>NW_027493385.1:0-365302 GCF_021521415.1 Bidens hawaiensis | reverse complement strand
GAAACGGTTCGGTTTAACGATTACGAATAAATAGAGATACCAAAATGACGGATGCAACAAAAATTAATTAATAACATTGTAATGTGTGTGTGTGTATAAAGAAAATCAAAAATTCAAAATGGGTCTGAGTTTTTGGGTTTGAAAACTAACGAATATTACAAAAGTGTTAGTATAATACCACTATTAGCTGCAATGTTACGATATTCGATTGATTGAGACTTTGATACACTAATAAAATATTTGCCTGAACAGGGTGAGACTTTGTGCCATCGTGTAAAGTTTTCAATCTCGTGATTATCGTTAAATCTTTTCGGTTTATACTAATGCATACTACATTGTATTAAACTAGATGCTTAATACTAGAAAGCTCATAATTTGTAAAATTACAAGGTGAGACATTCAAGGTTTTGTACAATTGACATTTTGTGAGATAACTAGTTTTCCAAATCTGTTATTGGGATTTTTAAGCCTGTATAACTCGTGACAGAGTATAACAGTCCAAATGTTTTCAAATTGTTTTCATTACATTATAGTGATTATGTCTTTGTAGACTTACAGAACGGTCGAGTGACAAGTACCTTTTGGTAATCTGTAAGCAGACAGATGTAAAAACATATTAATTTTTTATTGTAAAAATGTGTAATTTTCAAATGAAAGTACTCACCAGTATTTCTCGCTGATCAAATGTTTTTTAAACAAGTTTCAGGCGACTTGTGAAAGAAACAAGAACAGTGCTGCGGGACACCTCAGCTTAAATAAGTGGTTTGTCAACAAAATAAAGAAATATGTTTTGTAAGTTAGGGTTTTATCCATATCAAACTTATGTTTGCATAAAGATGGGTTTTATCTAGGGGTGTTAATCGTGTCGGGTTGGCAGGTTGGCGGGTTGATAGCTTGTTGAGATTCTTCAACCATAAACTAACCCATATATTTATCCGTGTCGTGTCGTGTCGACCCATTTAAATTCGTGTCGTGTTTTGGGTCAACCCATTTTACGTTCATTTACAAATATAAGTAATACCTAGTGACTTAATAATAATCTAAAACAATCAATTACTCTTATTCATATAAAACATTTTAATAATTTGTGATAGATCTAATTGTTTTTGTGTATTTATCTCTCATTCCTAATTAACAAACTTAGGTTCAAATATTTTGCTTAAGATAAGAATAAATGAGTGAAAATGATAAGAGAATAGACGGTTAGGACTATTAAAATAAAAATATTGGAAATGAAGAGTGGATAAAAATATTTTAAAAAGTAATTAGTTTAACGTTTAAAGGTTAATAGATATATGAAAAATTATAAATCAAAGTATTTAACTTTAAATTTTAACACTTCTCATCTCTAAAATCAAAATATTGACTTCTATAAAATTATTAAGCGGGTTAACAGGTCAAACCACTTTTTAATGGTCGGGTTCGAGTTGACCCGTTTTTAGATGGGTCGGGTTCGGTTGACCTGCTTTAGAAAATGGGTCGTGTCAGCCGATCCAAAACTTATATTTTTTCGTGTCGGGGTCGTGTCAGGTTTAAGGTCGTGTCAGGAATTGACAGCCCTAGTTTTATCCCTAGTTTTGTGAAATAAAAATCACAATATTTTTACACTCTAACAATTTTTTCCTAACTACGGTCCTAATAAAACTTTCCGTTGCCAAATATTTTAATAAACACCGATATCACTACTCGCGTTCACGGCTCCTGCCCGATATATGGGGCCGGGGCTGTGACACTATGTGATGGGATTTTATTGTAAAATAGAAAATATATTGTTTTGGTATCAATCTATTATAGATATATAGGGTTGAGTTATGTAAGGCCCCGTTACCGGTAACCCTACTTGCGTGTTGGATTTACTCATAAACACAGTTCTAAATATCAGAGTTAATTAAAAACTTTACGCGGAATATAAAACTTTCATAAAACATTACATATCAATTCATACTCATGTCTTAAAACATTCCTCTTGTCTTTCAAAATCAAAACATAACTTATAAAACATATCGGATCTTCAGATGCCAGGCTTTAGTCTTCTGCCATGTGTCCTCCACTCAAGCCAGCTGTCTCATCCTACTCACCTGCGTGCATACTAAAAGTCAGCTACGCTGAGTGAGTTCTAGTTAATCATACACTACCATACAATACCTTGTTACATACATACGTACTTAACCTCATAACTTTCTTTCATACACACATAAGTACTCATACCTTCATTCTTACTTACATACTTTCTTTCTTACTTACATACTTTCTTTCTTACTTACATACTTTCTTTACATTCATAATCATACGTTTTAAAGAGCCTTTCGCCCTATAACCTCACAGATATTATAAGGGTCTGGTCCCTAACATCACAGATATTATAAGGGTCTGGTCCCTAACATCACAGATATTATAAGGGTCTGGTCCCTATCATCACAGATATTATGAGGGTCTGGTCCCTATCATCACAGATATTATGAGGGTCTGGTCCCTAACATCACAGATATTATTAGGGTCTGGTCCCTAACATCACAGATATTATTAGGGTCTGGTCCCATGTTTTCGAATATTAGTAGGGTTCGATTCCCTCTTCGTTACCGTACAACCATACATCATACCTCGAGTATTATTAGGGCTCGGTACCCCCTTTCGTAACCATACAACCATACAACCGTCATTTCCTTCTTTTATTAACTTTCTTACGTTCATACACATAAACATACATATCATACTTGCCATATTTATAACGTTACAACCTGACAGTACGTGCAATATCCGAAGATCGTTCACGAACCATCAAGCAATCATTCATACATATCACATATATCACCTATGGCATACACTTATCACTTTGGATAAATGTATTAACAACACATCAAGTATGCACACAGCCCCGAAAACATAACAAGGAATGGGGCTAGAAACTCACCTGGATCCTGTTACGCTCGCCGTTGATCGTAATTCCTTTCTTTAACTGGGCTCGGCTAACTGTATAATATTTACACATATCAATTAACTACTACTGTACTCGTTTGTATTTCTATCTATATATACCCACAACGAACGGGGGTCCGGGGGCAGCGCCCCTGGCAGCGGGGTTGCTAGGGGCGGCAGCCCCTAGCGGGGTCCAAGGGGCAGAGCCCCTGGCTGGGGTTAAGCTGCCAGGTCAGCTTGGAAAAATTTTATTTTCGATAACTGCCTTAACACATTTTCCATTAGGTTTTTAATTTATTTTATAGACGAACTTCGCTTCAGGCGAAGTTAAACCTTAGGCGAACTTGGAAACAGCTTGGTTCTGGCTTGATTCGATCGAATAGGAACACGTTCGATCGAATAGGAACACGTTCGATCGAATACAACACGTTCGATCGAATAGGAACACGTTCGATCAAACAGGAACACGTTCGATCGAATAGGAACACGTTCGATCGAATACAACACTCATTCGATCGAATACAAAACTCATTCGATCGAATGAGTTGGAGACCATTCGGTTGCTTCCCTATTCGGTCGACTGGACTTGTTCGATCTACGCATTCGATCGAATGGACTGATTCGATCGACTGGTTCGATCGAATGAGTCTGATTCGACTCCTTCAAGCTGGGCGACGGAGAAACCCACGGGTTTTCTCAGATTTTCCAGATTTTTGACCCAAAATCGAAGTTTTTTGACATGGAAATGCTCGGGATTGAAAGGGCTATCGATTCCTAGTACTTTTAAACACAAAAGCTTGCATTTTGACACCAAAAACAAGGCGGTTTTGACCCGAAAACTCAAGTTACGAAAATGGGGGTTTTTGCTCGATTTGAGGTCGAAAATGGTTATGAAAACGGATGATTTTCGAGAGGGACTTACCAAAAACGATTAGGAACAAGATTGTGGACTCGGATTTGTGATTTGAGAACTTTCTCTCTCTAGCTTCTCTCTCTAGAAATGAGAGTGTTTGGGTGGGTGTAAGTGAAGGAAGATGGTGAAAATGGTGGAAGTGTCAAGAACTTTCGTTATATACTACGGGTTTGGTTAGGCTCGGGTTGGCTTCCTACGGGTCGAGACAGGCCGAGTTCATAAAATGACTAAGCCCAAGACCCGTTCCTTACTCGACATTAAATAACTAAAACGTGAATTTACTAAACATAACTTTCTTTTATTTATCAATATAAAAATTTTAGGATGTTACAAGTTATTCTACAAACGCCAACAAAAATGAGAAGTGTGAGAAGCCATAATTAATTGACATTTGTGAAGTGGGGACCAAAGGAAAAATAGTATAAAAGTAATAGTACATATTTTCTCTCTTCGCATGGAAGTTACATGTCAATTCTCCTATTATTTTAAAAGTCTATAACTTTTTCATATTATGTTTTTTTCTAAAATAAACCACCATAATAACAAGCGTTTTTTTATCTTTAATAAGAGTATGACTTTGTTATATAAAAATTAAAACCAAAATTACGTCATTGTGTCTTTTTGTTTGTTATTGTGTCTTTCTGCCGTTGTGTTTTTTCGTCATTCTGTCTTTCAAATAATCATTGTGTTTTTAGTTTTTAAATGTTAATAATACAGTTGTTTAATAATATTACGTAAATATAATGATAAAATAACAACAAATTATCTAATACATAAAACACAATGATCTGAAACGTAAAACATAATAGTGAATACATATAACACAATGATCTGAAACGTAAAACACATGAAAACTACATATTAGACAATGACATGAAATTAATACACAATGAACGCAATACTTTCTTCTCAAATTAAGTGAATGTCATATGTCAATCTGAACGAAAGACAATGAATGTTTTACATAATGACTAAAACACAATATTAAGTAGAAAGATAAATGATGAGTATAAAGACACAATAACGTAATCTTTGTTTTAATTTTAAACTTTAATATGAGTACCAATTGATAACACAATGACCAAAATCTATAACACAATGCATAGAAAAACACATTAAAAAACACGATGAATAACCAATAACATAATATAAAAAACCCACTAATTTTTTGTTTCTACAATAATATGATACTCATATTAAAGATTAAAAACGCTTGTTATTATGGTGATTTTTTTTTTAAAAAAAGAATGTTGCATTTAAAAGTTATGGACGTTTTAAAATGATGGAAGAATTGGCATGTGCCTTACATATGAAAAAAGAAAGTGAACAAAAGTGAGTTATTACCTTTATGCCATTCTCATCAATTTTTATTTTTAAATTAATCTCCACCATTCAAATCTAAGATCAATGGATTAGATTCTTTCTCTCCCTTCTCATATTTGTTGTCCTTTGTATTTTAACTTTACCTATACATACATACACACACACAATATATATATATATATATATATATATAGGATCAGGATCATGTGAGAATTTTTTGGGAATTGAGAACTATGATAACCATTTTGAACCACAAAAAAACCCAAAAATAAAAAAAAAATCATAAAACAAAAAAAAACACAAAATAAAAAAAGGAAAAAAAGCCAAAGTTCTATTTATCATCCCGGTTTCTAAAAAAATTCCTATACGCATATGTATAATTTAAGGTAAATAATGTACTTATGTGTACATTACGTAACTAGAGATTAAATGAAAGTATACATATGTGTATAGGTATAATACTAATTAAAAAGAAAAAAATGGTTTTTTTAATGAAGCCGGAATGAAATATAAGAATTTTGTTTTTTTACTTTTTTAAAATTTTCGTTTTATTTTTGTTTTATAATTTTTTAAATATTTTTTAGAGGTTTTTTTAGTGGTCCAAAATAGTTCTCAAATTTTCTCAATTTGCCAATGGTTCTCTTATGATCCTTACCATATATATATATATATATAGGGTGAGGTTATAATAAGAAGTGAAGTGTGTTTAAAAAGTGTAAGAAGTAATCTGGTCTGTCAGATTTAGTGATCTGATGGTCTAGATGGAAAGTGTGTTTTTAGACGGTGTGTTTTATTTTAATACATGCTTTATAACACTCTTGGGGCATAATCGTCCAGCGTGTTATATTATATGGAAACATTATTAATCTATAATTATCATTTTTAATCAAACTTTAATACACACCACCAAGAACATCACAAGATATATAACAGTGTGTTTTAAATCAAATAATAAAAAAAAAAACAGCATATTTTATTCCAACTTTAAAACACACAACAAGAACACCAAGAACTAAAACACACTAATGAACAAAATACAATTCATTTCATCTTGTTCAACCCATTCCCTCAATAAACCATAACCCCATCCCCACCCAATATCTTCTTAATCCCCTTGGCAGCCACCTCACCACCACTAGAAACCACCATCACCACCGTCAGACTCGTCAACTTAAGATATCTCTCTTTATTCAACCCAGAAATCGGTTCCACCATCTTCGGCCACCACTTTTATGGTCAAACACCACCTCCGCCTGCCGCCACCTTCCTACTAGAGCGGTTATTGTGTGCTTTGGTGGGTTTTTGTTGGAAACCATGGAGTCGCCAGAAACAAAGGTGGTTTGGCTGCACATGGTGGTTGGCATTTGGCAGATGGAGGTGGATCTGGGCGCCGGACTTTCCGCCGGAAACCATGGAGCGGCTTGGTGGCAGGTGGTGGTTGTTGGTGCTGGAGCGGCTTGGTGAGGGGTGGCAGGTGGCGGTTGTTGGGTGGTGGCTGTTGGTGCCGGTGCGGCTTGGTGGCAGGTGACGGTGGCGGTTGTTGGGTGGTGGCGGTTGGTGCCGGAGTGGCTTGGTGGCAAGTGGCGGTGGCTTGTTGAACGAAGGTGGTGCCTGGATACAGATGGTTTCAACAAAATTAAAAAAGAGTTGAAGTTAGGTTTTTTTTATTTATTTTGATTTGAAGAGAGTTCATGGACATGGATATGGAAGTGAGGATATGCTGGATATTTAATTCACTTAATAATTCTCTAAAAATGATCTCCATTAATAAATAAAATGAATTCCTAAATTAAAAAAAAATCATACTTGACCATCCTACCCCTATGTGTTAGGTTTCATCCATTGGTCAATATTATTTCCTACACTTCTTAAGAAAAATCTATTTCTTATTATAACCTTGTTATATATATATATATATATATATATATATATATATATATATATATATATATATATATAGGGTAAGGTTAAAATAAAAACCCACTTGAGTTGTGAAAACTCTAGAAACTCATTCTCAATCACATGTTTTTGATTAAAGTTTGAAACTTGTGGTCCACAATTAAAGTTTTTAATAAAAAATGTAAAAGTAAATATAACTTTTTCTCTCTCCTGAAAACATATATAAAAATTAGTAAAAAATTTTAAAAAATAGCAAAACTTTTTTTTTTGATTTTTTGATGTTTTGTGTTAAATGTAACAACATATATTACATGTGAAAAAAAAAACGATGTTACATAGGGTTTTCACAACTCAAATGGGTTTTCATTCTATACTTCCTCTCCCCCTCTCTCTCTCTAGATATATATATATACTATATATATATATATATATATATATATATATATATAGGGGTGGGATCCAGTGAAAACTCCTCTTAAAGAGAAAACTTGAAAACTCCTAAAAACTATTTTTTACTTTTAAAATTTTTTTTTTTTTGAAGTTTCTTTATTTTCCATTATTCTTATATTTGTTATTGGTTCCAAAAAAAAAAAACCTTGTCGGCAACCTCATCGGCGTAGTGCACATGTGTAATGGTGTGCCTTGCATGTATGCAAAAGTGTTTGTATTGCATAGTATACAACACTATTGAGCATATTAGATACACACTATTGTATATATGCAATATAAGACTAATACACACATCGATTACACATTAGTACGTATGTGTAATACAACATTAACGCACATGTGCACTACATCAACTTTTATTTTATCATTATTTTTTTCCATATAATACAACACTACTACACATATACAATACACAAATATTGAATATATATAACTAAACAATATTGAACTTAAAAATACATAGTAATACACATGTGTAATACAAAGGTTTCGCACAGTAATACGTATGTGTATTATAGCAGTTTTTTTAATTTTATTTATTTATTTATTTTTTTCGAGTGAAGGGGACCAAAATATAAGAATGATGGCAAAAACGGAAATTTGAAAATATTTTTTTATATTTAATTAAAAATAATTGTTTAGGAGTTTTTAAGTTTTCTCCCTAAATGTGAGTTTTCTCTTTATCCTCTCCATATATATATATAGACTAACTATAAAATGAAAACCCACTTGAGTTGTGAAAACTCTAGAAAACCATTCTCAACCACATGTTTTTAATTAATGTTTAAATCTTGTGGTACATAATTAAAGTGAATAAAAAATGTAAATATGAATATAACTTTTTCTCTTTCCTGAAAACATATATAAAAATTAGTAAAAAAATGTTAAAAAGTAGCAAAACATTTTTTTTTTATGTTTCGATGTTTTGTATTAAATGTTACAACATATATTACATGTAACAAAAAAAAAACGATGTTACATAGAGTTTTTACGGGTTTTCACAACTCAAGTGGGTTTTCATTTTAACCTTACCCTATATATATATATATATATTAGAAACAAACATTTGGCTCACTCACATTTTTAATTATTCATCAAAAGGTATGTTTTTCAAATGATTTTCAACTAATTATTTTTTAGTCACTCAACTTTCATTACAAACTTTGTTTATATACTTTGGTCCCTCGATTTAAGTTTCACATATTTACTTTTTGACCCCTTAACTTTGGTAATGTAATTTTTGTCACAAAAACTTACCATAAAGAATTGTAACGATATCGATATCCCACCTTGTACCCGCCACAACACGTGCTAGATTTTGAGCATATAGTGCATTTAAACCTCTCATTATAAAGTATAAAAACAAACATACATGAAATATTTTTTGAATGCACATACCTTGTCCGACACATCACCTCTTACACTTGGGTCCCACACTTATCTATATTTCTTTTTCTTCTCTCCTGCCCGTAATTGACCTATGTTTTTCCTTCTCCAAGCACCCCTGCTTTCCACAGTGCCAAGGGTATAATTGGAAATATGTGCTCCTTCTCGTATTCTACGGGTACCTCTTAATATTGCCTTTTGCTAGTCTTCGATTCTATAATTTACCGTATCTAATTTGGATACTTACAATTTACCCACTATGTTTATTGCAAAATACCGAACTTCTACTCATTTTTTTTAAACAAGTGTGTCGATTTATATGCCAATAGTTTTTATTTTTCAAATAAAAGTGACTTTCTCCGCAATTAAAATTAGTACGCATATAAAAAGTTGGGTCGTGACTCGTGAATCAGCCAAATACTTATGTGTAAGGCCCCGTTACCGGTAACCCTACTTTCGTGTTGGATTTACTCATAACCACAGTTCTAAATATCAGAGTTAATTAAAACATTTACGCGGAATATAAAACTTTCATAAAACATTACAATATTTCATAACTTGTCTCAAAACGTCCTTTGTCTTTCACATTAAAACATTAAAATTAAAACATCGTAAGTCTTCAGATGTCAGGCTCTTATTCTTCTGCCATGTGTCCCCGCTCAAGCCAGCTGTCTCATCCTACTCACCTGCGTGCATACTAAAAGTCAGCTACGCTGAGTGAGTTCTAGTTAATCACATAATCATACAATACATTCTTTACACTTCATACTTAACCTCTTAACTTTCTTTCATACACGCTTAAGTGCTTTTACTTTCATTTTTACCTTCATACTTTCTTTACATACATAATCATACGTTTTAAAGAGCCTTTCGCCCTATAACCTCACAGATATTATAAGGTCTGGTCCCTAGTTTTCGAATATTAGAAGGGTTCGATTCCCTAACATCACAGATATTATAAGGGTCTGGTCCCTACCATCACAGATATTATAAGGGGTCTGGTCCCTAGTTTCGAATATTAGAAGGGTTCGATTCCCTAACATCACAGATATTATAAGGGTCTGGTCCCTAACATCACAGATATTATAAGGGTCTGGTCCCTAGTTTTCGAATATTAGTAGGGGTCGATTCCCTCTTCGTTCCATACATTATACCCCGAGTATTTTTAGGGCTCGGTACCCTTTTCGTAACCATACAACCATACATCATACCTCGAGTATTATTAGGGCTCGGTACCCTTTTCGTAACCATACAACCATACATCATACCTCGAGTATTATTAGGGCTCGGTACCCCCTTTTCGTAACCATACGACCATACATCATTATTTCCTTCTTTTATTATCTCTATCACGTTCATACGCATAAGCATTCATATTATACTTACCTTATACATAGCATTACAACCGGACAGTACGTGCAATATCCGAAGATCGTTCACGTACCATCAAGCAATCATTCTTACACAACACATATATCACATAGGGCATACACTTATCACTTAGGATAAATGTATTAACAACACATCAAGTATGCACACAGCCCCGAAAACATAACAAGGAATGGGGCTAGAAACTCACCTGAACACGGTTACGTTCACCGTTAATCGTAATTCCTTTCTTCAGTTGTGCACGGCTGACTGTATAACAAGTATACGTATCAATTAACTATCACTTCTCATAATGTATGTCTATCTTTATATGACCCACAACGAACGGGGGTCCGGGGGCAGCGCCCCTGGCAGAGGGGTCTAGGGGCGGCAGCCCCTAGCAGGGTCCAAGGGGCAGAGCCCCTGGCTGGGGTCGAGCTGCCAGGTCAGCTTGGAAAAATTTTATTTCCATTAACTGTCTTAACACATTTTTCATTAGATTTTTAGTTTACTTCCTAATCGAACTTGGCTTTAGGCGAAGTTAAACCTTAGGCGAACTTAGCTTTAGGCGAAGTTAAACCTTAGGCGAACTTAGCTTTAGGCGAAGTTAAACCTTAGGCGAACTTAGCTTTAGGCGAAGTTGTCATCAGGCGAACTTGGCTTTAGGCGAAGTTGTCATCAGGCGAACATGGCTTTAGGCGAAGTTGTCATCAGGCGAACATGGCTTTAGGCGAAGTTGTCATCAGGCGAACTTGGCCTCAGGCGAAGTTGTCATCAGGCGAACTTAGCTTGCAGGCGAAGTTGTCAGGCGAACTTAGCTTGCAGGCGAAGTTCATCGCTTTGAAGGCGAAGTTGCCCAGATGCAGGCGAAGTTGCCCAGACAGCCGCTGTTCGGTTTCTTTCCAGCATTTTGAGCGATTTTAAACACCCTTGCTATGGTTCAATATCACCCACTACGCTTCCCGACCATTTTCGGTCGCTTATACACTAAAAAGCTTGGATCTTTAAACTTCAAAGATCAAGAATCATACCTTTTTGGGCTTGTTTGGATCTCGTTTACTTGCTAGTACACTAATCGCTCTCTCTCGGACCTGCCCGACTCTTCCCTTGGCTCGGCCGGCCGGCCGGCGGTATGCGTGTGGTGTGTGTGTGTGTGTTTTGGGGTGTTAGGGAGTTTGGTGAAAATGAAGATATTTTGGGATTTTGGGGGTATTTATATCCCTGAAATCCCATTCTCATTTAACCCATCTCAATTAATCCACGTCCAAGACCCGCTCCCTACCCGATATTAATTAATTACGCGAATTCACTAAACATAACTTCCTTTATTCATCATTAAAATTTTTAGAATGTTACAAGTCTTCCCCCCTTAAAGAGTTTCGTCCCCTGAAACCTAACTATTACATAAACAAACTAGGGTAAAACTTGCGCATCTCATCCTCGGCTTCCCCAAGTAGCATCCAATCCTTTGCGGTGTTTCCATATCACTTTTACCAAAGGTATAGTCTTGTGACGAAGCTGCTTCTCCTTACGATCAACGATCTCTATCGGTTGCTCGATGTAGTTCAATTGTTCATCAACCTCGATGTCCATTAATGGCACGTGAGACGTGTCATCAGCTAGACACTTCCTCAGATGAGAAACATGGAAGGTTGAATGAATTCCTTCTAACTCATCGGGTAAATTCAGTTTATAAGCTACTTCACCCACACGATTTACAATCCTGAACGGTCCAATGTACCTCGGACTCAACTTTCCTCTTTTCCTAAAACGGATAATCCCCTTCCAAGGCGAGACCTTGAGCATCACATTGTCACCAACGTTAAACTCAATTGGTCGTTGCCGCTTATCTGCATAAGACTTTTGTCTGTCTTGCGCGGCTTTCATTCTTGCTTTGATCTGATCGAACTTTGAAGACGTTTATTGAACCACTTCTAGACTTCCCATTTCTTTCTGACCAATCTCACCCCCAACACACCGGGGTTCTACATCGTCTACTATAAAGCATCTCAAACGGTGGCATACCAATACTTGAATGGTAACTGTTGTTATAGGAGAACTCTGCCAGATGCAGATGATCATCCCAACTTCCACCAAAATCTAAGACACAAGCACGTAGCATATCCTCAAGGGTTTGGATCGTCCTTTCAGACTGTCCATCGGTTTGAGGATGATACGCCGTACCGATGTTCAACCTCGTCCCCATAGCTTCATGGAATTTCTTCCAGAACCTCGAAGTAAACCGTGTATCCCTATCAGACACGATTGATAACGGTACTCCATGCTTGGTTACAACTTCCTTGATGAACAAGCTTGCTAACGTTTCTGACGAGATGGCCTCTCGTATGGGCAGAAAGTGAGCACTCTTGGTCAACGGTCCACAATCACCCAGATGGTATCATGTTGCTTAGCTGTACGAGGTAGCTTAGTTATGAAGTCCATGGTGATGTGTTCCCATTTCCACTCAGGTATCTCTAGCGGTTGCATTTTCCCATAAGGCTTTTGGTGTTCGGCTTTGACTTGTAAGCAAGTTAAGCACTTACCAACATAATCCACTACATCGTTCTTCATTCCTGGCCACCAGTAATCTCTTTTCAAGTCTTGGTACATCTTTGTAGCTCCAGGATGGATTGAGTACCTTGACTTATGAGCTTCATTTAAGATTCGACTTCTAAGATCACCATGGCGTGGGATCCACATACGGTCGAACCTAGTTTTAACTCCATGAGTGTTTTCCATCAACCCATCTTGCTGGCCATAAATCCTTTCTTTCTTTACTAACCCTTCGTCTACTAACACTTCTGACTGCACTTTGATGATTTCTTCAAAAAGACTTGAGTTCATGATCAACTTGTATGACTTCACTGCTGCAAGGACTTCCTCATTCTTACGACTTAGCGCATCAGCGACCACGTTAGCTTTACCGGGGTAATACTTAATCTCACAGTCGTAATCCTTTATCAATTCTAACCATCTTCTCTGCCTCATGTTCAATTCTTTCTGCTCGAAGAAGTACTTTAAACTCTTATGATCTGTATAGATAGTGTACTTAGTACCGTACAGATAATGTCTCCATATCTTAAGAGCATGCACTACAGCTGCTAACTCCAAATCGTGCGTCGGATAAGTACTTTCATGGACCTTCAACTGTCTAGACGCGTAAGCTATCACCTTCCCTCGTTGCATCAACACGCAACCTAATCCTTGATGCGAAGCATCAGCATAAACAACGAAATCCTCGTCACCATCGGGTAGAGTAAGGATTGGAGCTTGCGTGAGTCTCTTCTTCAATTTTTCAAAGGCTTCTTGCTGAAACTTTCCCCAACTGAATACTATCGACTTTCGAGTCATATCGGTCAGCGGTGCGGCTATCTTGGAGAAACCTTCGATGAATCTCCTATAGTAGCCAGCTAACCCTAGGAAGCTTCGTATATCAGTCGGGTTCTGCGGAGTCTTCCAATTCGTTATCGCTTCAATCTTAGCTGGGTCCACGGTAATCCCTTCCGGATTAATCACGTGACCTAAAAATTGCACTTCTCTTAACCAGAACGCGCACTTCGAAAACTTGGCATACAACTTCTCTTTCTTCAGAGTCTCCAATACCTCTCTCAGATGCTCAGCATGGTCAGACTCGTTCTTTGAATAAATCAATATATCGTCAATGAAGACGATAACCGACTTATCCAACATCGGCCGACACACCCTATTCATCATGTCCATAAATGCTGCAGGAGCATTTGTTAGACCGAATGACATTACGAGGAACTCGTAGTGTCCATACCGCGTTCGGAACGCTGTCTTAGGGATGTCTGCCTCCTTCACCTTCAGCTGATGGTAGCCTGATCTGAGATCTATTCGTGAGAACCAACTTGAACCTTGAAGTTGGTCAAACAGATCATCAATCCTTGGCAACGGATATCTATTCTTTACCGTAAGCTTATTCAACTCACGATAGTCTATGCACATTCTCATACTTCCATCCTTCTTTTTCACGAACAACACTGGTGCGCCCCACGGGGAAACACTCGGTCTTATGAAACCTTTGTCGAGGAGTTCTTGCAGTTGTGACATCAATTCTTTCATCTCGGACGGTGCTAGACGGTAAGGCGCTTTCGCGACAGGTTGGGCTCCTGGTATTAAATCTATCTGAAATTCTATCTCTCGCTCCGGCGGCAACCCCGGAAGATCCTCAGGGAATACTTCTGGGTAGTCGCGTACAATAGGAACATCTTTCATTTCTTTCGTCTCGGCCGCAGCGTTGACGACATACGCCAGGTAGGCACGACACCCTCGCCTTAGCAAACCCTCGGCTTTTATCATCGAAATGACATTAAGCCCAGAACTTTCCTTATCACCATAAACCGTTACCGCACTACCATCCAATGACTTTAACCTTATCATCCTACTCTTACATACTATCTGAGCCTCAAACTCAGACAACCAATCCATACCCAAAACCACATCGAACCCTCCCAAGGTCATAACGTACAAGGTAACCGGGAACTCATGTCCTTCCAATTCTATCTTACAGTTCTTAACCATTTTTGTTATTTTAACCGAAGTGTCACTGGCGGTTTCTACTACAAAAGTTTCAGACACTCGGCAACATTTCATTTTAGCTAGTTTACTAAATGGTGTGGCTACGAAACTTTTGTTTGCGCCCGAATCAAATAATACAGAAGCGGAAACACCGTTCACTAGAAACGTACCTGTGACGACATCCGGAATCTGCTTGGCTTGTTCTTGGGTCAGCATGTAGGCTCTAGTTCTTGGCCTAGCTTGATCGGCATCCTTCCTTCCACTACCTCCAGCTTCACCATCTGTGCACTCTCTCACCATGTGGCCTGTCTTGCCACATTTGTAACATGCTGGCTTTGCACTGCACTCATTGGCATAATGCCCTACCTTCCCACACTTATAACACACATTAGACCCCATCCGGCATTCCCCACCGTGAGCCTTTCCACATTTGAGACAAACACCAGAACTTTTACCCCACTTGCACTCACCACCATGCATCTTTCCGCAGGTCTTACACGATCTCTTCTCCCACACTCTCTACTTCTTATCTTTGGGGTTCCATAACTGAGTACCCGGGTCGTTTAGCAGGAGCGGCCCATTTCTTCTCTTTCTTCTCGTCTCCCACCACCACATCATCCGCAGCCAGGTCTACATAGACCATCTCTGCGAGTTCGATAGCAGAATCGAAAGTAGCAGGTTTACTTGTCCTGACTAACATGCGGACTCTCTGTGGTAATCCCCTCACATAACACTTGATTCTCTTAGCCTCAGTGCTGACCATATCGGGTACCAACCTAGACATTCGATTGAACTCTGTAGTGTACTCACGATGTGTCATCGTCCCAGCTTTCAAGTTTAGGAACTTCATATCCGCCCTTTCAACCTCGGCGTCAGCACAGAATTCTTCATTACTAACTCCTTCAGATCGTCCCACCTCATCTCTTTGATCTCTTCTCGGGTCTTCCTCTGCTCCACACTCTCCCACCAATACATAGCCTCATCCTCGAATGATTGAGTAGCATAACCTACCGCTTGATCGGGACGGCACTCGCTAATGCGGATAACCTTATCCATGGCGGTTATCCACTGAAGAGTAGCGATCGCGTCTCCTAAACCAGTCAGCTTAGGCGGGTCACAACCTTTGAAGGACTTATAGTTGCAACCGCCTCGGCCCTTCTTCCTATCATCATCTTTCACAGACCTTACCTC
Organism: Bidens hawaiensis; assembly: GCF_021521415.1. Taxonomy (NCBI): domain Eukaryota; kingdom Viridiplantae; phylum Streptophyta; class Magnoliopsida; order Asterales; family Asteraceae; genus Bidens; species Bidens hawaiensis. The sequence goes on along the minus strand of NW_027493385.1, from coordinate 349,317 downwards.
ACTTGAGTCACCTCTTTCCCTCTCGTCATCCTTCCTACCATTACCACCCGCCCCTTCAACAGTTCTTTCACGGCTTCCAGCAGACATTCCCGAAGTAATATTTTTCACAGCAGTGGCTACAGCTTGAACAATAGCTGCTTGAATTGCAGGATCCAGTTGAACTCCTTCATTGTTTTCCGGGTTCCTTCCCGCTGCGCTTCCTTCAGCTTCAGTGTTGGAAGCGGTCTCAACCGAAGGTTGCTGGACACGACGAGGCCTGCCGCGTCGTCCAGTGCGACCTCCGGCTCCAACAATGTCTCCGGCTCCAGCCATTGTATTCTAAAAGGGAAAACACAGACATCATCATTCAAGGAACTATTTAGTACAAGGATAGCAAGGCTAACAGGTAATAACAGTGGCCAGCTGTGACTAGCTGATCACATTGCTTTCCGTGTCCTATACACTTCCCTTTATGAGTCTATTTGTGCTGATTCTACTTAAGCAATTAGTCAAATCAATAATCAATTATTCCTATCCCTTTTGTTCACATATATTTTCTTTCTCATTAACATATATCATTTAATCATACAATTTACCTTTACTGATCTTGCTTGAGCGACACATGGCATTCTTGGACTGGCATCTTCTTTCATTTCTTACTTATATCTCATACTCTGTTCGAGTCTAAGCATGTATGATACTTAAATCTCTCGAACTTTGCCCTGATACCAACTTGTAAGGCCCCGTTACCGGTAACCCTACTTTCGTGTTGGATTTACTCATAAACACAGTTCTAAATATCAGAGTTAATTAAAACATTTACGCGGAATATAAAACTTTCATAAAACATTACAATATTTCATAACTTGTCTCAAAACGTCCTTTGTCTTTCACATTAAAACATTAAAATTAAAACATCGTAAGTCTTCAGATGCCAGGCTCTTATTCTTCTGCCATGTGTCCCCGCTCAAGCCAGCTGTCTCATCCTACTCACCTGCGTGCATACTAAAAGTCAGCTACGCTGAGTGAGTTCTAGTTAATCACATAATCATACAATACATTCTTTACACTTCATACTTAACCTCTTAACTTTCTTTCATACACGCTTAAGTGCTTTTACTTTCATTTTTACCTTCATACTTTCTTTACATACATAATCATACGTTTTAAAGAGCCTTTCGCCCTATAACCTCACAGATATTATAAGGGTCTGGTCCCTAGTTTTCGAATATTAGAAGGGTTCGATTCCCTAACATCACAGATATTATAAGGGTCTGGTCCCTACCATCACAGATATTATAAGGGTCTGGTCCCTAGTTTCGAATATTAGAAGGGTTCGATTCCCTAACATCACAGATATTATAAGGGTCTGGTCCCTAACATCACAGATATTATAAGGGTCTGGTCCCTAGTTTTCGAATATTAGTAGGGTTCGATTCCCTCTTCGTTCCATACATTATACCCCGAGTATTTTTAGGGCTCGGTACCCTTTTCGTAACCATACAACCATACATCATACCTCGAGTATTATTAGGGCTCGGTACCCTTTTCGTAACCAAACAACCATACATCATACCTCGAGTATTATTAGGGCTCGGTACCCCTTTTCGTAACCATACGACCATACATCATTATTTCCTTCTTTTATTATCTCTATCACGTTCATACGCATAAGCATTCATATTATACTTACCTTATACATAGCATTACAACCGGACAGTACGTGCAATATCCGAAGATCGTTCACGTACCATCAAGCAATCATTCTTACACAACACATATATCACATAGGGCATACACTTATCACTTAGGATAAATGTATTAACAACACATCAAGTATGCACACAGCCCCGAAAACATAACAAGGAATGGGGCTAGAAACTCACCTGAACACGGTTACGTTCACCGTTAATCGTAATTCCTTTCTTCAGTTGTGCACGGCTGACTGTATAACAAGTATACGTATCAATTAACTATCACTTCTCATAATGTATGTCTATCTTTATATGACCCACAACGAACGGGGGTCCGGGGGCAGCGCCCCTGGCAGAGGGGTCTAGGGGCGGCAGCCCCTAGCAGGGTCCAAGGGGCAGAGCCCCTGGCTGGGGTCGAGCTGCCAGGTCAGCTTGGAAAAATTTTATTTCCATTAACTGTCTTAACACATTTTTCATTAGATTTTTAGTTTACTTCCTAATCGAACTTGGCTTTAGGCGAAGTTAAACCTTAGGCGAACTTAGCTTTAGGCGAAGTTAAACCTTAGGCGAACTTAGCTTTAGGCGAAGTTAAACCTTAGGCGAACTTAGCTTTAGGCGAAGTTGTCATCAGGCGAACTTGGCTTTAGGCGAAGTTGTCATCAGGCGAACATGGCTTTAGGCGAAGTTGTCATCAGGCGAACTTGGCCTCAGGCGAAGTTGTCATCAGGCGAACTTGGCCTCAGGCGAAGTTGTCATCAGGCGAACTTAGCTTGCAGGCGAAGTTCATCAGGCGAACTTAGCTTGCAGGCGAAGTTCATCGCTTTGAAGGCGAAGTTGCCCAGATGCAGGCGAAGTTGCCCAGACAGCCGCTGTTCGGTTTCTTTCCAGCATTTTGAGCGATTTTAACACCCTTGCTATGGTTCAATATCACCCACTACGCTTCCCGACCATTTTCGGTCGCTTATACACTAAAAAAGCTTGGATCTTTAAACTTCAAAGATCAAGAATCATACCTTTTTGGGCTTGTTTGGATCTCGTTTACTTGCTAGTACACTAATCGCTCTCTCTCGGACCTGCCCGACTCTTCCCTTGGCTCGGCCGGCCGGCGGCGGTATGCGTGTGTGTAGGTCCCCCCGGGGCGTCGCCGATCGATACGAGATCCGCACGAGGTCTAGGAGTGCGGAATCCTCCTAGACTCGTTTATGGTGTACAGACGAATAACACAAACACGTACACGATCAAATACACAAACAAATACTAGAACGGGATAAACAAATCTGCAGATTTATATATAAAATAATCACGTTACATACCGTAACAAAAACAGAAAACACGACTGACTCTAGGTGAGCTCTACCTCGGGTCGTCTCACACGACTCTCCTAGTCACTTACTCTCTCTAAACAAACAAACTACTCAAGACACACACTGATTTCTGGATACAAAACCTAAACAAGACACACATATATATAGACAAAACATCTTCTCGGGCTTGGGCTTGGGCCAGTAGGCGAAGTTGTTCCTAACTTCGCCTAAGGCGAAGTTGTAATAACTTCGCCTAAGGCAGAAGTTGTTACAACTTCGCCGTTGGCGAAGTTGTTCTAACTTCGCCTAAGGCGAAGTTGTGCTAACTTCGCCTGTGGCGTTCCGCTGGTCAGAATTGCATAGCGACGGTCACAAAATGCACCAACAGTCTCCCCTTTGACCGTTGCTCTCAATTCTAACAAAACACGAAAGATCATCTGTTACAAAACATGCACCAACAGACTCCCTCTTAACTGATGATCTTCTGTTTGCAGTCAACCAGCCGTGTCTGAAACTGTCCTGTAGCTTCACAAATCTACCAATCACCCAGCGTCTTCCATATCAGATCTCCCCTTCAGTGTAAGCTTCTCCGACTATAACGATTGAGGTCTTTGTAATGCATGCATCCTCGTGCCAATAGATCATCTCAACCAATCACGTGAGTCCATCTGACTTCACCAACACATGAAGTTGGGCTTCCTCCACAACTTCACCAACTCTTCGGCATACGATAAGGTTTAATCTTCAACTACTCAACATCAAGTGATCAATTTCATCACAAAACCACCCTGACAGAATCTAACACACGACCATTAAAAAATCTGAAGCATCTTCAATCACCAGGGATAACGATCAGGAACATAAACACTTTAATTCCCGGTTAAATCCAACTTGTTCCAGAATCTTCACTCTAATAAATAAGCATCACGTTTCAGGATCCAATTCTCGAACGCCTTGAAAATAACATAAAAAATATGCTCTGACCGCAATCCAGTAATGACGAAAAACCTTCAGTTCAATTTGACTTTCTTCGGTTGGTCACCACGAACAACAACAATTTCCTTTCCCACAAACACCCGAATATGTGTCACTATCCAGTTTCAAACAATAACCCATTCACAACCTCAACTCCAAATCAGAGTTGACACGTATTTGTTCACACGTAAAACCAAAAGATAACAAGATCACTCGTTGACGGAACAACATCTTCGGTCTCACAATAATCGTGTACACCTGGCCATACAGACGGAAAATTCCAAAATACTCTTTTTTTTTTTTTTTTTTTTTTTCTCGTTAACTTCGCCGAAATTTAACATCGCCTGGCTATAACTTCGCCGGGCTATAACTTCGCCGAGAAGTCAACTTCGCCTAAAGTCAACTTCGCCTGTTCATAACTTCGCCGGACCTTATATCTTCGCTGAAACCCTACAAACAGTGACGGCAACTTCGCCTGATGAACAATAACTTCGCCTGAAGAACTGTTCGGCCAGAAACGCACAGAAACGTGCCAGAAACACCAAAACGCAGATCTCGAACCATAGCGTAAGAGCCTAAGGCTCTGATACCACTTGTAGGTTCCTGGACGGATCGTACACGGGATGTCGCTATCTGCGCAGGTGCGGAATCCCTGCGTAGGTAGATACGAGCGTAGAATACGTATAAAACAAACACACGAGCAATAACCGAAACACGTTATATTGATAACCCGAACACGTGACACGAGGTCACTATTACAGACTCTGACTTGTAAACACGTAACTCTCGAACTAATCAACTGAAATGAAACCTAACCAACCTCACGAACTCTTTCAACTGTTATGGTGAACAGTATATATAAACACGACAACTTCGCCTCAGGCGAAGTTGTCCATAACTTCGCTTGTTCAACAAGTTCGCCTGAGCGAACTTGTTAACAACTTCGCTTGTTCAACAAGTTCGCCTAAGCGAACTTGTTGACAACTTCGCTCGTTACATAAACATAAACATAATCAAAAACATAATTACATTACAGACTCGATTACAAACTTTAGACTATGAACTACTGACATACATGTACCAACAGTGTGGTGTGTGTGTGTGTTTTGGGGTGTTAGGGAGTTTGGTGAAAATGAAGATATTTTGGGATTTTGGGGGTATTTATATCCCTGAAATTCCATTCTCATTTAACCCATCTCAATTAATCCACGTCCAAGACCCGCTCCCTACCCGATATTAATTAATTACGCGAATTCACTAAACATAACTTCCTTTATTCATCATTAAAATTTTTAGGATGTTACATTATGTGAAGTCGATATATACTACGAGTGCAAACGAGCCAAGCCTTTTGGAGTTCGAGCCTTGCATGGGAGGTGTTAGGCTCGTCGAGCTTTGTTTATTGTTAAGTTTTTACGTTTTTTGGACTTCTATGTATAAATTTTATGCCGCATAGCCTAGCTTGAGCCAAGCTTTGGCTCGTTTATACTACACGAGCTTGAGTTGAGCTTAGGCTCGTTTAAGGTTTTTTTTTCTTAAAAAATATATAAATAACTAAAAAAGTATATAATTTAATAAATAAATAATAAACAAACCAAGCCGAGCCCAAGCCTGAAATAACAACTCATGATTTGAGCTCGAGGTTTATAAAAAGTGCTTGGAGCGAGCCGAGCTCATGCTCGTGCTCTTGTAAGTCAAACTGGGCTGAGATCAGGCTCGACTTGGCTTAGTTACACCCTTAATATATATTTCTTATTTGATTAATAAAATAAAATGTATAAAAATCTGAACTAACAGGTTAAATGAGTAACACAAACAAGGATTTTTATTTTTCAATTTTATATTTTACTTATAAACGTTTATTTATTTATTTTGGTTAGTTTATAAAACGATGTTTGAATTAAATTTTATTAGACACAAATGTTTAGATTACATCGAAACAGATGACAAGCGGGCAACAAGCTGCGCCGTTACCTCTTTTTGAATTGCAAAACCTAATCTTTTAAAAACTATATTAGTTTATCTTGGAGTCATAACATTACTATGCATGACCCGCTGAACACGGGTAAGTAACTCCACAGCTTCAGGCGCGAGGAAACCAAAAGTGTCAAAAGCAAAAGGAATAAGTACATGTTGGTTGTCAAGACACGCCTACTCATGTTTTGCCACCTTGCCTGAAGCAGCTTTTAATGCGGCTTGACCGACTGCGAAACCACTACTCCCCAAGCCCACCAAAGGGGAAACCCCTGTTAAATCCGCACACACGTGTTTTCCTCCTATCCAGCCAAACACCAAAATGTCAGTTGGTCGAAGAGATGATCTTCCCTCCGACGGGTCAGTCAGGAAATTCACAGGTGCTTCTTTCTTAACAGAAATTCCGGCCCGCCTGAATATATCAAAGAGCACATCCCTAACCAGACCGTGTCGGTACTTGAACCCCGGGAGCTCTTTATAGTGCACCGTGTGCTCCCTATATGAGTCTAAACACGCCTTACGACAAACAGGACATATCTCATCAACCGGGAATAGAGGAATCATGAGCCGATACTTAAGGATAGTACGATACTTCACTGGAGACATATGCTGGCCTAACCCATTTATAGGAAAGCAAGAAGGAAATCTTGAGCATGTGGTGCTCGTAGACACTCAAAAATGGCATTTTGTCTGCTTGTCATGTTAAAGTATGACTCCATGTCGTGAACAATTTTACTAAAAAGAGCGCTCACCAATGCATGCTGGGCTTTAGAGGGGGCGGTCTCTTTGTTGGTGAAAGTGCTAAAATCGACGCTTGGAATCATATCACGAAGACAATCCAGAGCACAAGAATAATCATAATCCATCCCACATATACCACTGTCTCACAAAATGTGATCCTGAAGCACCTACGATTGGGCTCTCGAGGCCACAAACGCATAAGAGGAAGCCTCTGCTGCCGAATACAACCCCAAACCCCCATTCTTAATGGGTAAGGAAGCAAGTTGCCATTGGAGGTCTCCAAAGAAAGGACCTCCACAAACTACAATGTCCTCGATCGCCTCACGCAATCCCTTGTCAAAAAACACCGTTGCTTCCATTATGTGTACAGATTGGCAAGTTCTCAAACCGAAGAAAAGTTTAGCAATACCCACACATGATCGAAGCAAAAGTAACTCACTCTGCGGGTCACCAAGTTTTGGGAGAAGACGCATCAAATCAACAGCATTAGTAGCTCTGTTCTTTGCCAACCCCTTAATAAACCCGGTGTCTTTACTAACAGCTCCCCCAAGAAGCTTCACCCTTAATAATGGTCTCCCGATGTCAGCAGGGAATAAACCGTCACGAGACTTTGTGCCATCACAAGAAGGCCAAAATAGCTCAGTTTTCTTAATATTTAGTTCAAAACCCAAAATTGGATCAGTCACTTTAATGATATCCAACACTTTAGCCACCTCCATTGAATCTCCAATGACTGTCCCATCATCAAGATACCAAGCATGAAGAAGAAGCTTGCAATTGTCTCGAATCTGATGCACAAGGGGGTGTAAAACAAGGGAAAAAAGAAGTGGTCCCAATGGGTCTCCTTGTTGAACCCCCATGGTGGACCAAATATGATCATCCTCAAGATATAGTCTTGATGGCTGCCCATATAAAAATTCCACCCATAAGGAAATAGAAGGGCATATGATCCTTACCTCATGAGTAAAGCTGATATACCCACCATATTAAATGCATTAGAAAAATCAACTGTAAGCATTGAAAGAGACCCATCAGTGTGGCGCTCACTCAATACCCTGTTGACGCTATGTAATATAGCCTCCACACCCCCTGACACACCAACTCCAAACTGGAAATCATTAAGGTATTTGGTCATTTCTTTGCCAACACCTTTCATAGCAACCTTAGAAACCAAACGCCTCCATATAGTACCCACTGCAATAGGTCGAATCCCGTTGTCGGGTTTTAAAAGCGGTGTAAGAGGAGCAGACGCGACAAACTCTTCCAAAGTTGTAGGACATCTCCCTCCTAACCATAAATTAACCACTGCAGTGATAGCACATAGGAGGTCAGAGGCAATAGCCGACCCTTCTCCACAAAGAGCATCCAAAATATGTTGCGCCCTCAAACCGTCCCTCCCACACGAAGTTCCTTTGGGAAACGATTTAATGCAACCAAGGACACTATCAACCTCCGCCACAAGAGGAGGCTCAGAATAAGTTATGTTCGGCATAGCCGACGGTTTCTTGTACGGGTGTTTAGCCTCTAAAGCTTTTGTGGTATCAGAATTGTATGGTGCAACACCGGATGAGCATAACACCTTTACTGCATCAGTAAAGTGACATTACGCAACTTTTCGAAGACACTGTTTAACGTTATTATTGACAGGATCCCCCTCCTTTTGAATATCCATGTCACCTTGGCCTAATGACCTCGAACCAGAACCATTTAACAGATTTTTAATTAACATGGTGATACCGTCAACTTTCCCCCATGTGGCTAAAGAACTCATTATTGAATGATATTGCATGGCTTTCCTATTCCTGGACCTGCTTTCGTGTCTATTTTTGGGTCTGAACACCTGTAAAGTGCAACGAGGAAGAAGTAACAGTCTAACCCACGCATCAACAGAATCTGGTTGAGCAACCACTTTATAAAGTGTTGTTTTCAAAGCTTGCGAAAAGGCCATCCGACAACTATAAGGGATACTCTTGACAGTAACGATAAGTGCCTTAAGTATGCAATCAAGGAGGGAGACATCCAACACGAAGGACTCATGAATAGTTGTTTCGGGGCCCTTGATAGAAGGTTTCGAAATCCCAATAATGTATGTACCCGAGTTAATTGCACGATCATTAAACTTCACAATGCCATCAGGATGATGACAAATAAACAATATAAAATAAAGTAGATAAACAAATAAACAATATAAAATAAAAAATGACCATATTTATATTTGGGTGAATCCTATTTTTTTTTTCACGGCGTTTGTTTAATTAGGAGGATATTAATAATTTTATCTTCTAATGATCTATCAAAACTTTAAACTTATTTTGTTTGTGTGCTCTTGTTTGTTAGACTAAAGACATGAGTTTGAACAATTCCAGCTTATGTTTGTTCAATACTTCAATCTTTACTATCTTTAAATTAAAACAACATAGGAATTACAAGATTTGTTCAATAGCATTTTACTATTTTATCAAATTTATAAAACAATTTAAAGTATAGAAACCTAGAAACAAAAAACTCAAATAGAACAAATATAATTTGCTCTAAATAATACAATTATCGAAAGGGCTGTAGCCTAGGAGTGACAATATATATAATAAATATGTCACTTTTTAGTAATAATTGCGAGTTCTAATCTAATGATGGAGACCAAATTAGACTCATCTAAGGTAGCATTTGGTATGCATGAATAATAGGGGGAATGAAATGATTCAATGCGTAGGAATGAAAAAAGTGATCTTTGGTTGCTCAATGGAATGGAATCATCCATTACACATGGAATCCCAGTCCATTAAAACCATTCCTTTCTACCCCCATGTTTTTTTCATTCCATTCCTCATTCACCATACTTTCTCAACAACACCATCATCACCTAACAACAACAACCACCACCATCACCGCCACCACCGCCTCCATCACCGCCACCTTACCACCAGCGCAACCACCGCCACCGCCGTCGCCACCATCGTTGTTGTAACCACCGAAAACATTGTCACCGCTGCCGCCTGACCATCACCATCATGACTATCAATGCTACCATCGCTTGACCACCGCCACCCCCACCACCACCGTCGCCACTGCCACCACCATTTTCGTCGCCGGAGCTAACACCGCTACCGTTGCCATTGCGGTTTTTTTTATTTATTTTTTTTGTAAAAAAAAATTATTTTGAGATAGGAATGTTTTTATTATTTCTATTTCAATCATACAATTTTCTAGAATACCAAACAACATAAAGTAATAATTCATTTCATTCCCATAGGTTAACCAAACAAGACAAAGGAATGAAATGATCGATATCATTTCTTTGTCCATTCCATTCCTTCTTCCATTCTATTCCCCCTTCATTTTATTACCTCCAACCAAACATATCCTAAAATATATATGCATAGCTCTCACTAACTGCCTCAAGTCAAATCAACCAACGATGTTAACATTTTTATCATTTTATTATTTTTATTTGTATTTTTATAAAAAAAAATACTTATTCCAAACTACCCATTTAAATGAAATCCTTCGCCCTCTTGAATTTTTCACCATCACACTTGGGTAGTATGAACCGAAACTCACTACCCAAAGGGGCGCCTTACCTGCGTTGCGTGAGCTACCCGATCTTGATGTATGGCTTATGCCCCTAAATTCATGGTTGTAAAAACTACACCTACGCGCCGATTAATCGCTAGTCGGTTCAATCTCGACTACTTGACAAATAATCGTCATTTGGTCAAAATCGGTCCAAATTGAAAATTTTATATATAAACTTCGGTATATATATTCATATTTAAAAATCTATATTTAGATTTCAATCCAATTAATTAGAAATAATATTTCTAACCCATTGCCTAACTGGCGTCTAGTGATTTCTACTACAGTGCCAAAATTACCCTTACACCTCGTTAATAGATATAACTTTGGTGGCGTGTTTGACACTTTTTGTAAAGTTAGGGTCTACTTGAAAACCACACAATCTAAGCAAGTATAATTCTTTTTCAATTTAATATTAATATAATTTAGAATTAGAATTCTTTTTGGGAGGATTGAAGTGGTCATTCTTTTGTTAATACTGTTTCTTTAATTAATCTTTTTGTGTTGTGGGCAGTAGACACAACATAACACAAACTAAAACTAAAACTAGGTAGTGGGTGCTTTTGAAGTGAGATTATACAGCTTGCGCTCTCTCTCTTTGTGTGTGTTTCTTTCAAACTCATAAAAATTCAATCTTTTTGTTGTATGCAAGTCAAAGAGTAATGTGAGGTGAGTGTTTCTTGAGATGGGTTTTGGTTATTGCAGCTGATTTTGGATCTGAATTGGGGATTTTGATGATACCCATCTGGGTTGAATTTAGGGTTTGTTTTAAAAGATGGAATCTTGGCATGTTGTGAAACCAAAGGCTGAGAAAAAGAAGAAGAAGAAGAATAAACATAAAGAATGTGAGGAAATTGGATGTTGGAGCAGGTGGAAGTTAATTGGGAGTTGTGTTTCTTCAAGATCTAAAGTTGATACTTCAATTAGTGGCATCAGTACTCACTGTGGTAACTTCAGTTAATCCCATCAATTTAGTTTCTTTTTTATGCAAGATTTTTTTTTTTTGAATGTTTAGTGTGTTGTGATTGTTCTAATCAAGAACTCTTGTATTAGGTTTAAAGTACAGTTTATGATCAGATTTAGGGTTTTTACTGTAATATGGTAATTGATTTCTTGTATTAGGTTTAAAGTTTGAACCTTTAAACCCTAGTTTTATATCAAATTTAGGGGTTTTGCTTTAATATGGAAATTGATTAATATGATGCTAAGTTGAATGATTGAATGCTAAATTTTGGCTCTAATCTAGATTTCTTGTATTAGGTTCAAAGTTCAAAACCTAAACCCTAGTTTATGATCAAATTTGGGGATTTTCTTGTAATATGGGAATTGACTATGGCGATGCTTAATTGAATGATTGAATGCTATATTTAGGCTTTAATCATGATTTATTGCATTAGGTTAAAAGCTTAAAACTTTAATTATAGTTTATGCTATTCAAAAGGGCTAGTGACAAAGCTTGCTGCCTGTTCTCCTTCTGTTTCGATGTAAACGTTACTCTTTAATGAATGGAAGGAAATTAGTTTATGATCAAAATTTAGGGTTTTTCTTGTAATCTTGAAGTTGATTATGATGATGCTAAATTGAATGTTATTTGATATTAGTTGTTACTTTCTTAATTGGTTCTTGTGATTGCTTCAATCAGGATTTCTTGTATATTATGTCGAATTTTTAAAACTTTAAACCTGCTTTATGATCAAATTTCGGGTTTTTTTCTATAATATTGAAATTTATAACGATGATGCTAATTTGCATATTTGGCATGCATTTTGGCTTTTTTTAATAGAAAGCAAATCGACAAACGATGCAAGCAAAGATCAACCGGTAGTGTCATCTACTACCACAAGTACAGTAGAAAGCAATGCATCCACTCAAAAGCTTGAAGATGAATTAAAAGTGTCTTCTCGCCTTCGGAAATTTGCATTTAATGATTTGAAAATGGCAACACGTAATTTTAGACCTGAAAGTCTTCTTGGTGAGGGGGGTTTTGGTTGCGTGTTTAAAGGATGGATTGAAGAAAACGGGACCGCACCGGTTAAACCAGGCACCGGGCTCACGGTTGCGGTTAAAACTTTGAATCATGACGGGCTTCAAGGCCATAAAGAGTGGCTGGTTTGACATTTTCCGTCTGCTCCTTTTTATTATCAGTATTGTTACTTTTTTAAATTTTGGAGATATCAAAATGGGCAGATTGGCTTATGGGTTTAGGGGTGTGCAGGAAACTGAAAAAACCGAGCTGAATCAAACCGAAATAACCGATCCTAAACAAAAACCGCCAGCTTGGTTTTATATATTTGTAAGAATGAACTTTTGGTTTGGTTTCGGTTTTTGCATGCAATTAAAACTAAAAACTGAACTGAACCGAATTTGTGGATTTTGGTTTTTTACTTTGAATCATATGTGATTTATAAGAATTTAATAAGTAGTGATCCCCAGTATTTTATCCCAAATGTATTATAATCAGTTAATTGCTAATTAACAAAAATATTTAGGCCCAAATTTATTAGTTGGGCCTTTTTTCAGCCCAAAATTTCAATCCCAAATGGCAAAACCGAAAAAACCGAAGCCGGAAACCGGACGATTTTCAAAAGCTTAGAAACGGAATATTTAGTTTTTGGTTCGGTTTGAGCCTAAAACCGACCCATGCACGAACGTCTATTCGTGCTTGCTCACTTAATTAATTGAACAAGCGATGTGTCTGAGTTCGTTCCTTTGTTTATTAAAGAACAAATTTCCCGCCTAACGGTTCACTGACCATTTGGTGCGTTTACAGGCCTACTTATATTGCTTCAATATTAATCTATTTTTTTTTTTTGGAGTAAAACGATTCAGATATACATAACAAAAACTGATTTGTTTATAAGTAGGTTGCTCAAAGTTGCCATCTTTATGTGTTATTGGCAGGCGGAAGTTAATTATTTAGGTGATCTCATTCATCCAAATTTGGTTAAACTGATTGGTTACTGCATTGAAGATGATCAAAGGCTGTTAGCTTATGAGTTCATGCCTCGAGGGAGCTTGGAGAATCATTTGTTTAGAAGTAAATTGATTGCTTTCATATTATTGTTATTGTTATTGTTTTCATATTATTATTATTATTGTTATTGTTATTGTTTTCATATTGTTATTATTATTATTATTATTATTATTGTTATTGTTATTGTTATTGCTGCTGCTGCTGCTGCTGCTGCTGCTTGTTGTTGTTGTTGTTCTTGTTGTTGTTCTTATTCTTATTATTCTTGTTGTTGTTCTTATTATTATTATTCTTATTCTTATTATTATTATTATTATTATTATTATTATTGTCATCGTCATCGTCATTGTCATCAGTAAACGTAATAGTGTTTTGTTGTTGTTCTTATTCTTATTATTCTTCTTGTTGTTCTTATTCTTATTATTCTTGTTGTTGTTCTTATTATTATTCTTATTCTTATTATTATTCTTCTTCTTATTATTATTGTCATTGTCATCGTCATCGTCATCAGTAAACGTAATAGTGTTTTTGATTATGATGATTTTATTTGAATTATTAATCTTTCTTGATTTTGAAGGGTCTTTACCTCTACCTTGGTCAATCCGAATGAAAATTGCACTCGGGGCTGCAAAGGGACTTGCTTTTCTTCATGAAGAAGCAAAAAGACCCGTGATTTATCGTGATTTCAAAACCTCCAACATTTTGTTAGATGCGGTATGCAACACAAACTCATCAAGCATTTGACTTTTCTTGAGTTGACTTAAGTGTTGGCTTTTAATGATCCAATTTTTCAGGAATATAATGCAAAGCTTTCTGATTTTGGTCTCGCCAAAGACGCCCCCGAGGGTGATAAAACCCATGTTTCTACTCGAGTCATGGGGACATACGGTTATGCAGCCCCCGAATACGTAATGACAGGTTTGACTTTTTATCCTTGACTTTCTGCGTTTCTTTTGTTTTACTTAGAGGTGTGCATGGGTCGGTTTTGTGCTTAAGGCTTCAAACCGAATTAAAAACTGAGAACTGAGAATTCGATGAAAACCGCTTGGTTTCGGTTTTTCCGGTTTTATTATTTAGGTTTAAAATTTTTGGTCCCAAAAAAGCCCCAAAATAATGAATTCGGGCTTAAATCTTTTTGTTAAGTAATGATTAGTTAATTTTTATACATTTGAGTGCAAATATTTGGGTTACATTGTTTATTAAATTCTTATAAATCACTTAACATTCAAAATTTAAAATGAAAGTCTACACATTTGGATTGGATCGGATTTAATTACATTCAAAACCAAACCCGAACCGAAAATTCAGTTTACAAAAACGGAATACCAAATCATCAGTTTTTGTTTGTTTGGGTTCAGTTATTTTGTTTCAGTGACTTAAGTTTGTTGGTTACGAATCAGTTTTTTTGGTTTCATCAATTTTTATTTGTTTATTTTTTTTTGTGTAGGACATCTCACTGCAAAGAGTGATGTATATAGTTTTGGTGTCGTTTTACTTGAAATGTTGACTGGAAGAAGGTCAATGGACAAAAATCGTCCAAACGGTGAACACAATCTTGTTGAGTGGGCCCGATCACATTTAGGAGAAAGGAGGAGGTTTTACAAGCTAATAGACCCGCGTCTCGAAGGCCATTTCTCTATAAAAGGAGCCCAAAAGGCGGCCCAATTAGCAGCCCGTTGCCTGAGCCGGGACCCGAAAGTCAGACCTCTCATGAGTGAGGTTGTCGAGGCTTTAAAGCCATTGCCAGCTCTAAAAGACATGGCCAGCTCATCATATTACTTCCAGACGGTCCAATCTGAACGGGTCGGATCGAGCCCGAATGGTCGTACCGGGGCCAGGGTTCAAAACGGGTCGCTTTCAAGAAACGGGTCGATGCATCCAAGAAGCTTGTCAATATCGAGTAGCACGCGTGCGTCACCATTTCATCAGCAGTTGAATCAAAACTCACCGAAGCCGAATGAGAAGAGTTGAGAATGGTGTGTTTGGTATATGATAATTATCGATTTATTTTCGGGTATTATTATTATTTTTATTCTCTTTCTAAAATTTAGTTGTAATTGTCTAAAGCAGTATAAGGAACAGATTGGAACCAATGTTGTTGTGATGGATGGCAGTGTAATTTATGAGGGAGCTGTGAAGTTGAAGAATTACAACTATTATGGTACAAAAATGATGTTAAGAAGAACATGTGGTCTTACCAATTGCAATATCATGTTAAATGTTATGGTGTTGTTAAGGCTACATGCTTCATTTTCTTCTTTCAAACAACAATCAGATCAAGAATTTATGTTATGTTGGGGTTTCATAAGAAATAGAATCACTTTAAACCAAAAGAGAGCTTACATATTCTCAAGTCTTTTATCTTTTCTTTTACTTTTATATTTTCCTTTATAGGTAAATATAAAAGTAGCCCATGTGACACAACAACAATCTTAAGTATATATCCTTACTAGTATATTTTTATTTGAAACATTAATCATGGCATTGGCACACGAATCAAATTCAACAAATCTAATTTTTATAAATAAAAACAGTGAAAGAAAAGGATATCTTAAAAATAAAGAAAATTACGAAAATAATTATTTTTAAGATGGCTGTACTTGGTAGTAATGCGTAGAAACACGGATATAGCCTGGACCTGGAGTTATGTGACCATACGATTCCTTTGGTTTGCATTGAATAATTTCCTTTTTGATATAAAATGAAAAAAGAACTATATGGAGTTCATGTTAAATATCATTATGGTATGATAAATTTGTTTTTGTTCACCGTAATGCTTAAATAGTTAAAATTAATGATTAAGGGTGAAGAATAATCGTGATAGCGCAGAAAGACTTGAGAATTACGTAAATGAAATTATTAGAAATGCTAATAACGAGGTAAATGAAATTTATTAGAAATACATGAGTCCCTCATTAGCAAAATGTACATTTTACTGATCATGGCCTACCAATGCTCATTGGCCACATAAGTGCGATTAATCAGCGTGTGTAAAATTATTATGTTGCGTGATATTTCAAATATTATAATGATAGAAACGCTAGAAGAGTTTTCAAAACGAAAATCAATCCAATACAACAGATGTCTGTTTAAACAGCAGCAGCAGGTCCATTGTTAACATCAAGATCAAAATCAATGGAAACATTTTTCATGACAGTTAAAAGTCATCAACCAAACTTATTCCTCGAAATCAACTCTCTCAAGGCTTCAAAGCCAGAGCCAATCCAACCTTAGCACTCTTCTCAATCGCCCTAGTGTCCACCTCACCCGAGATAGTCAACACAGACTTCGGCCTCCACTCATGCTGCAAAAGTGCACTCGCTATCCCAGCAATGTTCACCCGAGCCTTGACGGTTGTCAACGGGTCAAGTGAATGCTGAGTCCCGATTGTCAGGGAGTTCTCATTGCTAGAGAACCCATGGCTCAGTTCTGCACCAACTGCTGTGTTGGTCAATGGGCTAACTGTATGATAGTATGAAGCAGTTAAAGTGTCTGCTTTATCATTCCTGTAACAATCACACAATATTTTTCAAATACTCGAAACTAACTTAGAGATATAACAATTTTGTTAATTTGTTAACTACTTACAGTATCAAGGATGCAATAAGATCAGAAGACGAGAAACTTAGAGCTGCATTGTATTTGGTAAAGTTTCCAGTAGCGGTATCAAAGCAAACATCAGTCCCGAGTGCCACAGTGTTGTTTCCAGCTACCCCTGAAAAGTTGACCAAGGGGCTAGCGGTCAAACCGATACTTGTACTGATTCCTGCATACTCGTGCAGGTATTGAAGTTCAACCTGTAACCAAACTTTCATGAGACTTGAATCCTAGATGCTTCACAAGTAAAATTCACAAGTGATAAGAGTCTTTACTAGTTTAATATAATAATACCTTGCCAGATCTCTGATCGGGAACAACAAAACTGAAGATGGTTTTGAGTCCAGGTGCAGGTTCATCAATGGTGATAGTTGTGAGTAGCTGGATGGTTGTTATACAGTCAGTCATATTATTAAATTAGTTAAAGTATAACAGTAATTTCATACGTTAATATATTAATGTTGCCTACCTTTGAGTTGGTGTCCACTTTGACATCAGTGGTGATGGTTTTGTTGACCAGTTTAGTGCTTACATCTGCCAAAAACAGGTCGCCTTTCTTGGCTCCTGATGAGGTAATGGCCTGAAATATTTAGAAAGTTAAAAATTTTAAAAAAATGCAGGTAGACAAAAATGTCAGTTCTGCTAAAACCGAAAACACCAAAACAAATATTTAAGCAGTTTTTTCTGTATTGGAAAAATGATAGTAATACAACTTCAGGCATTGGTTTATATCAATTTTGTGGTATATGACTATATGGTATCTACTCAAGAGGGAGACCAATTTTAGAAACCGTTTACCACTTTCGAGAACAAGCTAATAAAGATCACTGCAGATAAAGCTACAATAGAAAACCTAAATTTTGGAGAACACATGTGACGCAAAGTGCCAAGGTGTGTTCTAAAAGGCACTCCATAGTAATGGGGGACCAAGAGCCGAGGCAAGAGACACGCAAGGTGTACTTGTACACAAGTGGAAAATCATATGTGGATTCACAAAACAGATTATATATGTATATCTAGTTGATAACATGATCAAAACAACGCGTAAACCATGAGAAAGGAATCCTTGAAATATACAAAGAGTACCCTGGCAACATTACTAATTACACCAAGAGAAGTTATATTGAAACAGAACTTACATAATTGAGCCGATTAGAACATGCATACATAAAATAGACAAAATTCACTGATTAATTACTGTGTTCCACTCTAAAGAATACAAATATAGAGAAAATTCTTGATGAAACTGCAATTGTTCACAATTAAAGTATTTTAGAATGTCAAGCAATTTGCAAAGCATTACAGTTGTAGCAATGCTATCAACAGTTACAGCCGATTTACCGTGACTACAAATTCTAGCATACAACTTAAGAGATGAAACACATATAGCAAAATCATCACTATAACCTCCAATTGTGCAAGTTACCAATCAATTTAAGAGCGATTGACCTAAATTTTCGATTAATTTCATCCTACCTAAGTTTCTTCTTCCCGAAGAAACAGATGGCTTCTACATACTAAATCACAATCAAATCAACAACATCTAGCCCTACGTCAATACACAAATAATATTCATATGCGTGCACTTGAATAAACAAAAGCATCACTACAATTTCCAATTTTGTGAGTTACGATCAATTTAACAATTATTGACCTAAAACTTTGGATAATTTCACTAATACTAAGTTTCTTCTCCGTGAAGAAACAGCTAGCTTCTGCACACCGAAATCAGAAACAACAATTCAGCACTTCATCAACACACAAACTCTAATTGTTCACAATTGAAGTATTCTAAAATGTCACAAACCATTACAGTTGTAACTTGTAGCAATGCTATCAACAGTTACAGGCTGTTTACCATGCTACAAACCCTAACATACAAATTAAAAGATGAAACACAGAGCAAAAACACTCCAAATAAGCAAAATCATCACTATAATTTCCAATTGTGTCAACTTACCGATCAATTTAACAAATGTCCACCTAAATCTTCAGATAATTTCATACCTAAATCAGAAACAATAATCTAGCCCTACGTCTATACAAAAAAATATTCATATAAAGATAGTAAGATATATATAGCAAAAGCACTTGAATAAACAAAATCATCACTAAAACTTCCAATTCGTGCAAGTTACTAATCGATTTAGGAACAATTGACCTAAAATTTGGGCTAATTTCACTAATCCTAAGTTTCTTCTTCCCGAAGGAACAGCCAGCTTCTATCTACACACCGAAATCCGAAAGAACAATATTCATGTGTGTGTGTGTATATAGAGAGAGAGAGAGAGCTAGCTTACAACTCCGTTAGCGGTGTAGGTAGTGAGAGAGAACTTGTGGTCGGTCTGGTAATCTCTGTAGAGAAGATCTGAAATGAAACACACAAATCAAAAGAAAGTCAATCGGAAGCAGAAGAATAAGAATCAACAAATGAATGAATTACCTCTTGCTTTTTTGCCGATATCTGGATAGAGACCTGGACCTTTCCCCATTCTTATTCTTGTTGTTCAAAAGAGTGAGAGAGAGAGATGCGTGAATATCAAATTGAAGGCTCGATGGGGGTTGTTGGAGCCTACGTGTTTCTTCTTCTCATTCGGAGCTTCTCACCCCTTAGATCTTTAACTTCGTCTCTTATATGCCGTTGATTTTGTTGTATGGCTATTCCTCGTTTTAAATATTTTATAAATACGTTATGGTCGTCATTTGTGTTCCACAAAGTATTTATTTATTTCTTTTCTTTTTGTTTCTTGGAATAATTGCTCATTATTTTAATTTTTGGGATTTTTTTATAGGTTCCAAAACTATAAGGAATATGCTATTTTCCACATGGTGGAAATTGGAAAACAACATCGGAGGACTATAATGTGCATTAAAGGCCCTTCATGTTTGAGGAAACAGAAAATATTATCACTAAAATTATAGTCCTTTTATAATGAAATTCAAGGTCTGTATTTTATATATTATAATTAGCTTTTAGCCCACGTGTTACCCGAGTTACTTTTAAAGTTTTTTATATATTGATTTAGCCCGGTTTGACTCGATACCTTATACTATGTTTGTTAGTATGCATCATGAATTCATAAAGTTTTATTAAATCCATAAATCATTGTTGTTGTGATGCTATTTTGTTGTTGTACATCATGAATTTATAAAATTGTACTGAATTCAGAAATCATAATATTGTAAGTGATAACAATCAATTTTATTTCAACTGAGAAAAAATTTCCATGTGAGAATCAGTATCTTCAAACACTGCTGGTAACTCTTGATAGTGCGACATACAGCTGTCCATGTGAGAAGACATCGTTCTTTAAGTACAAACCCATCATACTTAATGATTGTCCTTCACTTTTGTTTATTGTCATAGCGAAGCAAACTGATAAGGGATATTGTCGTCTTGTAAACGCGAATACTATGTTCTTATCAGAAGGTGTCATGGTGATTCTTGGAATAGAAATCCTCTCACCAGTATTATTCCTCGAAAGCATTTTCACTTCGATTATATGCGTACCCAAAAAAACAACCTGAAGCCTAGTGCCGTTGCATAATCCCCTTTTCTTTTCTTATCGATATTTCTTAGAAGAATCACGGGTACGCCAACTTTTAGTATAAGCTTGGGGTTTGGTACCCCGGATATTTTAAGACCGCTAAGTATTTTAGTAGAGTATAAAGTTGGATCGACATTTTCATCTATGTAGTCAGACTTAGCTACATAATCTGAGCTTAGGTAATCGATCGGGTAACCAGGAAAGAATTTAAGCAGACGATCATTAATCTCATGAACAACGTCATTTGTTAGTGCAAGTAACCCCCTCTGTTGAAAGTATGTAGGGTCTTGGCTGCTATTTAGAATGCCCAGATAGACAAACTGAATTAGCTTTATGATAGGGTCGTCACATTGTTCAATAAGTAAATCATCTAGTATCTCTTTTTTTGTCATACCCTCATTCGGTCCACCGATATTACCTTCTCCTATGTCTAGTAGCCATTTAGAAAATTTTTTGGTCTCTTTTATGCCAGCCAATGGCTGACCAATTGTTAACCTTAGGTTTCTTGTTAATTTAAGAACACGAAAATGATGCCAAATATAGGACGGACACAGAGAGGCGTTTACTATTTGTTTCCTGCTTCCTTTCTTTATTACCGATAGAACCTGTCTGAAATCACCTTCGAAGACAATAACCTTTCCTCCGAATAGCGATTTTGACTTTAAGACATCTTTGCAAGATTTGTTCAGAGCCTTGAGTGCGTTTTTTTGGGCCATTGGGACTTCATCCCCAAATTATCAGCTTTGTTTTTTCTAATAATTCGGCCTCATTCGAACCTCGTTCCATTACGCAAGATGAGTCCTCGTTTAGGTTAATTGGAATACGAAATATGGAATGTGCCGTCGTACCGCCGGATAACAATAATGACGTGATTCTGCTTGATGCAACGTTTAAAACAATATTACCTTGGGATCGTATGGCTGAAGATAATAGTTTTCCATAAATATGTTTTCCCTGTCCCACCATGATCGTAAACAAAAAAGACACCACCTTTATTCTGCTGTATGGCTTTCGTTATTATGTTCAAAATAGTTTTCTGCTCTAAGGTTATCGATCTAAATAACTTTTCAAATTATGTTCTCTCAGTTTGTTGATCGTATGATTGCACGTCTAGAATAAGGCAATTATTGTGTAACATCCAACTTTTTGTTAAATAATAAATGGCAGAAAGTTTTGCTATTAACTGTATGTCGTTAAGTTAGTCGTGTGTTAAGTGTTTGGATAATATTTGGATATGGAATTGTGAGTGGGTTGTGGGGCCCATGGCCCCCTATATAAGCCTAACCTCTCCACCCTTTCACCATTTTGTTACCTTTCATCACACACACACACACTCAAGAACACACACACTTTCTCTTTACATTCCGGATCCAAATCCGTGTAAAAAGAGGAAGAATCTCGTGTGTAGACATCATCAAATAACAAGAATCACGTCCAGATCTACGTATTGTCCGGATCTGAACTCGAACTCGAAGCAAAAGGTAGGTTTCGGTTTCAATGGTTAAGTTTTATGGTTAGAATCGGCATGCAAACAGATATAATGATAGATCGGGTTGTGAAATGTAAGAAAAATATAAACCACTTGGGTGCACTTTAAGGTAAAAAGGTGGCGTTTGGACTTTGAGAGATGGGTTCAGGATCAGGTGCATGGGGTCAGAATGTGTCGAAAGTTGAGAAAGAGTAAAAATCAGGTCCTGAGGAAGGGCCACGAAGTAAAATGGCTTTAAAATGGTAAAAAACGAAGAAAGGAAGTCATTTCGCTTCGCTCAGCCATGAGAAGCGAAACAGGCATTTCGCTTCACTCAGCCATGAGAAGCGAAACAGGCATTTCGCTTCGCTCAGCCTGGAGAAGCGAAACAGGTTATGCGAAGCGAAATTCTTTGCGAAATTCCTCCCATGCGAAATTGTTTAAGTTGTTATTATAATGTGACCCGATTAATTTTCTGATGCGTTTTTGTTAAAGGACTGTTAATGAAAATAAAACCGAGTTGACCTGGCAGCTCAACCCCATCCAGGAGCTCTGCCCCTTGGACCCTGCTAGGGGCTGCCGCCCCTAGACCCCGCTACCAGGGGCGCTGCCCCCGGACCCCCGTTAGTTGAGAGTTTCATTAACTTAGATGTAGGAAGTAGTAGTAATGGATAATTGACACGTGTAATGTATTGTACAGTTAACCGTGCACAACTAAGGAAGGGCATTACCATTAACGGCGAGAGAAACCGATTCCAGGTGAGTTCTAGCCCCATTTTCTTGTTATGTTTTCGGGGCTGTGTGCATACTCCTATGTGGCAGTTAAAATGCTTATCTTAAGTGATAGGTATATGATACGTGTATGATAGTGTATTGAATGTTATTACCATATGATGGTTATGTGAATGAATGTGTATGTAAATATTATATGCATAAGACAAGTAAAGTATGCGCTTATGATAGGGACCAGACCCTCAGAATATCTGAGATGATAGGGACCAGACCCTTATAATATCTGAGATGATAGGGACCAGACCCTTACAGTATCTGAGATGATAGGGACCAAACCCTCATAATATCTGAGATGATAGGGACCAGACCTTTATAATATCTGAGATGTTAGGGATCAGACCCTTATAATATTTGAGATGTTTAAGATAGAATAGCTTATGGTATACCATAGGGTTTTATGAAAGAAAGTATGTAAGTACGTATGCATGTATATAAAGTATGTGTGAAAGAAGTAATATCAAAGTAAGGTATGAATACGTATCTTCGGACGCGTATGAGTAAGGATAGGAATGTATTGTATGTTAAATTGATTAACTAGAACTCACTCAGCGTAGCTGACTTTTAGTATGCACGCAGGCAGATAGGTTGAGGCAGCTGGCTTGAGGAGGGACACATGGCACGAGCTAAAGAGACTGGCATCTATGAAGAAGTGTCATGACTATTTTATGTTATGTTATGAAAAGACAATTTGTATGTTAAGACAAAAATGAATGTTTGTAATGTGATGTTTGAAGTTTTAAATTATTCCGCGAAAGTTTAAATTAACTCTGATTTTAGAATTGTGTTTATGAGTAAATCCAACACCAAAGTAGGGTTACCGGGAACGGGACCTTACATATTGATAACAGATAAGCACTCTTCATTAGGGAAAGGCATTGTCTCATACCTTGTTAAACTTGAGTTGTTTTGTTGTAGGATTTTCTGGATTTCGACTAACGTAAGGATCTTGATTTGGTCTTCTGTCAGCTATAAAACTGTAAAAGGTGGAAAGGCAGTCTCATAACCGCAGACATTCTATAATGGACATCGAATCCAAAAATACGCCACGACGCCTCACATGCCGACAAATATTGACAGTCATAGAACTGTTTAATCTCATCAACATTATGATCCGTGTTCTTTTCACCCTCTCCACTGTTAGAGAAGTGCATAGTCACACGATCAGGGCCTTTGTTTATGTATTTGAATAGGTACTTGATAGACGACCCCTGATTGCACCATTCGATGTTTATGTGAGCTTGGTATCGTTTCAAGAGTTTCTTGTTGTATGGTACGATGCTTCGATTATCAAGATTGGCGTTTGATTTTTTGACAACTGCGCCTGAATCACGTCTTCTGTATAAATGGAAGGCATCTGTATCTATTGACGTTTCATCTTGAAACTTCTTTGGGAAGTTTTTCTAACACTTGTTGTCTATAACGCATGAATATGGCTTGTTATAATCTGCACAAGGATCATGCATCATCAACTCAGCCACAAGGTTGTATAATTTAGGATCTTCGTTCTTATCGGGAATCTCTGTGCTGATGTATGGATCTACATGCTCTACGTTTGGTAGTTTGTCTTCTTTTTGCATAAACAGACAAATATGGGCGCCGTCAGCAGCCGGTTCTTTTAGTGATCAACGAATTTGCCAAATACTCTAATATTTATATAACTATTTCAAATCATCTTAACCCAAAAGATAGAATGACTAAAATGAGGAAGGAAGACATTCAAAGTGATGGAAGAAGGTGGCTAGTAGTCATTTGAAGTAATGTTTGTTCACTGTATCTATATATATACGCATACGCATACACATATATATACAGTAGAGGGAGTTTCCACTAAGTATTTTAATCAACTCTCATAGGCGCCATTTGTTAAGTTTTATATAGTTTCATACTTAAGTAGCCATTGTATATATTTAGACTTATAAATAGAATATGTATGTATCGATTCTAAAGATTAATACAAAACATTAATTATTATTCTTATTAAGTCAATATGGGAGTTAATACAAATCTAACATTAAAACTTAGTATGTAAATGTACTAACCAGTGCATGTATCAGCAGCGATTGTTCCAGAAAGCAACGTGTCAATGGTTGTAAAGTTGAATGCGTGAATGTTACCGGCAAAATCATCACATAGTTTTACATCAGTCATCTTGGAAATATTTACTCTATGTGAGTTTTCCACATACTTGTACATATCAGCATAAGCTACAAAACTTGGTTGGATTCCTTTATCTTTCTATCAAAGTAGCTTATAAGTTACTTTGGAATAGAAGCATAACTTTATTTCCCTTAAAGAAAAAAAAACACATATTATCATTTATTTGGTACAAAACATAAAGTAATTATTATAGTTATAATCAAGTCTTACATCTTCCTCTTGTAATATCAAATCCAGAGAAATAATGATAAAAGGTTTGTTAAGCACATGATTTATCCACTTCCTTAAGACCCTTACCAACATAACTGATTTGTCATTGGCATCACCAAGATCATTCAACATCTTGAAGTTTTTGGTATCCATTCTGCAATTAATCATGTATAAGAAATCAAGTATAACAAATCATTCAAACAATAGCGATTACTCGGTGCCTATGTGTGATTTTTATAACCATGATATTATTTAACCGTCTTATAACTTCTAATACAACATAATTGAATGAATATTTTGCTATTAATCAAAATTATAGAAAAATATGAAAGTTAAATTGCGATCATATAATTATCATACAATCAACTAACAAAATGATTCATATAATGTGTGTAAGTCAGCAGGTAAAAAAGGATTAGGAAAAAAAACTAAGATAGCGCTTCATATAAATATAAGGAGATAGCATAAAAGTAAACACATAAAATAAAATAAGCATCTATCAAAAATAAAACAATAAAGAAAATGCATGTTCGAGTAACATCTACTTAAAAAAACTATTATAACAACCACCAACAATAATAAAAGGAGCCAAAAACGAATGAAAAGTTTCCGGTTTCGGTTTCATAATTGCTATTGAAACTGAAGAAACTAAGCTGAACCAAAAAAAGTGATTCATGTTCATATACCAATCTCGATTCATGAGGTTAATACCTTGATTTTAATTATAATATACATAAAGTAATCAACTAATTTAAATATAAAAATAATCTAACATACCGTATGTAATTGAATTGAACGATTTGATTGGAACTTTCAACTCGTATTGGTGGACGGCGAAGAAGAAATTGGGATAATAAAGTATATTTATAATGATTTTCTTTTGAAATGTATTATACTTATAATAGGTAGAGATAAAACCTAGATTAAATAGGGATTTCAATTATTCAATCAATCAATCAATCATGCCCAGTAAAATCCCACCGACAGCAAAGCTATAAGTAGGGTCTGGGGAGGGTGGGATGTAGGCACACCGTACCTCTATCCAAAGGAATAAAGAGGTGGCTTCCAGAGAGACCCTCGTATTGGTGGACGGCGAAGAAGAAATTGGGATAATAAAGTATATTTATAATGATTTTCTTTTGAAATGTATTATACTTATAATAGGTAGAGATAAAACCTAGATTAAATAGGGATTTCAATTATTCAATCAATCAATCAATCATGCCCAGTAAAATCCCACCGACAGCAAAGCTATAAGTAGGGTCTGGGGAGGGTGGGATGTAGGCACACCGTACCTCTATCCAAAGGAATAAAGATGTGGCTTCCAGAGAGACCCTCGGCTCTAAGTACATGTGTATGAAGCAAAATAAAGGAAAATAAAGCAAAATAAAGGAAATCAAATTTTAACAGTTATATAAAAACTACTACTAATTATAATAATATCAATAATAAGATCACAGTTTAACAGCTATATAAAAGTTAATAATAATTATAATAATAATAATAATATCAATCAATCAATCAATCATGCCCAGTAAAATCCCACCGACAGCAAAGCTATAAGTAGGGTCTGGGGAGGGTGGGATGTAGGCACACCGTACCTCCATCCAAAGGAATGAAGAGGTGGCTTCCAGAGAGACCCTCGGCTCTAAGTACATGTGTATGAAGCAAAATAAAGGAAATCAAAGTTTAACAGTTATATACAAACTACTACTAATTATAATAATATTAATAATAAGATCACAGTTTAACAGCTATATAAAAGCTAATAATAATTATAATAATAATAATAATAATAATATATGTAAGGGAAATACCATTATGGTATGCGACCTAAAAAAGTTAAGTCTAGGAAATACCATTATGGTATGTGGCCTAAATAACATATATAATTTTTTTCAAATATTCTCACATTATTATAAGATACTTAAAAAAGAAACTAAATATCCGTCAATCCACCAAAAAACACAACATCATGAACACATTCAAAAGCAAACATCATAGCATAATTTTACGTTTTGTACCAAATAATTACTATAATAATTACAAAACTTAAGGTAATTTTTTATGTCGCATAGGAAATGTATAAAGGTAAACACATATATCATGAACACATTCAAAAGCAGAGATCATAGCATCAATATGACCGGTGCATTCAACACTCCAGTCCACTCCTCCATTCGTCATCTCCGCGGTCACTTCTTGCACCGGTTTTGTAATCTTTTGGGTTCACAAACTCCGTAACACCAAATTTCTTTGCTAAAGTTGCTAAAATAAAAAAGCAAAAGAACTAAATATTATTAGTTTAACTTGATAGTTTATACACATTTTAAGCTACAAAAATATTCATATTTCTTGCAATTAACTTACCAAGCTTAAATCTATTGGCATTAAGATCAACCATAATGATCCTTGTAACACCAGCAATTCTTGCACCTTCAGCAGCCTATATCACAAATATATTATTTTATGTGAACATAAACTCATGATTAAAATATGTAAATATACAAATTAAACTAAACAATAACTACATAATATGTGTAGAAAATGTATTGCATCTATACTTCTATATACTACGTGTAAAAAGAAATTTTGCATTTATTATTTACAAATGTACAATTCAGCATAATTGATCCATTTGCCTTTTAACCCGTTCATGATATAACAATTGATAAAAAAATGTCATCAAGTTGCATCATATGCATCGGCATTGTTATGCATTTTTCAAATTATGGGAATAATACATGAGCTATCATCCACTTTGCTACTTTTAAACCAATTTGAAAACTTCTCATTCACGAAGTTGAGAGATTTTTCCCGATTAA
This sequence comes from Bidens hawaiensis, assembly GCF_021521415.1. Lineage (NCBI taxonomy): Eukaryota > Viridiplantae > Streptophyta > Magnoliopsida > Asterales > Asteraceae > Bidens > Bidens hawaiensis. Next base: position 321,509 of record NW_027493385.1, on the reverse strand, counting down.
CCCTGTGACATGTTAAGTTTCTTAGATAACCAAACAATATCCATGAATTAGGAATACGTGATGATTACAATGTGGAAGACAATGGCTAATAATGATATTAAGCTTCTGATTGGTTCAGTTGGATCCAAGAGTAATAAGGTTATTTATGTCATATCACTCTTCGATTTCTTATCGAAACATTCAGATTTGCAAAGTTCGGTTATATGGACTCCTGCAACGACACGGGTTGCCTCACTTTATTCTGTAGCAGATGTTTATGTTATAAATTCCTAGGTATCATATTTCTTAATATTATTTCAATTGGGCTACATAAAAAATAGCATCTAAAAGTGGGAACGAGGTCAAATGGGTATTATTAACGGGTCAAAGCTATACCAGTAACATGTAAAGGTTTGGTATTATTAACAGGCTATGATGTCGTTTTGGGCAGTAATTGGCGTCACATGATATGGATGACGTAATTTAATTTCATTTATTACATCTGCATACTATTTTTTGGATCTGGAAACTTACTATAACATTGTTTAAAAAAGTGTGATGACTTCGAGTCTGTTCCCATTGTACCTTTGTGTGTTGTGGATTATGTGCTATGTAAGACCCCGAATCCCGGAAATCCTACAGTTGGTAATCACATCCATAATTTCCCCAAAAATTTAAAACTAAAAGTTCATTTTATTTAAAACTAGTTCAGAGTAATTTAACAGCGAAAATTTCTAAGCATCAAAAATTCCCAAAATTGAATATAAAGTGAAGTGTTTGTTTTATTTTAAAGTCATTGTCTAGAAATGCCTTCAACTCTGAGTAGCATCCAGCACGTCCAAGCGGTAACATCCACTCCTTAACCTGAAAGTCAATCTAACATACACGCAAAGTCAGCTAGAGCTGAGTGAGTTCAGGTTTTCATAAACAATAATTCATACTTTATTTCGAAGTTATAGTTTTAAACAGCAGAGAGGATAATAATAAAATAAATAAATATAATTCACCAAATAATACATTCATCGTCAAACACATGTACATGGGCCTCTCCACCACGAGTCAACACTCGAGTAATATATTTGACCCGAACGCGGTAAGACCTAAGCACGTGACACGAGCCTCTCCTTCACGAGTCAAACCCGAGTAATATATTTAACTCGGTCACAGCTTACACATCCAAACACGTGATATGGGCCTCTCCACCACGAGTACAACCCGAGTAATATATTTGACCCGATCACGGTTTAACATAAAACGGGCCTCTTCACCACGAGATTTTAAAATCCCGAGTAATATATTTGACCCACCAAAATGATGATCACTCCACACGGGCCTCTCCACCACGGGATTTGAAAACCTGAGTAATATATTTGACCCGGCCGTAATCACCATGCACACACACATCAATAAGCCTACTCACATCATTTTTAGTCACAAGGAACTAAATGTCATCACACAACCGTAGGCTATAAGGTAACACATACTCATACATATATATGATCTCAAAATATACCACATCATAAGTAAGCCATCCTTAGTCACGAATGGCTAAATAACATCACTAATCATAGGCCATAGGGTAACACATGCACATACATACATACATATATATATATATATATATATATATATATATATTCATACATATATATATATATATATATATATATATTCATACATATATATATATATATATATGTATGTATGTATATATCATCCTAAAATATACCATATTACAAGTAAGCCTATGGGCCATAAGGTAATATATAATAATCAGTTCAATACATGAACTAAGTAAATAGGTCTACTCGTATTCAATTACTACCCAGCCTATTAACATCCTCGAGTCTAGACCATAACCAGGTATATAACTTTAAGGAATTTATGACCAAACGAGTCTAAAATATCCTTAGGCACAGAATGTAACATCACACTGGGTTTTCATAATTGCACAAACATTATCAAAACAATACAATGATCTTCAAATTGTTTTAACGAGTAAAATCGGGTAAAACTGTAATTGAGTGTGTATGCCAGCCCAAAACGTAAAAAGAGTTAAAAAGGGGCATCATGAACTCACCTGACACAAGGTACGATTTCACCACAAGCTAGAGGATCCCTACGTAGCCCCATAACTCAAACTCCTGTCGGTTTACATACAATCAATACTGTTGACATTGAGATGACTCGTTTATCCTACGAGACATTCTAACATGGTTCGAGTTACCTAAAGCCTCGACCTCATCAAACTCAATCACAACAGCACCCGAGTCCTTACATTCACCAAAACAACCCTTAGATACTCCCGGGAATAAAGAATTCCCAATTTACCCCCCGGAAGCACTAGGTGACACTAACACGCGCGTTTAAGGGTCGTTTAGGCAATTAACATCCAACTCAGCCCTGAGTAGACCCAATATGATAATTTCACAGCCAACAGGTCCACACGACGCTACACGAGTCCAATGGGTCGGTAACTCGCAAGTACAACGCACAACTATTCAATAAACGCAATTGCGCGTTGTACCGACCCGTTTGAGTAACCGACAACCAATTCAGCCCCATAACTTATAAAAATGATTTTTCAACAGCCCGCACATCAAACCAAGTTCCCCCGAGCTGAATTGGTCATTAATCACTTCAACTCTCGCGTTAAACGCATCAAACTACAATTCTAGTCAACCGAACACTAACATTCAAACTACAACTAATTGACCAATCTAACGAACACCAATGAACATGGTTTTTAAGTATGATATACCAGACATACCTAGGAAGATGTTGGTGCAAAAACCTCCACCAAAACAGTCCCGGAATTGCTCAATTGGACAGCCACCTGGTTAGCCTAGAACAAGCCGTTTATCGATCAATACGTGTGACATAATGATCAATTAATGCGTAAAAGACTTGTAGGGACGTAGTACTAACCTTGTATTATGGATTCACACCCGGAATCAAGCTGGAAAAAAGAAAATCGGAGGAGGGTGGGGCTGCTCTTGGCCGATCGGGACCTAGGGGGGCTAGGGTTTTCTTTTTTTGATATAAAATTAAATGTTACACACTGGCCCCTCGAGTTTGAAAATTATGATAACTAGGATGAAAAGGTTAGGAAGTTAACATACAAGAACGACCAGGAGGTCCCTGAAGATGCCAGAACGAGTTCCAGTAGAATATACAATCGTAGAAGGCATAAGCCCTTATTTTCTTTTTCAACGAAGTTTTATGGGCGTTACATGCTAGGAACAGATGCAGGGGGTACTTCACAAACCTATGCAGGCCTCCATGAAGATTCATTGAGCTTAACCCATAACAGTTCTCCAATTTGATCATTAATTTCTTTCCCAGCTTTTTTTTCAACCGAACTTCCATTCGTTTCTCCCGTTAAACCTCCCATTACTTATCTCTAATCTGGGAATAACAAGTTAAAATGTCAGGTCAAATTCAAGTAGATTACATCAGAAACACTAAAAATCAGGTCATTATTAATCAATACTACCTAAAAAGAGATGAACATCATACCTAACAAGTCGATAATGGGATAAGATTGAAGAAGGTTTTCCTCATCAACAATTGATCTTAACTGACCATCGCCGGTCACTGCCTTGATGCTGCTATCCTGTAAACATCACCGCCACCGCTGCGCCCTAGTTGCTGCCGCAGCTACTGTTCACCAGCCACAACCGCTGTCGCCGCTACTACAATTATCCAAAAAATGGGAAAAAAATACTACAATGTTTAAAAAATCTATATAATTCATTTATAAGCTATGGTACTAATAATTAAATAAAATTAATATTTCTTATATGTAGAGAATTAAGAAGCCAAAAGCGACACCTATGACTATTAATAACTTGAATGAATGCTTCACAGTTGAATTTTTAAGTTAGTCAATTGCTTTCTTTACAGTCTGCATTGTGACCAAGTTTATGATAACCGTTGGATTTTTTGATTGGATGAACGAACGATAGGGTAAACAATCAAAATAGGTGAACACCAATATTATTATCGACAATCAAGACACATTAAAAACCATAACAGATGGTAATAGGCTGATAACGAAGAACTTTAAAACAATCTGAATGGTTAGGTTTAAAGTTATTGAGTTGAAAAGGCTATTGATAATGAAGAATGAGTAATGAACAGAGACCATGATGTTCTTACCAGACAGAATCGAGGGTACATGAGGTGTTAGGGCTTGCGATTGAGAAGATCCGGTGAGTTGGGGATTGTGGTGATGATGAACGAACAATTATTGAAACCAATTGATTTTAACAATAAGGGGTATTATGACCAGTAAGGTTATCCGGATAAAACAGGTACTATTTAAAAATCAAGCAATCTGGTGGCTTTAATAAGGGAATAAGGGGGGGGGGGCAACCAGATCACGACACGAAGGATTTTAGGACTTTCGTTTATATATATTATAGATGTTATTAGTTAATCTAAAGGTTTGTTTCATATATATTATGCATTTATTACATTTAAATCAAGTCTAGGGGTGTAATGTGTCAAATCCTAAAAATCTGTTGAAACCCACCCGTCGGCCTACCTGACGGGCATTTATTACATTTATAAAATTCGTTTATATATATTATAGATGTTATTAGTTAATCTCAAGTTTTGTTTCATATTTATTATGCATTTATTACATTTAAATCAAGTCTAGGGGTGTAATGTGTCAAATCCTAAAAATATGTTGAAACCCACCCGTCGCCCTACCTGACGGGCATGCCATCAACTCGTCGCGATAAGCGACGAACTTCGAGTTTGCACGTACCAGGATTTGGTCGCTACGCGACCGACAGGCCCCATTCGTCGCGTAGCGCGACACAGCTTGATGTTACAACTTTTTGTGTTAATTTTCCATTTAATCCTTTCAAGACCAATTCAAACGATTTTAAAACTTGTTCAACTTATTTTTACTATACTTTAACATATTTTAACTTTCAAATTATGTTACAACTCAAATTAATAAGTCAATGGTCAATTCAAAAGCCTAAAGAGTCCATTAACACTTTTGACCATTTCAAATTATGTTTGCAACCTCCCTAACCATGCTCATCTATAAATAGGCTTTTATTCTTTTGCATACAACTTTGCTACACCTCAATCCATGAAATTATTATGTTCTTGTTGCTAATTTTGCATTATTTTTCAAGTTTGACTTTCTCAAGTTTGACTTTCCAAAGTTAAACCATGAAGTTCAAGACTTTTCATCATTCCATCTTGTTCTTCTTCCGGATATGCTTTTATTTGTTTTTCCAATGTGTCTGGGTCTTTTAGGAAAAATACTTTGTCGAAATCAATTCGACATAAGTGTTTGTTCATCAAAACGAACACGGCTCGTTTATGCATCTATTCGTTTCGGTATAGTTATTTTCACTATTTAACATCTAAAATAAATTATTTTCTTCACATCTTTTGGAAAATAATACAAGTCGGAAATGAACCCGAGATAAAAGTTGAGTTTGGGTCCGACAGAAAAAGAACCACTCGCTTAAACTCGTTTTTGGCCCGTTTTGGTTTTCTCTCGAAACGTGTGCGACTTATTAACACAACTAAGATATCATAACTCAACTTTTATAAAACAATTTAAAGTAACCAACGTATTAATTTTATGAAAAAAGGTCGAAAAAAATATCATTATAGAATAAATATATATTTTTACCTTCAAAGGTATAAAACACTAAACCATGAACCGAATTTTTCTAAGTCTTTCATTTTCGTCTATTTTCTTGAATCTTATATTGAACCTAAGAATATTTTCTAGGAACGATAGTCGAACCGAACTCGTTCGGTTCATCTGGCTTAAACGCTTAACTGGTCTTCATTCGCGTAACTTTACCACGTGAGTTTCATAACCCTTTTTCTAACATTTTAGTAAATTTTGTCGTTAGTTTTGTGATGATTATTTCAAACCGAATCGGGCTAATTTTGAGCATGTTAATATTATTCTTTCATATTGTTTATGGTCATCATACGTATATTATGTGCAATGTGTTTATCATTGTAACATCTCGGATTTTCCGTATTTGTATTAGCATTCGTTTATCGGATTTTGAACATCATTCGGATCCTTATTAATAATATTATTATACAATTATAAGTATTTAAGAGTTTTATTTTATATTTTATACCCTCATGTTCTTAAAGTAGTTCAAACCTTAATTTAATTCCAAAATATATATTCAATATTTAATCAAATTTGAAAGTACAAGGACTTAACTTGCCAAAAATCAAAAGTGTTCCCCATGTGTGCTGGTGCGCCGCGCGGTGGCAAGAAGCACTAGTGGCTCCTTGCCGCCGTGGGCTGTCTGTGCAGAAGATTTGATCGTTATTCGTTCCTAGTTCGCTTTTAGCATTTAAATCGCTTATTTTAGGACTAAATCGAGTAAATTAAGCCCCTAGAAAAGTAATATAGCCTAAGTACATGTCCATATTCATCACGCCTTGCTCAAGAACAAATTTTACTTATTTTAATATTGATTTGATCATTAAACGCATATTTGGTTTCTTAAACGAGTGAAATAGCCTTATTTGGTTCGTTTTAGTGTTTCCTATATAAACAACACATATAACCTCTGCCACAAACTTCCCTAAACCCTAAATTATTATTCCCATATGTCACATGCTTCTGTCCTTCATCATCTTCTTCGGTTTTGCCATAATACTCGAATAAACAAGCCTTGAAGGTTGATTTTGCTTATACATCGATCTTTGACTTCTCTTTTCGGTTGATTCATTCACTTTCCGGGTAAGTTGTAAACTATAAAATCATTATACATATTCCCTAGTCAATAACCTTCAATCAATTTCGGTGGTTTAAGGGTGTTGACTTGTCAATTCGTTTAAAACCAGTTAAAGGGCAAAACAGTCAACAAGTTTGACTATTCGTTTTCTCATACTTTTGGTAAGAACTGACGTTCAGTGCAGAAGACTTTTATTCTCGTAATGAAATTTTAAGGCTACTGACGAAAATCCGAATTTTGATTCGTTGTTCGGATTCTAGTCAGTACCGACTCGCTTAAATCTTTAATTTAACATAACCGGAGTTATAAATATTCGTTTGGAATGATTCCAGTGGCAATGAGTTTGTTTTTACTCATATTTTCATGCCTCAAAGTTTCAGGTTCAGTTGGTGTATTTCATTCGACGCATTACAAGACGATCTATTTAATACTTGACTCGTTTATTATTATTATTATTATTATTATTATTATTATTCACTTGCCTTAGATTTAAAGTGAGTTTATCATTCTCTTATTTTACTGAATTTTCACAAGTTTTTGGGGACATATGCGTATTATCCGTGTTACGTATTATCTATATAACTCAAAAATAGCAAACGTGTAATTGTGTTTGTTTCAATTGAATGCTATGTGTTACTTGTTTATGTGCTAATATTAATTCATTCATGTTTAAGAAAGGTCCAATATATTCTCATTTATAGTATGATCATACGACCGTCATGGTAACCAACGCCCGATTCGTTTGGCAATGGTCGACTGACACCTTATTTGCTCACGGTTTGATTTATTTACCGCAATTTATTATGTTTTGCTTATTTCTTATATTACTATTATATCATTGCAAAAACTGGTGATAATCTCACTCAATATGTGTTGTTGACAAACTCTATTTTTTACGCATATGTAGGTTGCCATTGAATTGAAGTTTGACGTGAAAAGGATATCTACAAAAGACCTTAGTTTGTTTGGGATTATTTTTATTTGTTTGGAATATTTTGTCATTATTAGAATATTGTGTGCATTTTTTGAATAAAATAGTTAACTTAATAGATATTGTCATGTATATTTATGATAGTACCTTTGAGCTATGAACAATCAGCTCACGCCCCGGCATTTCCGCCTTAGGTTGGGGTGTGACCGATTGGTATCATAGCCGAAGGTTTTAAGATATGTCGTTCAAAATTGTCCTAGTCATATTCTTAGGACCCCATACGTGCTTATCTGACTGCCTTATATGCTTATTAATTGTTTACAGCTTATTTAGGTTGATTATTTTATTTTAATTTATCTTATTATATTTTATTTATTGCACACACAAATTTTGAGGCTACGCCTCACATTAAAAATATTTTCTAAATCTTTTATTTTTGGTAGATTGCTTTTTATTTTGGGAAATTCCTTAAGAATTCCCGAGTTTTGTTTTTACTCCCTCTCCTTAGGGCATGAGGGTATGACATGTTCGGTAAGTAACTGTAGGGGGTGCGAGAAACTGTGAGTCGGGCCTTGGAAAAACGGTTCCAAGAATGAAAGGTAAGAAGCTGTTCCTTACTTGGAGGATAACATGACCACAATACTCGAGCCTCTAGGCTAAAGCAGAACAAGATGTCATACGACCGGGACCCTAAGTGGTTAAATGTAACCGGCTAAACGGTTGCATTCCTTTTATAAAAACCGAATTCATGGTGATTCGTAGCTAAATTCGGGAAAACTTCCAAAATGATATTTTTGATTATTTTAAATGCTTAGTTAGGTGAAAAATCCATGTAAATCCATGGGCATTCCAACTGTCCATTTCTCAACTCATTTTCAATTTGATTTTTGGTTGGAACGTATCATCCGTGATGGTTCACGAGATACTCCAACTACTCATATTTGGATTCGATATTTAGTTGGGTCAATTAATGCCATGTAAAGCTCATGGGCCGACCAACTCCATTGATTTGATAATTCGTTAATTACTTGTGTCAGTTAAATGCCATGTAACGATCATGGGCCTACCAACTCAATTGTTTGTTACTCGTTATTTTAATTGGGCCAATAAATTGACATAGAACGCTCATGGGAGGTCCAGTTCACAAAATTTATGTTACTTTATTTAGTTGGGTCATTCAAATTGTCATGGAAAGCTAATGGGAGATCAACTCATTGGATATGTTTCGTTATTTTATTTGGGATCTCAAGCTACCATTGGAAGCCCATAGAAAGCCCAACCCAATAACATTTTACTTTTGAAATTTTTATAAACATTGTTTATTTAATTAAATGCCTCAAAATTATTTACATTATTTTAAATCCTGACTCGTCCTCGAGTCATCACTAGCACAATTTTATTACACCTCTCTATTATCTCACATCAACTCATTCACACAACTTACCCATCATTTTATAAAATTTTATTTTTAGTCCTCGTAAAATGTCTTCTTTATTTCATTATTGTAATCAATGTCGTCCATCGGCTGCTTATGATCGCCGTTTGGTTGCTAGAATCACCAGGGAGTTTTCCGCTGCTATGCCCGAGATTGTGACCCAACTTTAAAGCATCAACTCTAATGGATCTTCTAGTTTAGCTGCCCCAAGCAACTTTCACTACAAGAACTTCACTAGTGCTAAACTGCCCACGCACCTTGGAGAAGAGAACGCTAGAAAACTTCTTTGATGGTTTGAGAGAATGGAGAACATCTTCATCAATTGTGAATGTCCGGACGACAAGAGGACTAAGTTTGCCTTGAGCGTCTTCAACGAGCGAGCTCTCACTTGGTGGAACACATTCAAGGCCCTGCAAGGAATTCAATCATGACTATGTCGTGGGATGAACTCAAGGAAGCTATGAAGAAAGAAATATGCCCTGAACATGAACTGCAACGACTGGATACTGAGTTTTGGGAACTCAAGAAAATTGGTGGTGACAACTCTACTTATTCCAACCGTTTCAAGGAACTTAGCTTGCTAGTACCCTACCTCGTAACCCCTTTGTCTCGTAGGATTCGAAAGTATATTCATGGATTGCCAACGATTTTCCGTGATGCCTTGGTTAATCGAGACCCTTTCTCAATCGAGGAAGCTGCTGCTTCACTTTCTGATGACCATGTTAGAGATGGAACCCTACCTCGCAAGGACTCTAAACATACCCTTGAAAACTCCAAAACCGAATCCTCAACTAATGCTAAGGCTGAACCCAAACCCACTCCGCACAATAGTTAGTTGGTCATCATATCCAAAAATTCATAAAAATTTAAAACCAAAGGCAAATTCGTTTTATTAAAACCGTTTCAGAGTATAAAATCAGCGGAAAATCATTAGTATTAAAACAAGTTCCCAAAACCTGGGAAATATGCCCAAAACCAAATTTAAATATGTCTAGTAATAATTGAAAATAAACAATGTTCATTATTTAAACCCCCGATTAGATATGCCTTCAACCGTCCAAGTTGTCTCGAGCACATCCAAGCGATAAGCATCCTCCTCTTAACTTGAAACTCACCCTAACATACACACAAAGTCAGCTTGAGCTGAGTGAGTTCAAGTTTTAATAATCGACATTTGTATAAATCATTTCAAGAGTTTAGATATAATACGGGATATGATCAGTTAGTCCATAATAAACGATAAGTAGTCATACCTATATATTTATATAATTATATCCCTATGCATAACATCCAAGTAATAACATCAGGGTCGAGCAGACGTACAACCCAAACACGTAACATTCCATCCGATGGTAATCATGCCACACGAGCCTCCCCTCTTACGGGCTTTCCAGGGTCCGCCACAGGATTTTAGAACCTAAGTAGTATAGTTTGGCCCGCCCAATATCACCATCCACCATATACAAACACAAAGTAGGCATACGCAAACATCCATAGTCAATATGACTAATTAACATCGCCAATCATAGGCCATAAAGTAACACATGTATAAACATAAGTATATATTATTCCAAGATGTACCATACTACAAGTAAGTCTCTGGGCCATAAGGTAACACATGTATAAACATATGTATAAATTATTCCAAGATATACCATACTACAAGTAAGTCTATGCGAAATTATTTAAGCAGTTTATCAAGTAAAAACAGTTCGGTGTATATGCTAGCCCAAAACTTGAAAAGAGTGAAAAGGGGCATCATGAACTCATCTGACACGAGGCACAAGGTCATCACGAGCTAGAGAACCCCTAAGTATTCCTACAACTCACACGCCTGTCGGATTACACACAATAATTACTAACGACACCGAAATGACTCGTTTATCCTACGAGGCGTTCTAACATTGTTCGAGTTACCTAAAGCCTCGAACCCACCAAGTTCTATTACAACAGCCCCCCCGGGGCCTTAAATTTACCAACACGACTCTTAGATACTCCCGGGAACAAAGAATTCCCAAATTACCCCCGGAAGTGCTAGGTGAGACTAATATGCGCGTTTATGTAAGGCCCCGTTCCCGGTAACCCTACTTTGGTGTTGGATTTACTCATAAACATAGTTCTAAAATCAGAGTTAATTTAAAATTTCGCGGAATAATTTAAAACTTCAAACATCACATTACAAACATTCATTTTTGTCTTAACATACAAATTGTCTTTTCATAACATAACATAAAATAGTCATGACACTTCTTCATAGATGCCAGTCTCTTTAGCTCGTGTCATGTGTCCCTCCTCAAGCCAGCTGCCTCAACCTATATGCCTACGTGCATACTAAAAGTCAGCTAAGCTGAGTGAGTTCTAATTAGTCAATTTAACATAATACATTCTTATCCTTACTCATACGCGTCCGAAGATACGTATTCATACCTTACTTTGCTATTACTTCTTTCACACGTACTTTATATACATGCATACGTACTTACATACTTTCTTTCATAAAACCCTATGGTATACCATAAGCTATTCTATTTTAAACATCTCAGATATTATAAGGGTCTGGTCCCTAACATCTCAGATATTATAAGGGTCTGGTCCCTATCATCTCAGATATTATGAGGGTTTGGTCATTATCATCTCAGATACTGTAAGGGTCTGGTCCCTATCATCTCAGATATTATAAGGGTCTGGTCCCTATTATCTCAGATATTATGAGGGTCTGGTCCCTATCATAAGCGCATACTTTACTTGTCTTATGCATATAATATTTACATACACATTCATTCACATAACCATCATATGGTAATAACATTCAATGCACGATCATACACGTATCATATACCTATCACTTAAGATAAGCATTTTAACTACCACATAGGAGTATGCACACAACCCCGAAAACATAACAAGGAAATGGGCTAGAACTCACCTGGAGTCGGTTTCTCTCGCCGTCAATGGTAATGCCCTTCCTTAGTTGTGCACGGCTAACTGTACAATACATTACACGTGTCAATTATCCATTACTACTACTTCCTATATCTAAGTTAATGAAACTCTCAACTAACGGGGGTCCGGGGGCAGCGCCCCTGGTAGCGGAGTCTAGGAGCGGCAGCCCCTAGCAGGGTCCAAGGGGCAGAGCCCCTGGCTGGGGTTGAGCTGCCAGGTCAGCTCGGTTTTATTTTCATTAACAGTCCTTTAACAAAAACGCATCAGAAAATTAATCGGGTCACATTTTAATAACACTTAAACAATTTCGCATGGGAGGAATTTCGCAAAGAATTTCGCTTCGCATAACCTGTTTCGCTTCTCCAGGCTGAGCGAAGCGAAATGCCTATTTCGCTTTTCATGGCTGAGCGAAGCGAAATGCCTGTTTCGCTTCTCATGGCTGAGCGAAGCGAAATGACTTCCTTTCTTCGTTTTTTACCATTTTAAAACGAAATGACTTCCTTTCTTCGATCTTTATCAGGGTTATTAATGTGATAGATTAAAGTATAGGGGTTATAATGTAAATATGGTTAAAAGGCCATTCGCTCTAATGTAAGTTACATTCGTTACTACATAACGAATGTAACACATTCGTCAAAATGTAAGCTCATTCGTTAACCCTGTTTAACGAATGAGATAACGAATGAGGGCCATTCGCTATCACTTAAAGTATTAACGAATAAGCATGTTTATTCGTTAAGGTATTTGTAACGAATGACCTATTCGTTAAGTTAAGTTTAACGAATAGGGTCATCTCCTATATATATCTCCTGTAAAGTATTACATTATAATATTTCTGATTATTTCTTGAAATCCTCTCGTTACTCTGTCAAATTGTTCTCTCAACACTCACTCAACACACTAACGTATCAACGAGCCTAATCGTATAACGACTTAGTATGAACACCGATGTAATCACAAGATCTAGATCCACAGAAGCTCTCTCAAGTGGTATCAGAGCCTGAGATCTGATCTTCGGTGTTACTCAGTTGATTAATCGTTCAATTCATAGTGTATTGAAGCTCTATTCATGATGAATTGATAGTAATCGAAGTTTAATTGTGTCAAGTTGAAACAGAGGATCATAATTGACTGTAATTAGCACTATTCTAAGTGTATTAAAGGATTGATTAAGGTAAAATTGATTCGGTAATGGAGGTTTCTGGTTAATTTGAGGACGAATTGAGGATTAGTTGATGAATGTTTCGTCTGGACTTAGTTTGAATTGGTTTTTGAGTTTATTGAGGATAAGTGATAGGTCTGGAATGGTTTGAGATCACGGACATGATCAGATTTACTCTATAAGTTGATAGGTATCGTGTTCAGGTGCTTCAGACTAGTTTAGACAAGATCTGAGTTTGTGAAAGTTTGAAAAATATGAGTTCTTATTCGTTAATGATGAACACTAATTCGTTACTAATGAATACTGATTCGTTACAAATGAATACTGATTCGTTAAATCTTAACTGCTCATTCGTTAAGAATTAACTGCTTATTCGCTAAAATTTACAGACTCATTCGTTAATCTCTCACTTTCGTTATGCTCACATTCGTTATTCAGACTCCTTTCACTTAAAACCTTATTCGCTAAGAGCCCATTCGTTACACTTCATTCGTAAATTTCTCTTTCGTGTCAATTCATAACGAATATCAATTCATTCGTTAATCATCCATTCGTTAATCAGTTCATTGGTGTAAGGTATTAACGAATATCTGTTCATTCGTTAATCATCTCATTCGTCACTGTGATCACATTCGTGTGAACAGTAAGTCTAAGTTTATAGTTTTACAAGTTTAGTCCTTGAAGTTTTAACAAGTGTGATCATGGCTTCGCAAAACATGTCTTACTATGCATTAGCCTCTCAGAACGTATTACTGCAGCAGATGCTAACCATGGATAATGAAATTGGAAGTCACAACAAATGTCCCAAATTGTTGAAATTGTCAGACTTTGCTCGCTGGGAACCGAGGTTCCGTGCTCACTTGGGATCCGTGCATCCAAGTAGTGTGCGTTTTCTTGACGACATGTATGCGGCACCTTTGGTAGGCAGTGACAACATGGGGTGGACACCGAAGGAATTCAAAGATTATGAAACTCAAGAATTGAAAGATTTTGAGAGTGAAACTAAAGCGTACTCAACTTTCACTATGGCATTACCGGAACAAATTTTTCATCAATACAGTACAATTAAGATTTGTGCTTCTTTGTTCACAACTTTGAAAACAAGAAGTTTGGGGAACACACTTGAGAGTAAGAAGACGCTCGTAAAATTTCAATTTAGAAATTTTATTTTGATGAAAAACGAGACAGTTGAAGAGATGATTAACCGATTTAGTCATCTGATTGTGGAGATGTCAAGTGTCAATCTTGAGCCAACTGAAACAGATAAGATTGATACACTGAAGAATGCTTTACCTCCTTCATATTCAACTTTTCTGTTTGTATTGAAAGAAAACGGTTTCTTTCGAAACACCAAGCTCACAGCTGTGCAATTCATCAACAAGATTGAAGAACGGGAATTTGATATTAAATGTCAAAACTCGTTGAAAGAAAATCAAAATCAGCAATCTTCAACTCAAAACCCTTCACTCTATGGTGGTGCCTTGCCAGCAAATCATTCTTCAAGTTCTATACCAATCAATGCTTTCTTTGCTCAATCTCAAGAAGAAATTCCTAATGTAAACTGTTCTCCTAATGTATGCTTTATGGCCAATGGAGCTAATGCAAACACAAGTGCTCCATCATCAAGCTTGCCTAAAGTAAATCTGCAAGAGGCTGAACAACAGTTTGCATGCTTGTGTGCTTTCATGACCTCATATGAACAGCTTGTTGGAAGCAAGATTGCCACAAGTGAATTAACAGATGAAGATTATGATCAAATTGGCCCAGATGATCTTGAATTAATGGATCTCAAGTGGAACATGGCTATGATTGTTAGAAAAGTAAAGAGATTCATGCAGCGTACTGGGAAAGATCTTCCTGCTTTGAATAAAAGGGTCAGATTTGATAAACTGAAGGTGAAATGTTATAATTGTGGGGACTTTGGCCATTTTGCCAAAGAATGTGATAAGCCAAGAAAAGAATATTTTGGGCCACGCAATTCAGAAAGATCTTCAGGGAAGAATTCATCTGGTGGGGATAAGAGTAAAACGACTGTATCTGGTGGCGAACAAGATAAGTCTCCTACTACTCAAGCTCTGGTGGTTAATGAAGCTGTTGATTGGTCTCAACGTCTGTTGGTAAATCAAGCTAATATGGAAATCGTTGAACCAGTAGAGAAATTCAAAGATGCTAGCAGTAATAATGTATCTGAGGAAAGTGATTCATCAGATTCTGAGACAGATACTGATCAAAGTCTGCCGTCTCAAATTGAATCAATTCCTGATCAAGTTGAATCTTATGCATGTATGGCTAAGATTGATGAGGTATGTCCTAAACCTCAAATTAATGTTTCTGAATCTTCAACTGAAGTGATTTATTGTGCTGAATATGCTGTATTTAAAGCCAAACTTGAAACATCCTTAAATCAGAACAATACTCTCACAAAAGATCACTTTATGATCAATGAATGCTACAAACAGAAAACAAAATTGCTAGAGCAATCAACTCTTAAAATTCAAAAACTGTCTGAAAGCAATCATGATCTTAAAGCTAAGGTTCAGTGTAAGTTCATCGAAGTTGATCAACATTTTAAGGAGATTCTTCGACTCTGAACTTGTATTTCCAATCTCGAAAATGAAGTAATGGAACTTAAAAATAAGCTTGGAAAATTTAGGGATTCTTCATTTCTTTTAAATGAAATAATCGAAGTTAACCATTCACATAAGAAAAATGGAAAAACAGGCTTGGGATATGTCGAAATTCCTCCTCCTTTTAAGCAAGATTACAGTAGCATTCCCGATTTGGAAAAATGTTCAGATATGTCTACTGTTAAATCTGAGAATGTTGATACTACTGAAACTACTCGTGAACCAATTCATGTCAAAAGTAAAAGTGTTTTCACAAAAATGAATTGGATGGTTCAATCGAGGAGTTGACTGAACCAGATGAAATTGTCAAAAACAAAGATATACCATTTGACAATCACATTCTGTGTGAACCCGAAGAGTTTGAGCAAGCAGTTTATGACTCAGAGTTATCGGGTGGTTCAGTGAAAAAGTCTAATGTAACTCCTAAATTGTAGAAATCAAATAAACCGACTGTAACTGATGAGGAATTGATGAAATTTGTTACTCCTCAGTCGGTTTCTTCAAATGGGAAAGTATTTAAATTAAAGGGTTTATCAAAAGTGTTCTCATACAAATAAGTTCCTTTGAACCTTCTTAAACCTGAAATGATTGAAAGTGTATATCAAGATGATACCTCGAAGATCACCGAACTTGAACAAAAATTTTTTCAATCAAAATTGGTTAAAGCTCATGAAAAATATAAAAATGATGTGTTTAAACCCATTAGATTTGTAAAATCATCAGGTTTGGAGAATTCTTCGAATTAAACAAATCTTGAATTTTATAAGAATAAAAAGGGTTTAAAACATGAAACACAGAAGAATGTCACATTTGAGAAACCCAAAGATGATATTCGTCAATCTTTGCTATCAAAGACTACCTGTGCTTCATCACCAAAATCTTTGGACTCTCGATTATGTTTCAAGTGTGGTGAACTGGGCCATGCTCCAAAAAGTGTAAAACAAAGATAGATGATATCAAAAGCTCATCAACTCGAAAGACTGATTTGTTTCCAAACATAAAAGAAAATCAAGTTGATGAGTGTATTATAATGTATTCGAATATTAATCCGAAGAAAGTTATTCGGGTTGATTCGGATAATGTAGCAAACAAATGTGTTGAACGTGTTCAACCAATTTGTTCAAATACTGATTCGGGAAGAATACGTGATGGATACTTAAAGAAGAAAAATAAGAAAACTGTCACATATTCTCAAGTCCCGAATGTTAGCAGTAATTTAAATGTTTCTCCTAATGTATCAAAAGGAGAGCCCAAGACTGAGGCTTGGGCTGCCTTTTTGAACTAATCATTTACTTGTTTGTGCAGAGTTTATCTAGTTCAGGGTCTACACACAAGTGGATTTTGGATATCGGATGTTCTAGGCATATAACTGGCAACCTAAATCTTCTGAGGAATGTTAAAGACATTCAAGGAGGTTATGTTGCATTTGCCGGTAACAACGGGGGAATGATTACAAAGGAGGGAGAAGTGTCAAACGGGATTGTAACATTTGAAAAAGTAAATTATTGTGAGAAGGTGGATCATAATCTGCTAAGTGTTTCGCAGATGTGTGATAAAAAGTTTACCACCATTTTCACAGACAAGGAATGTATTATCCTTCAACCGGGATATACAATTCCTGAAGATATGCTTGTCATGAGATCACCTCGATCGAATGATATTTATGTACTGGATATGAGTTATGATGTATCTGTTTCACCCTCAACGACTTGTTTCGTGTCAAAAGCGACTGAAAAAGATTCTATTCTTTGGCATCGACGTATGGGACACATTCATTTACGAAAGATGAACTTTCTTATTGCAAATGATTTAGTGGATGGTGTGTTCCTCAAGAATTTCAAGTTCAATGATCACTACGTCGCGTGCAAGAAGGGGAAACAAAAGAAGAAATCACATCAAAGCAAGTCACTTAACACGATTGTTACTCCTCTGGAACGACTTCATATGGATCTTTTTGGTCTAGTGAATGGTGCAAGTATTGCTGGAGATTGGTACTGCTTGGTGGTGACTGATGATTTCTCATGTTACTCATGGGTGTTATTTATGGGATCGAAAGATCAAACACCTTTCTTAATTCAGAATTTAATTACTAAGATCGAATCACTTTACAAACTAAAAGTGAGACGAATTCGTAGTAACAACGGTACTGAATTCAGGAATAATGTATTGGATTTCTTCTGCATACAGAAAGGAATTCGTCGGGAATTCAGTGTATCTTATGTTCCTCAACAGAATGGTGTTTCTGAAAGAAAGAATCATACGCTGATTGAAGCTGCAAGAATGATGCTCACGGATCGAAGCTACCCGTTCAATTCTGGAATGAAGCTGTGAACACAGCGTGCTATACTCTGAATCACGTACTAACAGTAAAGAAGCTCAAGAAGACGAGTTACGAGCTTCTAAACAATCGTAAACTGAACTTAAAGTATTTGGAACCGTTCGGGTGTCCATGTACTGTTTTGAAGAGAGAGGCTGGAAAGTTTGATGAAAAAGCCTATGAGAGGTATTTCTTGGGATACAATTCTCCTAAGAAACGGGTTTTCAATATATCTTCAGGTTGTGTGGAAGAATGGTATCATGTTAATTGCCAAAGTAATACCACTCCACCAACTGGTACTGGTCCCGACTGGATGTTCGATTACGATGGATATAATTCGTTTACTTCAATGGTTGAAGAAGTCCCCGAAGATCTCATTAGATCTTATTTGGAGGAACAATGTCTTCCGAATCCAAGGTGTTCTTCAGTTAATGTAAATGACTCACCTAATGTATCTGAAACGTCGAACGAAGTTTCTGAATCTTCCGATGATGCTGATTTTGTGGATTCATCGTCCGTTATGTTAGATGAAGCTCCAGAGAAAACTAAGCCAATTCTAATTAGTGATGATTCACCGACTGTCTCTTCAGACACAGCGGAGGAACATATCACCAATTTGGGTGATAACGTATCTGTCCCTATCAATCCTTCCTTAAGGATTCATTCAAGTCATCCGCAGGAACAGATAATTGGGGATGTGAACGATGGGGTTCGCACAAGACACCAATTAGCTAATGTATGTGATGATCAAGTTTATGATAATGTATCTCCTACCGAGGATTCGATAGTTTGTTCTTATGCGGATTTGCACTCTTCGGGTATCCTCAGTATTGCATAATACACCTGCTTTCAATCACAGATAGAACCGACAAGTGTCACAATGTCACTTAAGGAACCGTCTTGGGTTGAAGCTATGCAAGAGGAGCTGCAACAGTTTGTTCGACTGGGTGTACGGGACTTAATAGATAAACCTGACCATGTGAAAAAGGTTATTCCGACCAAATGGGTTTTTAGGTGTAAGAAGGACGATCGTGGGGTAATCGTGAGGAACAAGGCACGATTGGTCGTTCTTGGTTACAATCAACAAGAAGTCATAGACTACACTGAAGTATATGCTCCGGTAGCACCACTGGAGGCTATACGTTTCTTTCTTGCCTATGCAGCCTATAAAAACTTTAAGGTTTATCAAATGGACATGAAATCGGCTTTTTGAACGGGGCTATTCATGAAAAAGTGTATGTGAAACAGCCTCCCGGTTTCGA
The DNA here is from genome assembly GCF_021521415.1 of Bidens hawaiensis. Taxonomy (NCBI): domain Eukaryota; kingdom Viridiplantae; phylum Streptophyta; class Magnoliopsida; order Asterales; family Asteraceae; genus Bidens; species Bidens hawaiensis. Next base: position 302,104 of record NW_027493385.1, on the reverse strand, counting down.
GGATCCAGACTTTCCAGAGCATGTTTACCGATTAAACAAAGCTCTTTATGGTTTACACCAGGCCCCGAGATCCTGGTACAGCACGTTGGCTGACCATCTAATTGAAAGTGGATTCACGAGGGGGACTGTGGATTGTACGTTATTCTATAAGAACGTGGGTGATGATTTGCTCCGCGTCCAAATTTATGTGGACAACATCATTTTTGAATCAACAAACGACAGCTTGTGTAAAGATTTTGAAAAGACGATGCAAACCAAATTCGAGATGAGTTCGATGGGAGAGATGAACTTTTTCTTAGGATTGCAAGTTCACCAGTCTGATTCCAGGATCTTTATCCATCAGACGAAATATGTGAACGATGTCTTGTGCCGATTCAAGATATCTGATGGCAAAATTCCTTCGACACCTCTTCCCGTGGGTCACAATTTATCACCGGATGAATTGGAGGATACCGTTAATCCAACCCTATATCGTGCTATGATTGGTTCTCTCATGTATTTGACTGCATCACGACCTGATATTATGTTTGCTGTTTGTTTGTGTGCTAGGTACCAATCGAGTCCCCGAGTGACTCACTTGGCGGCAGTAAAGCGCATCTTACATTATCTGAGGGGAAATCCAGACATCGGGTTATGGTACCCTAAAGACGATAAGTTCGATCTCACCGCTTTTACTGATTCAGACTACGGAGGATGCAAAATCAACTTCAAGTCTGCAACAGCGGGATGTCAATTCTTAGGAGGCCGGCTTGTTTCTTGGCAGTGTAAGAAGCAGACGACGGTCTCAACTTTTACAGCCGAAGCGGAGTATGTGGCGGCCTCGAGTTGCTGCTCACAGGTTCTCTGGATCCAGCAACACTTGTGGGATTACGGTTTGAAGTTTTTTACTACTCCCATTTATATTGATAATTCTGCTGCAATTTCAATCACCAAAAATCCGGTTCACCATTCGAAAACCAAACATATTGAAATCTTTTATCACTTCATACGTGATTGTTTTGAAAAGAAATTAATATCAATTGATAAAATTCACATGGATTTTCAAAAGGCTGACCTTTATACAAAAGCGTTTGACAAAACACGTTTTCAATATCTGTTGGGTATAAATGGTTTAAAAACTTTAAAAGAGATTCAAAAGCTTGGTTAAATCATTTTATTTCTTGTTTTGTTTCGATTTTTGTCATTTTTAGGGGGTGAAAATATATAAACCAAAAATATTGTGTTTTTAGTTTGTACAGAGAAAATTAAAAACTTTAAAAACATTCAAATATTGAAAAATTCAAAACATTGAAAAATGCTCATCAAAATGAGTTTTGAAGCAAAAAGGGAAAATTATAGTACATTGACGGGATTGATCTAGTACATGGATAAACTAGATTAAAAATTACCGTAAGGCCAGCAATATGATATGCGAAGATAGGCTTGACAGACTATATAGGAACTGATAAGATATAAACATAATGAATGCCGAACCTAGTGGAATTACATCTTAAAAGATTGATACTATATCTGATTTAAAGAAAAGTCAAAAGGCAAAATGATTATTGTGTGTGCATGCTTTTATTTTTGAAGAAAATTCTGCTTTGTTTTTATTTTATTTTGCTAAGAAATTCAACTTTATTTTTTCTTTATTTTTATTCAAATATTGTATCCTCTCCTACGCGATAAAATTATCCGACCTGAGGGTTAATATTTGAGTATTCTGCTTTATTTTCTTGGTGTTTCGTATAAAATATTAGATTTTCTCCACACGATTATACGGGATTATCCGAATTAAGAGTTAAGATTTTATGCAATTTCAACTTATTTTTATCTTTTTATTTTGTTGAAATGGAACCTTATCTGCGTGTAGTAATACCGATCTTAAGGGAAAATTTTGACATTCTGCTTTATTTTCCTGTTATTATTTTTGCATGAGTCACAGTTAATCAAAATTTTGAAAATCAAAGAAAAACGTACATGTGATATTCAATGTATAAGAGATAGAAATGTTATATCTGATTGATGGGGTCCACATATGGTTTTGTGCCTAATTGAACCAAATTAAAGCATATCGTAAAGTTTCCGACAAGTCCGTGAAAAGTTTAAGAGGACAATTATATCTGCAATCATCGTTGGGTTACGTGTATAATAATCATCGAAATTGAAGTGTTACTTAGTGACATTTTTGTCAATATGATTCCCTGCTCAACTCAGAAAAATATGTACTGCTTTATTAGTATAGTTTTATATTCTTGTTTGTCATTTGTTAAATTGAAAATTTTAGAAAATCCAAAAAGATTTTATTTCTTTTTCATTTCTGCTTTAGTTTCGATTTACCAAGCTAGCGAATAATTTAAAAAAAAAAGAAAAAGATTGATCCCCAAAAGTTTAAGTTAATCATGCTTAATGTATTTACAACTAGTATCGGTTGTATTTTTAACGTAAAAATCCGTTTAAGTTAAACTTTACCGATCAAAGGTTGATCAGGTATCTTAATGTATGCAATTAAAACCAAAATTGGATTTAATTGAATATTTAAATCATTGTTGAAAACCCTAATTGTTTTTAAATATTATTTAATTTCTTAATGAGAATTTTGTCTCATTCGCTAAGGAAAATGTTGATTCGTTAAAATGGTTTAACGAATGTAAAGCCATTCGTTATTTTAAGATTAACGAATGAGTTTCTTATTCGTTATAACTACATTCGCTTCCGTTGTGCATAACGAATGGATGACATTCGTGTAACCATTAACGAATGGAATGAATTTAATTTAATTTATCATTCGTTAATATGTTAACGAATGACACTCTCATTCGTCAGAAACATTAACGAATAACGTATGTTCGTTAAAGTTTAATGAATGAGAGACCTTTTCGTTTAAAATCTTAACGAATCTGGATCATAATTTAACGAATGAGGCCATTCGTTATTTCAAATTTTGAACGAATGACCTCGGATTACGTGAAATTATTGGGTTTATAATCCCAAGGTTAGACGAACGAACATTCATTCGTCTGTTCCTATTCCATTGCTTCCATAAACGAACTTTTGCAAATTTTTCCCAAAAACTCATACTTGCTTGTTTGCATAATTGACTAATATCTTCTTGTTCTACACGCAATGATGATATCAACAATATGAAATTCATGGGATTTCATCGGAATTTTAAGGGTTAACTGGTTTATTAATAGTTATATATGAATCGAATAGTTAATTGCTCACAAATCTTATCTGTTGATCGGCATTTGTATTGATGATCAATGCATTATGTGTTAAACCAGTGTTCGATCATTGTAATTGAGATTAATTGTGTAAATTGATAAAGAATCAAAGGTTTCGACGATGATATTCGTCGTCTTTGACTTCATTAAGTCAAAATAATGTATAAGGTTTGACTCCTGATAGTCAAAGTGATAATTTAGGACAAATTCGTTATTTGTTAACGAATGAATTATTATTCGTTAATGTGTTAACGAATGATTATATGATTCGTTATAGATAACGAATAAGATATTGGTCTGATAACGAATAAGGTAACGAATTAAAATTGATTCGTTAATGAAATTCAAATCAGATTCGTTATCATAACGAATGAGTTAATGTATAGGTTTGATTTGTTACTTTTAACGAATGAAATCATTTCATGAATAACGAATGTCTCTTTCATTTAAACCAGTTAACGAATGAGATAGACATTCATTAAATCAGAATATATTATTTTAATATTTTACTAACTATTATGTTGTTTTTAACAGCAATGGCTGACGAAAACGTTCAGAATCCTGCTCCCGAGCAAAACCCTGAGGCTAACCCTGAACAACCTGCCCAAGTCGAACCTGAACAAGCACCAGTACGTTTGTCTTGGAATGAAAGGTATAACATCTGTGCATATCTCGAGCCACAATTTGAAGATACACCGATCTTTGGCGGGATGATCAGTTTCTTGAACCGATCGAGAATTTACAAGGCCATATCCACTCGCACTGTGGTTTATCAGAAGATTATACGTGCGTTCTGGGAAACAACTCGATTGAATGAAGCAGAGAATCAGATCGAGACTGTTATTCAAGACAAGTGAGTGGTGATCGACGTTAAAGTAATTCGAGACTCGTTGGGCTTTATTGATATAATTGACGATCCATGTGAGTTCGAGAAGGATTTGATTAGAGGGTTATTCAGCCGTGTAAAGTATAATGGCGATCTGGGTAGATCCATGTACAACAAGGCTAACTTGTGTGAACAATACAAGTACTTGTTGCACGTATTGATGCACTGTCTCGGTGGACGAAGAGGTGGATTTGACGAGTGTCGAGCCATGTTGTAATCTGCTTTTGTCGCCTTGGTGTTGAATAAACCATTTAACTTCTCTGAAATGGTTTATTATCACTTGAAGGAGAACTTGACGAGCCGCCATTAGTTTTTAATGTATCCAAGATTCCTCCAAATGATAATCAATGATCTCCAACCTGAGTTGATTAAAGATCAGGATGATGTGATGAAGTTAAAGCATATGGATGATGAGACCATGAGACGTTTGAGATCGTACCGAGGTCAGAGTCTTGCAGATAGACCAAATTTCAAGCGTTTGATTGGTCACTTGGTGAATATTGATTACATTACACCACCTAATGATCGTTGGATTCATGATGACTCCGATTCTGAACGTGAAGGTGGTGGTGGTGGAAATGGTGGCAATGATGGTGGTGATGGTGGTCCAGGACCACAGGCTGAGTTAAGTTATGAGCAGAAGCGTAAGCGTAAGGGTAAAGACCCTATGGTGGAAAAGGGGGAGAAACCAAAGAAGCAAAGGGTACGACGTGGCTCAGGGATTGAAATTCCTAGTCAACCGTTCATTCGTTCGACTCATCCAGTATCTATTTCAGCTCCTATTCCCACATCTCCTATGACTCAACAGATTCCAAGGTCACCGACACCGGTTCACATGCCAGTATCTCCGGCACCTCCTTCTATGACCTTGATTACAACTGCACGACCAGATCCTGTTTTTGGTGACATACTTCAGACAGTGTTGGCTCGTATGCCTACACCACAGCCAACCACTCCAGTGCCTCCTGTTACACCTAGATCATTGCCGAGACCTGAGCATTCGTTTATGACTTTTAACTGTCCTCAGGGTCCAATGCAATTACTTCATCCTCATTTTTATGAGTTGTCTCCCAGTGCCTAGTGGTTTTACATATTGAATCTGGTGCATATGCAACAAACCCAGATTCAAGTAGATCGTTCATTTCAGGTACAGATGCGGGCAGAGCAGCGGAATATGTTTAGACATATTCAGTTCATTCAGCGAGAAAATAGGGAACTGAAAGCCCTTGTTGCTGCTCAGGGGGAGAGATTGGATAAGCAGGATGAGATCATTCTTCAGTTGACATGTAAAGAAGATGAGTTAAAGAAGTTAAAGAACAATGAAGATGATCAAGATGGAGCAGGTGGTGGGATAGATCAGCAACCGGGCGGCAGTTCTGCACCGTCGGCAGGTAATAAGACTGATTCAAGTGTTGGTGGTGGGTCTGGAGATAGTCATATGCAGATTGTGCCATACAAAGACTACACGAGAGGCAAACCGATTGATGTTAATCAGGCCAATATGATTTTGTTTGTTGGTATGGATGGGATTGTGTACAGTATGGTGAATGTAGATGAGATCGAAGAAGGTGAATTTGTTGATCATTCATCAACAAAAGAACAAATTGCCTTGCTTCTAGATCTAAATGAAGAAGAGGTGGATATGTTGGGTAAGAGTGTGGATGTGGATGTTGAAATAGAAGAAAGTACTAATACAAGAATTCCACACGGGAATGTGCCTGATTTTGATGAGGTAGAGGTAGAAGATGTTACTGCTGAGGAATATCCTGAGTTCTACACTGACAATAACAATGACTCAGGAATTCCATTTTTCACTACAGAACATTTTGATGCGGCAGAACGTCGTTTACGGGAGGAGATAAAGAAGTGGAATAAAGCTGCAGAGACCATTCACTTATCGGCGACAGAGAAAAAGCGCAAATGTGCTTTGGATGGTATGTTCGAGCATAACATAAAGAAGATGAACAAGATGATCGAGACCTTTCGTTATCATGAACAGGAGGAAGTCAAATTAGCAAGGGCTCGAGCATCGGCATACCAAGTGACAAAGTACAAGCCAACAAAAGATGTAAGAGGTGATTTAGTGGCATGGCTGTTTGATTCAGATCTTAAGGTATATATCGTTAAGTGGGAGCATGGTATTTATTACTTCAGACGCCCACACGATATCTTATCTATGCCCAGGTGGGATGTGAGAACACTAGCTACTCGACCATTCGTGAATCATGGGGACGATAAGTGGGCTAGTTGGTTCTATAAGCAGTTATTACATGAAACCCGTTTCGGTTTCAAATTCTTCAAGCCACAGGTGCCTACTCATAAGTACGTTGATGAGATTGACACTCGCACAGGCTGGAGAATGTTGATATTACAGGTAAAGCCGCCAAAGACGATGAAGAGGGTTCCTATGAAGACATTTCCTCAGAGTCTGTTCACCTCATTTAATTATTGGTACTACGACAATCATACAGGTGAAGCGGTTATTGTATTCGGTCATGGTTCAAACACGAAGACGATACGTGTTATTGATCCAATGTGGCTGGTTAACTTATCTGAGTTTGACAACGATGCGTTATTTACAAGTCAAATCAGGTTTGCTAATGTATGCGACTACGAGCTTGCTATGCAGTTTCAGAAGGTTGTTAAAGTCTGTTATGCATACAAGATTCACAGTTGCGTTGATTGGAAGACCAAGATGTTCCAGAGATAAGTGATAAAGAGCTCGAGACGAGGGGGAGTTTGTTTATACATGTTTTGTACGTCTCGATCTTTATCAGGGTTATTAATGTAATAGATTAAAGTATAGGGGTTATAATGTAAATATGGTTAAAAGGCCATTCGCTCTAATGTAAGTTACAATCGTTACTACATAACGAATGTAACACATTCGTCAAAATGTAAGCTCATTCGTTAACCCTGTTTAACGAAAATGAGATAACGAATGAGGGCCATTCGTTATCACTTAAAGTATTAACGAATAAGCATGTTTATTCGTTAAGGTATTTGTAACGAATGACCTATTCGTTAAGTTAAGTTTAACGAATAGGGTCATCTCCTATATATATCCCCTATAAAGTATTACATTATAATAGTTCTGATTATTTCTTGAAATCCTCTCGTTACTCTGTCAAATTGTTCTCTCAACACTCACACAACACACTAACGTATCAACGAGCCTAATCGTATAACGACTTAGTATGAACACCGATGTAATCATAAGATCTAGATCCACAGAAGCTCTCTCACCACCGATGAGGCCTAAAACAACTGGTTTTTACAAATAAGCGAGCTAAAAGGATAAATTAAGGTGAAAAAGAGTTGTAACACGCTAGGACCTACCTCGAATTAGATGAGAGATGGCTACAATGGAGTGGAAGTGGCACAAAAACCAAGGAGGCAGCCCCTCCTAGCCGCCGATCGCAAATGAGGGGGGGGGGGGGCTTAGGATTTTAATTTGGGTAATTACAAAATCAGCCCTCCAACTTATAGATTGTGATGTTTTGCTCCAAGGTTTATATAATATGACTTTCAAAAATGACCTGGAAGCCCCTTAAGATGACAGGCCGGGTCTCGGTTAAAGATACAAATTTTACATGGCATGAATCCTTTGGTTGAAACTTACGGGTGTTACAATAGTACCCCTTCTCACTACAAACGTAAATCCAACCACCAAAACTATGCTGTTAACCAAGCCAACCCTCCAACCAAAATGCTCTTAAAAAGAAACGATGTACCGGACCTTTCCCGTTATGCTTTGTTTGTAACTACCATCACCTGACTCAATATCCATGTCGCGTATGCACCAACTGCAACCGTTATGGTGTAAGGCCCCGAATCCCGGAACCCCACAGTTGGTATTCATTCTAAATACTTAATGAAATAGTTAAAACTTGAAAACAGTTTCTTCCATTAAAACAAACATCTCAGAGTGTAAATTCAGCGAAAAACATAAATAGTGAAGTAAGTTCCCAAACCCGGGAATTTTGCCCAAAACCAATTTTAAATATAATTCATAAAACCATTTAAAATAAAATTGTTCAAATTATATTCTTCCATCCACGTATGCCCTTCACCATCTAAGTAGCTTCGTGCACGTCCAAGCGATAAGACATCATCTTCCTAACCTGAAACTCACACTAACATGCACACAAAGTCAGCTTGAGCTGAGTGAGTTCAAGTTTTAAGTAAATAATATCAGTAGTAACAATTATGATAGTCATACCAAAAGTTTAAAAATAAAAGAGTGCATCCATTAAATCATCATTACCGATAACTAAACATTCTCATACATACATATACAAAATGTATATATAAACATCCTTTCAAGTATATCCCTATATATATAACAATATATATATATATATAACATCCACGTATAACATCAGGGTCGAGCAAACGTACAACCCAAACATGTAACATCAATGCATGCAAACACAAAGTAGGCATACGCAACATCAGTAGTCGAAATGACTACAACATCGCCAAATATAGGCCAAGCAATAATGTATATATATATATTTAACATCCCAAGGCCTACCATATACTAGCAAGCCTATATAAAATCGTTTAAAACCTTTCATCAAGTAAAAAAACACTTAGGTGTGCATGCTAGCCCAAAATTTAAAAAGAGTTAAAAGGGGGCATCATGAACTCACCTGAAATCAATCAAACACCTGCAACGAGTTAGGAAATCCCTAAGTGCACAATCACAAGAAAGGGCCTGTAAATTATACACAACGCGTTACTAAACTAGACCGTAAGAACACTCTTGCCTAATGGGTCATTCAACCCGAACACTTTGGCCCAAGGCCCAACACTTGGCCCAAGGCCCAACACTTGGCCCAAGACCCAACACTTGGACCAAGGCCCAACAACTTGGCCCAAGGCCTAACACTTAGCCCAATTACTTTACCTCAACCCCTAAAACCTTTCAACTAACCAAATCCACTGGTTAAGCCTAAAACGAACTTATCGATTAATAACGAGTAAAACGTGTAGATTTTAGCATGCGAAGATGCATTTAATTACATAGGATAACCTTTGAAATAAATTATTAAATTTTACCAGACTTTAATAAATGTCTTAGGTTTATAAAAATATTTTTATTATATTTTTCTATTGGACACAAAAATTATAAAAATTCCTCCAACACAGCAAGGTACGTGCAGCTATTTCAGTGCGCAACAAAATGGTTTTATTTTTATAAAATTCATTACCGAACCAAATTAAACGATTCCAATTGGGTTTGGTTCCTAACTCAAAATAATAACTTCCAGAAGTGGAACCAACCAATTTGGACCTGTGAAAAAAGATTATGACGTCGGGAAGACAGACCAGAATCCGTCATCCCGCATCAGCTTTGAAACTCGATTTTATAAATTCATAAAAACCATTCAAATCTCGTCCAAAAATTACGTATTATACCTTTCTGGAAACTAGACTCAAAGTAGAACATCATGGAATCAAGAATCGATAAAAAAAAATGGATTATCATCGCGTTACAGACCCTAAAATAAACATATACGAATCTGTCAGCAAACTGTTATCATCAAAACTCAACCTTAACGACCAATAAGCGCGTTAATATGATCAATTAAGGTGTAAAAGACATGGGGAATCATAAAACCGACCTTGAATTGAAGTTTTCACGGCTGAAACTTTGCTGGACAGAAGAAAAACGAGCAAGGGGAGTCATGAGGTCCGATCGGCTGCTAGAAAGGGTTAGGGGTTAGGGTTTATTTGTTTTATGATATAAATAAAATAGTTACATCCAAGTCCCTCCAAATTGAAGTGTAAGGCAAAATAGAAGGAAAAGTTAAGTTCTTTAACGTACCGGGATGATGTAAAGGCTTCCGAGAAACGTCGGTTAAGTCCCCAGAGTTATACATACTTTACACGCGCTAAATCATTAAACCGAAAGTTTGACGGGTGTTACATATGGTCACCTTGCTAACACGTGCCGTGCACCGCCTGGTACTCAAGCTGCCCCACAACGATCTGCTCAACCTACCCCTAGAACCACCACTACCCCACATGCTCAAACCGGTGTTCATAACACCCGTGCTTGCTACAATTGTGGAGATCTTAGTCATCTTCAAAATATGTGCCCTCAACTCATCCATGCACACCAACCCCAAGCTATACCTGCACCTTACTACACCACCAATGGTCCTCAAATCCAAACCTATCAAACTTACATTCTTCAAGCTCCTCCTTTCAACCAAGATCCCCCATACTTGCCTCAAACCTATCAAATCCCATACCCGCAAGCTCAAACTCAATTCAATCAAACCCACTCATGCAAGCTATTCAAGTTCAACCTATTCAAGCTATCCCAAATCTATCCACCACGACTGCTCAAGTTATTGTAGATCCAACAACCTCAAGTGCTCCAAGTCAAGTGAATCAAGGCAACCGTAACTGAAGCTGCTTGAAGAATCTGAAGATATTTGTTGCTTTCGTTACTTCTATCTTAAGTCATCTTGTCTTTTTCGTTTATTCATCGCATCGACTCTTTAGTTAATCGTGGTATTGGATAATTTCGAGTTCAACTATTTTTGCGCGTTTTATCCATGAATAAAGTTTCTTTTATCAAGGTTAATTTCTGATGATCTTGTACCTTTATCTTATTCTCTTATTCTCATTCATCACGATTCATAATAACATCTGCTACAAGAAATTCATTTTTCTTTCAATATTCAAAATTCTACTTTTATAAGCAAAATATGTTTTAGAAATTACACTGGTTTATTAATCAAACTCGGACATTTATTTTTAGAAGTGTTTCATATATTGAGTATCTTTTGGATTTACATTTAAAGTTATCAAAACGTTTTCCTTCTTTCAAAGTGATGGTTTTCAATGTTTTATAACCCACATGATGGAACGGATTATGCGGACCATCCAACGATAAGAGTAATTATGGTCCGGAACATAATTATCCAAGTCCTCGCATGGAAATCATAATACGCACTACTGTGTGTCATAGTCTAGAACTGAAAGTAGTTTGAGTAACAGTACGAATGACAAGATGATAAGGACATGGTGGATACGCCGCTGATACATCCTATATATAAGTGCCCTTATCGGATTGTCATTTGGAGCATTGCTTCGTTTATTAGAAGTTCTATGTTATGATATTTTCCTTAAAAGTTTAATTATTTTCAAAACAAGTATGTTTGGTTTTCTTTAATTTCGGGACGAAATTCCCTAAAGCAGGAGAGAAAGTAACATCTCGGATTTTCCGTATTTGTATTAGTATTCATTTTATCAGATTTCGAACATCATTTTGATCTTTATGAATAATATTATTATACAATTATAAGTATTTAAGAGTTTTATTTTACATTTTATACCCTCGTGTTCTTAAAGTAGTTCAAACCTTAATTTAATTCCAAAATATTCAATATTAAATCAAATTTGAAAGTACAAGGACTTAACTTGCCAAAAATCAAAAGTGTTCCCCATGTGTGCCTGGGCGCCGCGCGGTGGCAAGCTGCGCTAGTGGCCGTGCGCCACCGTCGGTTGTCTATTCAGCAGATTTGATCGTTATTCGTTCCTAGTTTGTTTTTAGCATTTTAATCTCTTATTTTAGGACTAAATCGAGTAAATTAAGCCCCATGAAAAGTAATATAGCCCAAGTACATGTCCATATTCATTACGCCTTGCTCAAGAATGAATTTTACTTTTTTTAATATTTATTTGTTCATTAAAAACATATTTAGTTTCTTAAACGAGTGAAATAGCCTTATTTGGTTCATTTTAGTGTTTCCTATATAAACAACACATATAACCTCTGCCACAAACTTCCTTAAACCCTAAATTATTATTCCCCACCGTCACATGGTTCTGTCCTTCATCATCTTCTTCGGTTTTGCCATAATACTCGAATAAACAAGCCTTGAAGGTTGACTTTGCTTATACATCGATCTCTGACTTCTCTTTTTGGTTGATTCATTCACTTTCTAGGTAAGTTGTAAACTGTAAAATCATTCATGCGTATTCCTAGTCAATAAGCTTCGATCAATTTCAGTGGTTGAAGGGTGTTGACTGGTCAATTCGTTTAAAGCCCGTTAAAGGGCAAAACAGTCAACAAGTTTGACTATTCGTTTTCTCACACTTCTGGTCATAACGGACATTCGGTCGAACATATTATCATTTATAGTATGATCACACGACCGTCATGGTAACCAACGCATGATTCGTTTAGCAATGGTCGACTAACACCTTATTTGTTCACGGTTTGATTTATTTACCGCAATTTATTACATTTTGCTTATTTATTATATTACTATTATATCATTGCAAAGACTGGTGATAATCTCACTCAACATGTGTTGTTGACAAACTCTATTTTCTACGCATATGCAGGTTGCCATTGAATTGAAGTTTGATGTGAAAAGGACATCTAGAAAAGACCTTAGGGTTTTATGAAGATAATTTATATTTTAAGTTTGTTTGGGATTATTTTTATTTGTTTGGAATATTTTGTCATTGTTACAATATTGTGTGCACTCTTTGAATAAAATAATTAACTTAATTGATATTGTCATTTATATTTATGATAGTACCTTTGAGCTGTGAGCAATCAGCTCACTCCTTGGCATTTCCGTCTGAGGTTGGGGTGTGGCAATCACTTTATGGTTGGTACATCAAACATTAAACATCTAAGTGGGAGGGTCCGATAGGACGTACCTGCGCCGCCTATACTATGTCACGGTTGGACTAAATGGTGGTTATCATTCCCCTGGTTCCGCGACTTTGGTCAGGAGAGTGAGATGTTATTTTGGATATCCGAAAATTTCGGATAGTGGATTTCGATATCCAAATTTGTATCTAAAATTTCAGATATCCGAGATTTCGGATCAGATTCGGATTATCCATTCGGATATCCGCATTTATAAAAAAAATAATAAATTAAATGAAATTAAAAAACCCACAATAATTTTAATAATTTACAATCAAAATCATTTTATATTTTTCCACAGTATATTAGCGTATCTTAGAGCTACAAAAAATAATAAAAATAATGAACTGCAAATCAAAATCAATTTGGGTCTTTTCCAAAATCAATAGATCTTGAAGCGTTATATTCATTTGACATTTGAATGAAGAAGAAGTGGGTTTGAAGAAGGCTCTTAAAGTAGCTTGCAAGTTGTCATTAACAGAAACAATGGTGCAGGGTAGGCGAGATGCAGCAGAGAGAGTCAATAACCACCGATGAGAGTCAATATAGCAGGCTAGCAGTGGCCGACTGCGAGGCGACCTCAGACGATAAAGGTGTCGATAGCAACATAAAGAGTTGAATGCTCACCGATATAAAATTGGAAGCGTGACAACTAATATAGTTTGGTCTAAGGTTTCTGAAGTCATGCTTATATTTAAATATAAAAATAATTAAAAAATATATTAAATATAATATTTCGGATCTCCAAACTATCCAAAAAAATCTTCGAATTGCTATTCGAATTCGAATCCAAATTTTCGGATATTCGGGATTCGGATATCCGAAATTTTGGATAGTTCGGATTCGGATTTTCGAATAAATCGAATATGGATTCATATTCTTTTGAACACCCATACTTGTTATCATTTACTTTATAATTGGAATTATTGCATGTGACCTGTGAATCAAGCAAAGTTTCGTATTATACATATTTAAACTTATGAAATATCACCAACTTAAATGTTGACAAAATATATTATTTTCAACGTGCTACAGGTTGAATCGATGGCGTGTTAAGGACGAAGATCACTAGTCGACTTTAGGATATATTAAATAAAACTTTATTTGTTATTTGATGAAATGTTTATTTTCTTTTTATTTATGAACAATTGTGTACTTGCTACCTTACAAAATGAAATAAATATAATTATTATCACTTTAATAGTGTTACAAGCTTATGGCAATATGTACGTACCACCTTAGCGTATTCCGCTTAAAGGCGGGGTGTTACAGATTGGTATCAGAGCCGTGACTATACGATAAGTGGTTAGACTTAACGACCTAGTATAGTTATAGTTTATTTTTAGGGCCCTAACTGCATGTATACCCTATGTGCTATGTATCTGCATATTTTAATTTGTTCATGTGCTACAATTATAGTTACAATATTTTTTTATAACGTCGCATGTACACATATCCACACACAACTCTAAGGCTTATGCCTAATCAATTTTATAATCTTTTGGTTTTAAATGATATTATGATGTTCAATAAAGTAATTCGTGTTTCGATATTTTGACATTTCATTCTCCTTAAAGATGGTTTTACATGGCGGGTATGTAGTAACTGGAAGGGGACACATTGTTTTTCAAACCTTGTCATTAAGGTTTTTAAAATCTAAGGATAAGCAATGTGCATAAATCCAAATCAACTGTGAGATTTGGTTGCTTAACTGGGGGGTTCGAAAAAGGTGCTGGAACCTATTAGGCCAAAGCATACCACACCAAACTTCATACGAACCACCATTTTAAGCCGTCAAATGTGACCATTTTCCTTTATGAATAGAAAGTAGTTACACTCATACTCTTAAAAATTGCATACAAGTCATGGTGATTCATGCAACGTACGATTCCAGTGACTCAATTGTTTTATATTGCGGTTTTAACTGAAAATTCGAAAATCACGGTGATACATGAACACTCGAGTTTTAATTCGTTTTCTTTATATATTAAGTTTATATTACGGTTTTAATTGAAAATTTGAAAACTCATGGTGATACACGAACACTCGAGTTTCAATCCGTTTTCTTTAGATATTAAGTTTATATTATGGTTTTAATTGAAAATTTGAAAAGTCATGGTAATACATGAACGCTCGAGTTTCAATTCGTTTGCTTTAGATATTAAGTTTATATTATGGTTTTAATTGAAAATTCGAAAAGTCATGGTGATACATGAATACTGGAGTTTCAATTGGTTTTCTTTATTTATATATTAAGTTATTATTATGGTTTTAATTGAAAATTTGAAAAGTCATGGTGGTACATGAACACTCGATTTTCAATTTGTTTTCATTGTTTATATTAAGTTTGTATTATGATATGAAAATCTATAGTGATTCATGGATATCCTGATTTCAAATTTGATATAGTTTCATATGATTTCTTAAAAATTTAATAGGAATTTTTATTGAAATATGATTCACGGTTATTTCAATCTCGATTTCTATCTTGTTTTGTGTGATTTATTTATTTATTCAACATAATACCTTGGGAATTTTTTTCATTCATAATTACAAATGTCTTAAATTAAAAATATATTTTCTTTTTTTAAGTAAAAATATGAAAATCAATTAACAACATTAATATGATGGGAAAATCTCCAAAATAGCCTGGTTTGACCTAGGATTTCAAAAAATAGCCTATGCTTAATAAAAAACCTCAAAATAGCCTAAAAATCCCGTCGGATCCGACGTAAACAAGAACTGATCTGACGGATTAGTCTAGTCTATCAGATTTTGACATATATTCAAATTTTCCAGTGGATCTGACGTTTTTTAAGCTACCTAAAGGATTCGTGTTCTAGGCGACGTAATAATAAACAGTCAGATCCGACTGTTCAGTTCATGCTTCCGTCGGATCCGGTTGTTTAATTTGTCCGTCAAACCCTAGATTTTCAATTCGGGTGTTTTTGGTTTTGAGTTCTAGAGTGAAATTGAACACAATGATTATGTTATTCTTGAAAAACTAAGCGATTTGCTCTATGAATTTGCTTGATTTTAGGGAGAAATAAGAAAGATGGAGACGTTGGTTGATGATGGAGGATTAGGGGTTGATGTAACATTTCAGATTTATTTTATCTAAAACTCGACCCGTTTAAAATTTTATTTTCGGTCTATTGTTGATCATTTATAAAATCAAAGTAATAAATTTATTATCGGTCATTCATTTTATTTCGTGACGCTCGAATTAGTTTCGGTTATAGTTTTTTTTTAAAATAATCTAACTAATAAAGATATGCCAAAAACAACCCCTAACTATTACTATAACCATTTATGTACCCAACCTCAAATTTCAAGGACTTTATTGCAAATATGTTTCTCTTTCCCTCCTCTCCTTCACATCCAGCCGACACCACCCCCCCTCAAATGGTAACTCGCTTAATCGACCGTAAATCACGAAATTGACTATATCCAAATGATTCTCCATTAAAACGCGAATCCACTGACATACTAATCATAGTAAAGGACAACTTATTGACAACTAATTTCGTTTAGCTATCCGCAGCTGTAATTTGATCCTAGAACACTATAAATACATGATCAAAATGCAATTAAACTCGCCCACACCATCCTCATAGCAACGCAACCGAAACCCTAACTCAATTTTACTAAACGAAACCATCAAGATCAATTTTTATATTGAGCTCGAGCTGTAAGCCCTAATTTGCTGTTCTGACCTAATTCATTATCATACCAGGTAATGGAAACGTGATTTAAGTTCGTTTTTAATCAATTAACATTAACCCTAAGACAATCTGAATTATCAATGATCAATTAACCCGATTACAGATTCTGGGGTTTGTATTAGAATTGGGGAAGATCATGACTGTGCTAATTTAATTTACGATTTTCATCTTATAACCAGGTCAAGCACTTGACCCAGTGGCAGGTGCGTGTTGCTGTAACTCTGTGAACCGGCCTGAGGCGCGGGTTCGAGTCCCCTAAGCCGGTTTTTAGTGTTTTATTTTTCAAACCCCCAATGTATTTTTATATTATTATTATTATTACAAACTAATAACATTTAATAACTATAACTTTTACAAAACCGAACCTTCGAACCCCACTCGGGATTGATTTTGATGGCTTATCCTTAAATAAATTATCTACTTATATGTATATGCATATTTTTTTATATATAAAGAAAAAGAAACAAAATACTTTTTACCACTTTCGCTTAACGAACCGAACTATGGCCGTTGTTCGAAATAAATTCTCGTTTAACCTTCTCATATTATATATATACATACGTATATATATATACGTACGTATATATATCGTATTGTATAATCTTCATCTTTATTTGTAAATATAACATAAAGATAGTAAAAATAATATTTTATCTTTTAAACTTTCCCGCTAATATATACGAATGTAATATATAACACTTATCTAATTATCAATAATTATTTACTTATTTTTCATAAATACCAAATATTAATACTATTAATAATAATGATAATGATAAATAAACTAATAATATTCTATCTATAAGTTATTTAATATCCGATCAAATCCCAAATCGGTCGTAAGTCTTGTTATTATTTCGTCATAATTAATTAATACTATTATTAACAATTAGGGACTCTAGTTGATAAATTTCGAGGAAATCAACCGTGTTTATCTTAATTTTATCGTCATCCTATCTCCATTAATTCACTCGTCAATGTGAGGTTACATACCCCCTTTTTCCATCTTTTATATTTTGGGGGTAGCATGTATACTTTATTAACTTTACTCATGTTTTTATTTCCTCATCTATTCAAAACACAATTCAATTTATGTCTATGTGTGATTATTGCATACTTTATGCTTATGCTCTATGTGCTTAAGTGTTCATTTTATGTTTGGTGGTTGGCATCTTATCCTCATCTATTCTCATCTAGTATGATTATACATTTACCCAAGTACATTGATTTTGTATCAATAGGAACGAGTCCATATTTATTTAGTTGTTTACATTTTTATAAGTGTTGTAATGCTTACCATTTACATAAGAATTGTGATTTACCTATATATATATATCTATATATATATATACACACACACAACTAAAACTTACATTCGTTTTGACAAACTCTATTTTTATACATGTTACAGGTTCAAGTATTTGATATATTTAAGATCGAAGATAGTTAGTTGACCTTAGGATATTTATTCAAATTTCAAGTTATGATGTACTTACTTATTGAATTTGTGTACCTGTTTAATGTTAATGAAGTTAAATAATGATTGTCGCTTTAATTAGTGTCTTTTGAGCTACTATACAATCAATACGTTACGCCCCGGCATGTTCCGCCTTTGGTCGGGGTGTAACAGATTGGTATCAGAGCCGAAGGCTATAAGATAGGTGGTTAGATACAACGACCTAATAGCATGTTTAGGGTCCCTATACGTGATATGTCTTTACCTGTTTGCACCCTAATTTATATAATTGATTGTCGTAGCTTAAATATTATTTAATGATTTGATATTATTCTTGTACACAAAAGCACCCAATTCCGAGGGTACGCCTTACTCTCAAGAACTATTTTCAAAACCCTAGTCGTTATTTTAAAAATTGGGAAATTCCTTAAGAATTCCCACCATTTTTACTACCCTCTCCTTGAGGATGACTCGTGTAACGGATACATAGTAACTGTAAGGGAGACACATCTGTACACCTATCCCTTGACACTAAGGCTTGCGAGCCTAAGCAAGTGCAATGCGCATAAATCTCGATCAACCGCGAGACCTGGTTGCCTTCTTGGAGGGTGAGGTGTGAGTGCGAAACTTGTTAAGCCAAAGCGTATCACACAAAACGTTCTCGAATCTACTACCCTCATTGTATCAATCGTGGTCACGTAACGATCACATCCTTAAATCATAACCGAATTCATGGTGATACGTGGCTAAACTCGGTTCTTCCTTATGATGTTTTAGTTGAAAGAATTGGTGGGAAAAGCCATGGTGATACATGGATACTCCAACCATTCATCTCAACGCACTTATCTCGATTTCAATCAATTTTATAAATGTTGTTGGAAAATTAAACCATGGTGATACATGGACATTTCAACGATGATTTTTTTTTAAATCTTTGATTTTATTATGAATGATTATTTTCATGTACATCTCAACCCACCGTTTAAGTTTTACTATTTCATTTAATTATCAATTTTATCAATGCTTCAAGTTAAGTCTAATAAAAGAAAATTTTATTTTGTACCCTCATGAATATTCACAAAACTCAAAGTTTTGCGTAGTTATACAACTTATACCGAAATCTAATAAATTTTTCAAAATTTCGTCCTTGTAGCATGTCTTCTTCCCGCCTCATCAACCGTAACCATCGCACCCTGGCCGCAGTATGTCATCTTGCATTACAAAAGGAATCGTGGAAGCCCTGCCAATACTCATATCTTAAATCTAAACCGTGAATACCACTGCTAATGCTTCCGTAAACCCAAACCCAACTGTTTACTCATTCAAGCAATTTACGAATGCTAATCCGACCGACTACTTTAAGACCGACGTGCTACCACCCCTCCTCCAATGGTTTGAGCACATGGAAAGCGTGTTCCTCCATTTTGCGTGTTTGGAAGAAAAAAATACCACATACACCTCAAGCGTTTTCAAATTGAGTGCCCTTACTTGGTGGAATGGTAAAAAGAAAGCCCTTGGGGCTGAGGTTGCCATGGCCTTGCCAAGGGACGATCTTAAGAAACTCATGCTCAAGGAATTTTGTCCGAAATACGAGCTCCAAAAGTTGGAAGAAGAGTTTTGGAATTTAAGATAAGAAGGTGGTGACAATGTGTCCTACAATGACCGGTTCCACGAATTGAGCCTCCTCATCCCGCACATGGTCACTCCCTTGGAGTGTGCCATTGACAAGTACATCAAGGGTTTGCCAATGCAAATTCACGATTCCGTCCTAAGTTGTGACCTGAAGGATCTTCATGATGCCATTACCCTAGCCGGCACCCTTACTAAGAACCACGTTAAGGTCAGGACCTTGACTTGGAAGAGTTCCAAAAAGCCCAATGATAAGCCCGCATCTGAGCCGCCAAAGAGCCCAAGACTGAATCCTCTAAGCCCGATTCCTCAAACACAACAACAAGAACTCACCCCATTACCACAACAACATAAGAAAGTCAATTTCCCAAAACTATGTCTTGGCCCAATTGCAAGCCCAAAAAGCCCAACCCACCAAGAAGCCCTACACAGGACCCCACCCTTTATATGATACGTGTAAATTCCACCATTCGGTTAACCTCAAGTGTCGTCAATGCACTCATTGCGGTCGTTTTGGTCACCTCTTTACCACGTGTCGTGATCTCAACCAACCCATGATTCAACCATTTATCTCACCTCTTACCCAACCCTAAGCTTTACCTTATCCTCAACCGTTTACCTAAGCACCTTCAACTATTAGAGCTTGTTACAATTGTGGAGATCCTAGCCATTTCTGCAATGCATGCCCAAGACTCGCACACATGAACCAAATTCAATCTTACCCAACCCAAGCCACTCAATATCATGCTTACCAAGCCCCATGTATATCCAACCCATTTTACCTAAGCCCAATTCAATCAATCCTAAGTGAATCAACGACAACCAATCCAAGCCCAGTCCATTCAAGCAATTCAAACCTAACCTATTCCCAATACCCAAGCCGACCAAAACCCACCCAACCAACCTAAAGTTCACCAAGTTGCCCAAGGTACTCAAGGACATGCGTGTTACATCAATGGTTCCCAAGTCTAAGCCTCACATTTCAAGAATACATGCTCTCAAGAGACTTTATTTTTATCAAGTTCTTTTATTTTAAACACAATGTAATGACTTCGTTTAAATCTCAGGTTTCGTTAATGAATGAGAATCATGGTTATTTATAATTAAATTCCAACCTCTAATCTATTTCTATTATGTCGTTTATTGCACTATTTATTGTTACGCAATTTATGATCACATTTCAAGTGGTCTATGACTTATTATATACTGGGACTATGTGCATGGTTATCTAATAGTACAATATTTGCATCATGAACTACCTATGACCAATTTCCTATAAACGTTTGGTTTTAGAAATTGGGACTATAAACATGTGTTGTGCATAGTTATCTAATAGGAGTCGTATGTACAAATTTTATTTTGATATTTTAATACATGACTACCTAATTTCCCAAAACTCGCCTCATTCTCACGGTATCCGTTTTCTCATCCGATTTTATAATCTTTTCTTCAAGCCTCATCTATATTATATTGCTCATATTGATGTGAGTCGTTGTTGTGTGAGCCCTTCTATGTAAATACTTATTCGTTAATTTTGTTGTACTCATATGCATTGGATGTGTAAATTATTCATTTAATTTCAAAGTTTCCTCAATTTATTTGTTCATTTTGGTCGTTATTGCTTTTGATGGCTAACTTTAACCATTCGTTATATTTATCAAAGTTTTTTACTAGTTATTTGTGATTATCAAATTTCACCCATTTATTTAGTTTCATTTCCCTTGAGTAATTAATTCCGTTTAAATTTTGATGTAAAAAGTTTCTTTTACCTTGTTTTCGAACCCACACAACGGGACGAACTATGCGCATCATGCTATGATCTAAATATTTATGAGTGCACGCATAATTATTAAAATCCTTGCATACGGCTCATAGTGAATACGGTTGTGTGTCACAACCCAGAACCTAGGGTGATTTTGGGAAACGATACAAATATCGATGTGTTAAGGGCATCGTGGATACGCTGCTGGTACATCCTATATATAAGTGTCCTTATCATATTTTTCGTTTGTAGCGTTATTCGAGTTACTTGAAAATCTGCGTTATTTAAAAAAAATGATGAATTTTCTTTTGACACTTATTTTCCTCCCTTATGTTATGGTTTTTCTTTAATTTCGGGAAGAAATTTCAAAAAAGTTGTGAATGCTGTAACATTTTGGATTTTTTTAATTGAAAACCCGACCTGTTTAAAATTTTATTACTCGGTCTATTGTTGATCATTTATTAAATCAAAGTAATAAATTTATTATCGATCATTCATTTTATTTCACGACGCTCGAATTAGTTTCAGTTATAGTTTTTTTTTTAAATAATCTAACTAACAAAAATATACCAAAAACAACCCCTAACTATTACTATAACCATTTATGTACCCAACCTCAAATTTCAAGGACTTTATTGCAAATACTTTTCTCTTTCCCTCCTCTCCTTCACATCCAGCCGACAGCCCCCCCCCCCCTCAAATGGTAACTCGCTTAATCGACCGTAAATCACGAAATTGACTATACCAAAATGATTCTCCATTAAAATGCGATTCCACCGACATACTAATCATAGTAAATGACAACTGACTGACAGCTAATTTCGTTTAACTAACCACGGCTGTAATTCGACCCTAAAACACTATAAATACGTGATCAAAATGCAATTAAACTCGCTCACACCATCCTCATAGCAGCGTAACCCAAACCCTTAACTCAATTTTACTAAACGAAGCCATCAAGATCAATTTTTATATTGAGCTCGAGCCGTGGGCCCTAATTCGCTGTTCTCACCTAATTCGTTATCATACCAGGTATTGAAACATGATTTAAGTTCGTTTTTAATCAATTAACATTAACCCTAAGACAATCTGAATTATCAATGATCAATTAACCCGATTACAAATTCCAGGGTTTGTATTTGAATTGGGGAAGATCATGACTGTGCTTATTTAATTTACGGTTTTCATCTTATAACCAAGTCAGGTAGGTGCATGTTGTTGTAACTCTGTGAACCGGCCTGGGGCGCGGGTTCGAGTCCCCCAGGCCCGGTTTTTAGTGTTTTATTTTTCAAACACCCATTTTCTTTTTATATTATTATTATTATTATTACAAACTATAACATTTAATAACTATAACTTTTACGAAACCGAACCTTCGAACCCCACTCGGGATCAATTTTGATAGCTTATTCTTAATTAAATTATCTACCTATATGTATATGTATATGTATATTTTTTATATATAAAGAAAAAGAAACAAAATACTTTTTACCGCTTTCTCTTAACGAACCGAACTATACCCGTTGTTCGAAATAAATTCTCATATAACCTTATCATATTATATATATACACACACACACACACGTGTATGTATATATATATATCATATTGTATAATGTTCATCTTTATTTGTAAATCTAACATAAAGATAGTAAAAATAATATTTTATCTTTTAAACTTTCCCACTAATATATACGAATGTAATATATAACACTTATCTAATTATCAATAATTATTTATTTATTTTTCATAAATACCAAATATTAATACTATTAATAATAATGATAATGATAAACAAACTAATAATATTCTATCTGTAAGTTATTTAATATCCGATCAAATCCCAAATCGGTCGTAAGTCTTGTTATTATTTCGTCATAATTAATTAATACTATTATTAACAATTAGGGACTCTCGTTGATAAATTTCGAGGAAATCAACCGCGTTTATCTTAATTTTATCGTCATCCCATCTCCGTTAATCCACTCGTCAAGGTGAGTTTACATACCCCATTTCCATCTTTTATATTTTGGGAGTAGCATGTATACTTTATTAACTTTACTCGTGTTTTTATTTCCTCATCTATTCAAAACACAATTCAATTTATGTCTATGTGTGATTATTGCATGCTTTATGATTATGCTATGTGTTTATTTTATGTTTGGTGGTTGGTATCTCATCCTCATCTATTCTCATCTAATATGATCATACATTTACCCAAGTACTTTGATTTTGTATCAACAGGAACGCGTCCACATCTATTTAGTTGTTTACATTTTCATAAGCGTTGTAATGCTCACTATTTACATAAGAATTGTGATTTACCTATATATATACAACTAAAACTTATGTATTCTCACCAGCATTCGTGTTGACAAACTCTATTTTTATACGTGTTCCAGGTTCAAGTATTTGATATATTCAAGATCGAAGATACTTAGTTGACCTTAGGATATTTATTCAAATTTCAAGTTATGATGTATTTACTTATTGAATTTGTGTACTTGTTTAATGTTAATAAAGTTAAATAATGATTGTCGCTTTAATTAGTGTCTTTTGAGCTACTGTCCAATCAATACGTTACGTCCCGACATGTTCCGCATTTGGTCGGGGTGTGACAGTTGAGACTTGAGAGGTAGAAGATAAAGAATTTCATTGGATCCATTAAAAATTATGTCGGATCCGACAGTTCTTTAACAAATTCCGTTGGACCAATTAATATGTTGACACATGAATCGATTTTAAAAGTCCAAAAATTCTGTTGGATAAGTTCTTTTTCCTATCGGATCCGATGGTATTTTAAGCCGTTTTAAGATTTTTTATAAAACGTGGACTATTTGTGAAAAATTTGGATCAAAATTGCCTATTACTTTCCCTTATATCAAACCAATTTTAGGAAAACAAACACATCAGATGCTACATCCCTCTACCTACTGTGCTGTTGTGGAATCCAACCCTAAATCTCGTTTATTGTTATTATTACCCTGTTGTTCAATTGACCCCAGATGGCTACTGACCCAGACGAACGATCCCCTTCCTTCTTCAAAGTCATTCGTGACACTTCTTCCCCTCTGGTATTCGCTAACCCCCTTTCCATTACATATATATGTTACCGGTGTGTACGCTTCGGTTCGGGTAACCGTAAATTCGGTTTTTATAATAAAAGCATAAAACCAAACAGTAGGTTTTTGTTTCTGTTCGGTTTTTTGGGTTTCGTCTTTTCGGTTTCATGCAAACATAAGCCGAACCTTCTTTGTCCGTTATCTGTTTTGCGGGAAGTTTGTTTATTAAATTAAAATAAAAGAACAAACACCAACAGATTTTTTTTTTTTTAATCACAATGGCGAAGCTTGGACTAAAAAGCAGCGGGGTCGACTCAGTACATATAAAAATTTTCGTGAAGAGGGGGGGGGGGTCGGCTCCAAATTTGCGGATGAAAACGGACTGCTGACAAGAAAAGGGGGCCGGGACCACCTGGGCCTAAGGGAAGCTTCGCCCTTTGATCAACGTTTAATTAAACGAACAAACATGAACACACAAACATGAACGCACGCTATGTTCGTTCATTTATGTTAGTGAGCGTGCATTTATGTTCTTTTAATAAATAAATAGGTAGTTATATTCATATAATATAGATATAAACATAAAAGGGGCTTGTTTAAAATATATATGAAAAATAAATCGTTGTGATGTGTTAGACTTGTTCGTTTGTGTTCATTAGTACTAACTTATTTTCGTTTGTATTCGCTTAAGTTTAGTCAATTAAGCTTATTTGTGTTCGTTTATGTTTACTAAATCATGCTTGCTTAAGTTTGTTTATGTACGTGAACTGTTCGTTTAGATTTCAAATGAACGAACACGAACACGAACATGCCCATTTTCTTAATTAATGAACATGAGCAATTTTTTTTCCTTCGGTTAAAGTTAAATGAACGAAGACAGACATGCCCTGTTAATGTTTGTGGTTCGTTTACAGGCCTATGTGTATGTGTGTGTGTGCGTGATATGATGAATTTTGTTTGTAGTCATTGCCAAAAGCTTTTGTGAGAAGGTATTTTGAGAAGATCCCTAAAAGCCCGATACTCGTGTCGGTAACAGGGAAGCATTCATGGCAGGTTGAGTTTGAAAAGATCGGTGAAGAATATTGTTTTGGTAACGGATGGGAGAAATTGGTGGAAGATGTTGGATTGTGTATGAGGGACGTTGTTATATTTTGGATGATTGATGCGTTAAAGTTTTGTGTTTCGTTTCTTGGCGTTAATGGGTGTGAAAAAGATCTTCCGGTCTATAAAATCAGTTGGGTTCTATCTCTGTTTCTATATTATTATTTATTTATGCAAATCAAATGGTTTTTTGACTATTAGATTTTGCAGATGATGGTGTTAAGGGTGATGGTGTTCAGGATGTTAACATGGTCCGTGAATGCCATGATGATGATGATGAGGTTATGGCAGGGGACACTCTTTGCTATAAAAAAGTCTTTAGGAGATCCTTCAGATATTACATGGTAATATTTCTAACTTTTGTTGAATAATTTTTCTTTAGTTCACAGAATAATGCTAAGGATAATTGAACATTCATCACGCTCTATCCCTGCAAATTGTTTCAATCCTATAGCTTCTCACATTATCAATGTTTCTAAGTATGTGCTGCAGTTTGTGGTTACATGATTAGTATATCCAAGTATGAGCTCAAATTGTTACACTAATAATACTACTATGTAGCTCAACCTTTTGCGTTTCTAAGATCAAAGTATGTTTTCAACTAGTCACATTATTGATATTCCTTTTGTGTTTATACTGAATACAAAAATTTTGTCTCCTGTGGTACTGTGAAGATTTATGGGGACGGGGTACGTTTACACAACCCTATGTGCTTATTAAAATAATTTTTTTTTGTTGTGGGTTGTAGAGATTGCCAGCCAAATTTGTGAAGGCGGCGGGTCTAGAACATCCAAAGAGCATAATGTTGAAGGACCCTGAAGGAAAAGAGTGGACGATAGGGGTACATGTAGAACGATACAGGACTAACAAATACAAATACAGTTTAACAGCAGGATGGTCAATGTTCCGCAAGTATCACAAGTTATTAGATGGTGATGTATTGACGTTCGCGTACAATAAGAAAGAAGGTGTGTTGAATCTAACTCACGTGTTCAAGTTTGATAGACCGATCAAACAAGAAGCTCCAGTGGAGGAGGTGAACACATGTTATGGTGGTGGGAATGCTAAGATTGGAGATGAATGGTCACCAATTGGCGGCGGTGGGGGTGGGCGTGGTGGTGTGGGTGGTGTGGAGGTTAAGGTTGAATATGAATCGGGTCCTGAGACGGAGTTGGCGAAGACAAAGAGGGGAGGGCCGCAGTTGAAGACATTTGCAGATGTTAAGATTGAAGATGGATGGGATCCCGAGATGATGGGAGGGAAAAGGAGGGAAGTGCCGGCGCCTGAGAAACCGAGCAGGGGTGGAGTGGAGGTTAATAATGAACCGCCGAAGGATGGAGTGTTTCGATGCAAGCGTGTCGTTTACTTCTAACTTGACATTGAGCTCGGTTGATGGTGGTTGTAGCGTTTTATACTCAAATTTATTTAGTTTGTTTTTATTTGTTAACTAGAAGCTCTTGTAGTTGTTTTTAGGTGTTTCAGTGTGGATGGTCTAATGTGGTTCTAGTGGTAGAGAGATAAAACCACTGTTGAGTGAAGAACATGGGCACTGATGATTGATTTAGTAGTTGAATGTTGTAACATATCTTGAAGTAAAATGAATAAATTTTTAATAAATATGATATTTTTCGAGTTCTTAAGTTTTAATTTTATGAGTGTGAGTTTGCTGTTTATAAAAAAAAGTAACACTCTGATTTGAAAATATCACAACTCATTATCCACTAATAACATATTTTAAAATAATATATACTTCGCTCCTAAAAATAAACTGATACTATTACATCAGCTACGCTACTTAGCTATTACAAACTTACTAAGAAAATCACAAAAACTTAGTCATGGTAAAAAAAAAATTAAAAATAGAACATGCATAAAAGATGCATCAAATTAATTTTGCTAGAGTGCTACATTATGACATTGTGTAATTCCAATAAAGTGATAAACCCTCCACAATCGAAGTAATATTTGCTAGAGTGCTACATTCTGACATCTTGTAAGTCCAATAAACCCTCCCGACACAAAATATCCTCACCAACGCAAAAAACCCTCACGGATTAAACTCCCCCCTTCTCTTGCAAAACTTCTCACTTTCAGACATCCTCCACGACGATGGAAAACTGTCTTCTCTTCTCCAGATCGCTCTCTTTCTTCTACCTAAGTCCACGGATGCTCGTAGGCTCCTTACTTTGTTTGAACATGTAAATGCTTTTAGTGTAAGGAGTAGCAAAATACTGATTAAAATATCTCACCAAAAACCAACTCAATGTGAATGAAAACTAAGAATGCAGACGAGCCGAGCTGTTTGCGACCTACTTGAATGCAGACGAGTAGCAAAAGTTTTTCTTCTTTTGGACTTCTATGAATTAATTTTACGTAGCACAACTGATGTGTGGGTGAAATAACGTGCTTTAGGTGTTTAATATTGTGTGTTTTAATTGTTTATGTCTATCAAACACAATTATTTGGATTGGTTTTATGATTATAGGTGCTAGGAGCTTAAAAAAACTAATTTGGAGCTTTAAGCATGGTGAGGAATCAAGTGACGGTTAAAAGGAAGCAATAGGGGGAGTTCGGAAGTGATTTGCGCGCGTTTAAAAGTAAACTGGCATATCCGGGGCTAGAAAATGAGCTACGGGACCCATAATATATGAATTTGGGTTTCTCGAAAAGACGAATCTTAAAATCCAAAAATCTTGGTCTCATCTCCGCCGTAGCTTACGGTGGAGGATTTGTAAAAGTGATCGTAAGGCAGAAACAGAAGGCCGTAGGCTATGAATATGCCTTAGGCTACAGTGTATGAGGCGTAGCTTAGGACGGGCTAGTAGCTACAACCGATCAGTCAGATCAGCCCAACAAAATCGTCAAGGGCCGAGTTCAGAGGGGTTGAAAATTTGGGTAATCAGGGAGGAAATCAGGTTGAGAATTGGAATAATGATGATGATTGGGATGAGTTGGAGAATGAAGCTGAGGAAGACTATGAGGATGAGCAGTGGGATCTTTTATCAGCAGCACCAGAATCAATACCCACAGAATAATAAAGCACCTACCCAACAAAACCAAAACCCGTACTAGTATAACCAGTAGCAGCAAGCACCGAGACCCCCACCGGTAAACATATGGTGAAACACTCAATTTTTTTTTAATACTTTTACAAAATACTTATCAGAGTAGGTCCCAGATTATATCAAAAATATGTCACTCGTGGTGACGTATTATTTTATGAAAATATATATTATACAAGAAAACATATATGTTTAACAACAAACTTTATTATACAAACTATTAAACACGAGAGTGTGGTTCTCTTGTTAATCCAGTCACGTCCATGAAGCTTCAACAATCTAGGGGTGCTTTTCCTGAAAATATTTTAAAAACATATTTTTATTAGCTTTCGCTAAGTAAGTACACCATTATATAAAAATATGTTTTATTTTCATATGGAATTTAACACCCAAATTCATTGGGATTTCAACACCCGAAATCCTTATTATTACTCCTCATTATTCTTTGGGAATTCAACACCCGAATTCATTATGAGCTCATTTTTAATCCATGAGGTTATTAACTCCCCCTTTTATTTGGAGTTCAACACCCGAACTCCTTGAGATTTCAACTCCCGAAATCTTTTTATATATAATATCACAATTTTGGAGTTTTAATTAATAAAACTCTCGTGACTCATAACCCATATATATTTATTGGAGGCTTACCACCATATTTATTTCAAAACTATAACCCCTTTTTAAGCCACCAATTCATATACTTAGAACCATAATCTCATAAATCATTTTCCAAATAATCACATATTTGAGTACTAAATAAACACGTATAGCATGCTATAAAATAACAAGATTATGGTTCTGTGTACTTACCTCTTGGTGTTAATAACTCGAGTGTAGACGACAAACCGCTAATTATTGTGGTTGAAACCTTCTCCAATTTATACTAAAGCTACTATGTTGCCATGCTTAAATTCTTAGACAAGCCTTTACTCGTTCAGTGACTTGCTTGTTTTTAGTTGTTGAAACTCCTATAAATAGAGTTTATATAGACAAAATATTTCTTTCCTACAAAGATATCTTCAAGAAGATTTCAATAAAATAATATAGGGGATAAGCGAGCCGTTCTCAATTCCTTAGCATGGAAGATTTATCTATATTCATTTCTAGTCCCCTTAATTTGATATAATGACAAAAATCCAATGTGTATCTAAACGTGATGCACATATGCCACTATATTTTTATTTTTAAAGTTTTATAATTGTAATACTAATTCTTATTAATTAGTATTTATTTTATATCGTTAAACGATACTACACAACACCAAATGCTTGTTTAAACATCTCGCATTTCAATGAGTCAACTTATCCGTTACTCATTTACTAATATTTGAAATATACATTTCAAATGTTTTCTTTTTTTTTTATCCATTAAATAGGATGCTACAGATGGCCACTAGCACAATATTATAATTATGATGAGGGAGTTCCACGAGCTTATATTCCACCACCGGTTCGCTGAGTTTAGAAGCACTTTATTCTACAAGTTGCAGCTAACCCCCTCCCGATCATTGTCCCGGTAAGAAACAGTAGAACATTTTTAGTAAGAAAATCCAGATTAACCGGGATACCAACTTTTCACGGGAAAGCATCTGAGGAACCGTATCTTCATTTAACTCAATTTGTGCTACCATCTCTAGCCAAGGGTTGACAATGATGAGGTTAAGCTAGTGGTGTTTCAATTTAGCTTGAAAGATTCAGCCAAGCAATGGTTCTTGTCATTACCATTAGCCAACATTTATACATGGTATGATCTACAACAACAATTCTTAGACGAATCCTACACACCACAAAGAACATCTGAGGCAAGAAATTCTATTAGAAACTTTCAGTAGCATTCAAGTGAAACCTACCATGAAACATTTCAAAGGTTCAAGCTACTATTGAGAACATTCCCACATCATGGGATCGCAAAGTGGGAATTGATAAAGGCGTTCCATGACGGTTTGTCAAATGATGATGTTCGGGATCTCCAGTCAACCATAAACGGTTCGTTTTTTACTAATAATGAAAATGTTGACTTAAGGTATCTGGAGAGGCATGCCATTAACTCGAAACGCCAAGCTCAGTCAAACAGGATGGTGAAAAGGTCAACGGTAAAGGCTGTGGAAAGTGGAGTGTATGAAGATAGGATGACTAAAATAGAGAAGGCGTTAGGAAAGATGACGGTAATGGGTGGAACAGGAAAGAATCAAATGGGTAAAACATTCTCGGTGTGTGAACAATGTGGAGAACTGGGGCATGATATGATGACGTGTGGGACTAGTTATGATGAAAGACATGAAGAGGAGGTCTATTATGTTCAGGGTGAGGGGAATTATAACAATAATATGAATTCAAATACATATCACTCGGGCCTCATAAACCATCCTAATTTCAGCTACGGGAATGCAAGTTCTCAATTGAACTAGAACTTCCAGGGCAGTTTGTAGAAAACGGGGCACCAATCTGATCAGAGGCAATAAAGTTACAATTCAGGTGGTTACCAAACAGGCTCATATCGACAGAACAACAACCGAGGGTTTGGTAATTGAGATGGGTATAATCAGGGTGACAAACAGAGTGGGTCAGGTTTAGATGACGTGGGTACAAAGTTAGATAGATTGATGACACTGGTGCTGGAGGGTCAAAAAGAGTATAAGGAAGACAAAGAGATAGCAGACAAGGCCAATGCAGCAAGAGATAAATAAATTAGTCAACTAGCAGAAGAAGTGGCCAAGTTACAGAATAATTCAGGACGTCTTCCAAGTGACACTGTGAAGAACCCGAATCATCAAAGCAACGGTTCATCTAATTCCAAGAATGCACATGTTAGTGCCATCACCTTTGAAGATAACCTGGCGAATGACACTGTTGAAGAATTTGAAACGGGAGCACCATTTATTCCCATTCAAATTATAGATTTCAAGACTACCAAGGCACTTTTTGATGATGGTGCGAGTGTGAGTGTTCTACCGGGGAATGTGTATGGCCGGTTTGACTTCGGGCCTTTATAAGAAGTTGACACCACTTTGGTGTTAGCTCTTTTTACTCAAAGACAGCCCCAAGGGAAGCTGGTTGGTGTTGCGGTGAAAGTTGGCAATTTTACTATCCTGAGGATTTCTTGGTGCTCGATTTTGCACCAGCTGAGAATGAAGAAGAACCCTGAGTGATATTGGGGAGACCATTTTTGGCAACATCAAATGCTCATATCAACTGCCGAGATGGAACAGTTTGCATAACCATTGGTAACCATAAGTTAATTCTAAATATATTTTCAAATTCATATGATTATTCTTTTGAAAATAAATATTCTAGGTCATATACTACTAACAGGTGTCTTCTTCGTATAAGTGAGGATAACACCAAAGAAGAGGGTTCTGTGTTTAATAGGCCATGGACAATTTACCACTATGTTGGAGAAGTAAACGGAGGGAGGCGGAGGAAGGTAAGTACTCCATTAGACCACCATAACCGCAAAATGAGGTAATGGTCCGGCTTAAGACCTTAATAAAACTTAGCGCTGACGGGGAGGCAAACCAACCTTTTATTTTATTTTTATTTTTTGTTTTCTTTATTTTTGTTTTTCTTTTTGCGTGTTACTTTTTGTTTGTGTTTAGCAGCCACAGTAGATCGAAAGTGTGGGGAAGGTGCATGGCATACCAGTCGAGCCAGTTGGAGCATATATTCCCATATCAGAGTTCAGAGAATGTGGGTGAAGGTCGTAACAACATTTATCAACACGAAACGCTTGGCATGAAAGACATAGAATCAGGTTCATGTGCTTCTTTCCTTTACTTTGGTTGTTAATACAAGTGTTAATTACTACACTTTTGGGGTTGGAATGGTTTGGTTGAGCTATAGTCCCGAATTTAAAATTTACAAAACAATGGAAAATGATAACAAAATCGGGGATTGTTTTAAAAACTAAGATATACATACATACATACATATATATATATATATATATATATATATATATATATATATATATATATATATATATATATATATATATATATATATATAAGCAAAGTATAAAATGAAAACCCATTTGAGTTGTGAAAATCCTATGTAACATTGTTTTTTTTTGTTACATGTTATATTTGTTGTTACATTTAATATAAAACATCGAAAACATAAAAAAAAATGTTTTGCTATTTTTTTTTACATTTTTTACTAATTTTTATTTATGTTTTCATGAGAGAGAAAGTGTAAATAAACTTTAACATTTTTATTAACTTTAATTGTGGACCACAAGATTTAATCTTTAATTAAAAATATGTGGTTGAGAATGAGTTTCTAGAGTTTTCACAACTCAAGTGGGTTTTTATTATAACATAACCCTATATATATATATATAGGGGAGATTTCAAATGAGAACCCCTTTGAGTTTTAAGAACTCGAAAGAACTCAACGTAACGATTTTTTTTCGAATTTTTTTTACAAATGCGTAATATATGTAGATTACATATACGTAAAAAAATTACAAAATTTTTTACGCATCGAGTTGACTTTTTACACATGTGTAACGGACATAAAAGTTAGTGTAATTACTTACATCTTTATTCTCTCTCCTACTTTAACTTTTTAGTCAGATTTAATCTCAACCACATATTCTAATCCATTTAATTAAATGTGTGGCCAAGAATTGAGTTCTTAAGTTCTTAAAACTCAACATGATTCTCAAAATACCCCTCCCCTATATATATATATATATGAGATAATAAAAGACAGAATCACACTTAACTTGGGATGTGCCGGTAGGCTCAGCTTTTAAGAATGAAAGGACGGTTTGGTTGTTGACTTAATTGAACCTTATAATTGCTTGACTTTAGTGGAAACATCTTAAGGTTTTGTTTGCTTAGCTAAGCCTGTGTAAGGACTGAGACGAAAGGTCGGGTCATACTCAAGCCTTTTGTTAGTTTGATTACCAAAAGTTAAATTTTCTAGAATTTGAATAGACTATTGTACGATGCTTGGATATGCTTAACATTAGAGTATGCTAGATGGCTTGTAATATAAACTAAAATGAATATATTTCTAGTTTAAGTGGTTAAAGCTTCACGGCGTATGGTTTTATGGCCTTAAATCCTGTATTGATAGGATGCTTCAGGGTTCTGAAATTTGGGTCTTTGTGCGGTTGTCATTTGGGTATTTGTATTACCTAGACGGTTTTACAAATATTAAATTGAGCTAAAAAACTAAACCCATAGTTACTACTGCCAAATGCGAATGCAAAGCAAATGCAAATCACTTATTAAAAATAGTGATAAAAAGTCATAAATGATCATTAGGTACTTCACTGTACACTTAAACAAATGAGTTGATCACTCCCGCTGTTAGCCACACGTTGTCCTCTTTGATGCAGTCCATACCATTAAGAAAGACCATAAATGAGACATAACGTGTGTAAACCCTATAGATGAAATCATGCATATTCGCCTAGGATGATGCATTTTGGGATGTTGCTTGATAATGGGGGTATGTCAGGTAGTGTGGACCACTTGCTAGGTAGTTACTTAATGGTACCTTAACTGTATTTAATGGCCATTCTGGTAGACTTTGACGCTTCAGTTTAGGTGGACAACAATATACTTGATTGTCTTAGTTATTGCATATGAGCTTAATAATTGTACACCTGGTTGTGCAAATTTAAGGTTTAAGTCAAGTTGGGGTGGCCTGGTTCGGTAAAACCATAATGAAGCATGATAAGGCAGCTTCAAGGCCTTTTATTGTGGGTTCCACTTAATCATATGAACTAATGAATGTGTCACACTTGCCTTTTAGTGTGGGCTCCACTTAATCATGTGTCACACCTATTTGTCTTGGTAATATTAGAGCATGAGTTTTATTGGAAAAAATGCTGGCAATCGTGGTTTTTGTGTTATCTGTAACTAATTAAGTAACCTAGATGTTTTGAAAGATCACTTTCTGATTATGATTCCATTGTAAATCTTTTTCTGGATGAAAAATGATAAGTGTGGGGATGTGATGTGTGGGTGAAATAACGTGCTTTCGGTGTTTAATATTGTGTGTTTTAATTGTTTATGTCTATCATACATGATTACTTTGATTGGTTTTATGATTATAGGTACTCAGAGCTTAAAAGAACTAATTTGGAGCTTTAAGGACGGTGATGAATCAAGTGACGGTTAAAAGGAAGCAATCGAGGGAGTTCAAAAGTGATACGTGCGCGTTTAAAAGTTAAAACGGTCATATCTGAGGCTAGAAAATGAGTTACGGGACCCACAATATATGAAATTTGGTGGGTTTCTCGACAAGAAGAACATGAAAATGGAAAAATCTTGGTCTCATCTCCAACGTAGCTTACGGTGGATGATTTGGAAAAGCGACCGTAAGGCAGAAATAGAAGGGCGTAGGCTACGAATATACCGTAAGCTACGGTGTTTGGGCCGTAGCTTATGGCGGGGCTTGACAGGGATTACGAAAATTGTTATTTATGCCATATTTAAACCCGGTTAAACCCAAAGTCGATTTTCCTTCATACCTTAGCCACCAAGGACGATTTCGGAGCAATTCTTCACCATCATAACACCTTCTAATCACTATAATTAACCATGCTATCATCCTTCCATACCATAATCAAGACATCCATGATCCAAAGATGCAAGGCTAGACCGTTCGTGACCATCAACGGGAGTAGGGTTGTGTTTGTAAGCAAGAGTTTTTGTATTTTGAATCTTTACATTGAAACTAGAACTGATTAATCATTCGGTTGATTAATCTTTTACGTTTGGTTGTGCATTCAACAGTTTTTCGTAATTGAATGTTTTGTGATTTTATCAGTTAATTGATTTGTGGTCATCAACTTTTAGGATTAGGTTCTTAGAGTCATTGACCCGTTTATCTTTAGCCATTAAATCACTTACATTTATCAAACCATAAAACTGGTAATCAACTAAGTTATTATTCATCCAAACCAATTGTTCGGATTAAGTTTTGTCAATCAGTAAGGTCAGATATCTAGTCTTTTGATTATAGGTGTAATCAAACGAGTTTTCAAATAAGTTTAATTAATTGGTCTAGTTTGCTTCACAACCTGAAACCTAGAGTTTGATTACTTTTCACTAATTATTTTACAACCAAATCAATATTTAATATGCTTGATATTATCTGCTCGCTTAGCATAATTATTATTGAACAATAAACTCGACTGACACTTTACATTGATTCCCTATGGATTCGACACCTTACTTGCCATTGCTAGTAAAGGTAACTTTTACAAATATTTTTGATTGACCTTTCGACACCGATCAACAACCGAGCTTAGGCTCGTTAAAGGTCTATTTCAAAATATATAAACATAATTAAAAAATGAATTTATTAATAAATAATAAGCGAGCCGAACTCGAACCAAGTCTGAGCTTGAAAAAAAAACTCACGAGCTCGACTCGAGTTTTAGAAAAAAACAATTCATAATGAACCGAGCTCGGGCCACCCCAGACTATCTCTCTCTATTTTTACCAGCCCCATCACCACCCATCGGGCTACCCCACACCTGCCACCAAACTCCATCACCATGAAACCACCACCAACGTGAAACAAGCTGCTGGAAAAACGAGTTTGGTACCCTGTCGTCGGAAAAACCATTTTGAAGGAATTGAAATCGATTAATTGATGCAGCTAGAGACATTGCTGGTTGACCGGAAGCCGTCCTCGTCGGAGCCCTAAATAAAATAACATGTACTGATTTGAATTGCTAATTAGGTTTCGAAACCCCCTTACTTATTTTGCAAAAAAAGTGTAATCGATTGATATTTTTTTGTGCATAAATCGATTGAATGCGTATGAATCGGTTCAGTCACCGTGGTGCGGCGGTTGAAACGGTGGCAAATTGGTTTTCCGGCCACTTCCCTTAACAAGACGGTGTTCCGGTTAGATACTAAACCATCCGGTACAAATTGCTTTTCCGGCCACCACCCTAACGACATCGAAAAATCTACTGATTTTGGAGCTGCTGAAAACTAGGTTTAGATTTGGGGATGGGAGGTTGGAGTTAAACAATGGTGAAGGTGTGGTGGTGAACCGATGGTCTGGCATGTGGGGGCGGCGGTGCCTGGTTGTGGCGGGTGGTAAAGAGAGAGAGAGATGGGAGAGGGAGAGAGATGAGAGATGCGGGGGGTTGGGTACGCATAAATTGGGGAAAATGAAAATGGGGTGAAAATCCTCATATATCCCTACGTGAGCGGGGCACATGACCCAACTTAATGAAGAAATTTAACAGGGTTAGGTCGAAAGGACAAATATTGGATTCTAAAACATAAAGTAAAAAAATAATCAATTTAAAAGATAAAATACAATAAGTGAAATTAAGGATTAAAATAAAGGATAATTTATGTAATTATGTTTTATTTCAGTTTTCACTAGTGTGTGTGGGACCTTTTAAACTTTATTGTGGTCACAATCTAGCCGACATGGTTGTAAAGCTAATTCCGAATATGCATAAATCCAAAAGTTGCCAGATATTTTTGGAAAGGTTTATCCAAAAGTTGCCAAATACACTCATAATTTAGTCTTTACCTATCAATTTCATTATAGGGAGAAGGTAAAAGAATTTAAAAATGTGTTTTTAAATCATGCATCATTTTTTTTTACGAATTTAATCAAATTATATTTATATTTGTGTATAATATAAGTCAGGATAATGATTGACAAAAACGTATGAAGGGTCGTATTTTCAATTAAATTGGATAAATTTGTGATAATGTAAGTATGTTTATAATCAAATTAAAGTAGGTATACGAGATCAATAATCAAATAAAAGATAATGTTATAATTTGCCCGTGAAAATGAATGAAATTACTTATCGTAGGACCATATGGATTGAAAACATTGAACTTGTTCATGAAAGTGTATGTATGAGGATATTTTGTAAAACTATGAACTATGAAGGGTGTAAAGTGTAAATGAGAAAAGATCTAAAACAACGCTAACAGAATCCATCATCAACAAAACAATGGCAACCGTTCCTCTTGGGACTCATTATTGCCGCCGCTTATTCATCCCTAAATTCCTACCTATTCATTTCAAAAACTCTTCCTCTTCTTTATGCAGCATTAGGACTCCTACACTTAATCATAATAATAATGGCGCCAAAAGCTGTCTATTCAGACCGTCTAAGGTTCTGAAACCCACCTTCAGAGCTTCGGCTAATAGCTCATCCTCCGATGCAGCTGTTATTGATTCCGCGGTGTCCGATGACGTCACGCATCGAGAGACGTTTCCGTTGCAGCGCATCCGTAAGGTTTGATCGAAGTTAATTATGCCTCTGAATGGTTTCGTTTGCATCGGTTTTGGCCTGAAAGCCAAAACTTCACTTATTATTCAACTTTTAAAAGCAGCACACACTCACAGATTTGGTTTTTTCGGTTTTGCCATTATTTAATTTAAGCTTAAATGTTACTTAATAACTAACTAACTAATTACTATACATTACTTTAATTAAACCTAAAAATTGAAAATCCGTTAGGTTCGGTTTTTTCATTTTTTATTACATGCAAAGCCTAAACCGAGCTGCATGTTCTGTTTTGGAAATAATAATAATAATAATAATAATAATAATAATAATAATAATAATAATAATAACTAACCGTTAATTTTTGTCTCGGCTCGGTTGGTTCGGTTTCATGCGCACCCCTACTGAATGTGGTTACGGAATGACCCTATATGGTGGATGATAGATGAATCAATTGAAAGTTTAATGTATTGTTTGATTGATTAAAATTAGTTTTAGCAAGTATTGAATTTAAGTTATGTTCAATGAAAAACGAAAGAGTTTCAGTTGAATTCTTTGCTGAATATTGTATAACATTCTGAAATTAGTAAATTATGCTATGATCTTGGATGCCAATCAAGTTTGATCAAACTGAGTATACAGGATCATGAGGTTAACACAATTCATAGTTCAGGGACCAGATTGTAATTTTTATGTTGGTCGTTTGTTTTCTGGCTTGTTCTCTGTATAGATCATTATATATTTGGGCAAATGCCAATCACAAGTACAAATCAAGTGTTGTCTTTGTAATTTTTAAGTGCACGACTTGTATGTGTAGTTTTGTTGTAGTGCTACTGCTAACACCGGATACCAATGATAGGTGGATGGAAAGATCATAATCAGATTAGATCACGGTAACGATGAGGAAAATTGGCAGCTGACTGTAGGATGTAACCTTCCAGGGAAATGGGTTCTTCATTGGGGTGTTAATTATGTCAACGATATTGGCAGGTTTCATTGACCATAGTTTCAATACTTTGAACAAACTCATAACAGTTTACAGACACATATATGCATATATATGTTCATTATTTTGATCTCACATCTTATATGTTGATTCTTAATGTTTGTAGTGAATGGGATCAACCTCCTGTTGAGATGAGACCATTGAACTCTATTACCATAAAGGTATCTGATTTCTTTAATTTTATTATGTCTTTTTGGTAGAATACTTAATATTTTATATCATATCTTTCAGGACTATGCAATCGAGACCCCTTTGACAAAATCATCGACAACAGAAGACACAGAAACGGTTTATCAAGTGAAGATTGCTTTTAACACTAAAAGTTCAATTGCAGCTATAAATTTTGTATTAAAGGTACTAGTTTAAGTTGTTAACACCTTAAGTATTTTTATTTCTTTTTGCAGTTAATTAACTTCTAATGATTTAGGATGAGGAAACTGGATCTTGGTATCAGTACAGAGGGAGAGATTTTAAGGTGCCACTTGTTAGTTTCTCAGACAACAATGACAATTCTGTCAGAAATAAACAGGGGTTCGCCATATGGCCAGGTTGGATCATATTATATTTATTTAAGACTGTAACTACCATTTTAATTATTGAATAACTAAAACAAGTCTATTATTTCAGGGCAGCTTTCTAGCATGATGATCCAGTCAGAGGACACGCACCCTGAAAATGAAAGTAAAACCGGTGACTCAAAAGAATCTGTTAAAAGCTTCTATATAGAGCATCCGATTGTACGAGAAACCGTGGTTGAGAATTCCTTGACCGTGCACATAAAAAGATGTTCAAAGACATCTAATTATCTTGTAAATATGGAAACCGATATCCCTGATGATGTTATTGTTCATTGGGGAGTCTCAAAAGATGAGAGTAAAAAATGGGAAATTCCTTCTGGACCATATCCGGCTAACACGTTGTTGTTTAAAAACAAAGCTTTGCGTACACCATTGCAACAAAAAGGAAATGGAAATGGCTGCTATGGAGAATTTTCATTAGATGAAGAAACTGCTGGTTTTCTTTTTGTTTTGAAACTTAATGATAACACATGGATTAATAATATGGGAAATGATTTTTACATACCAATCCCGAAGGAAAATAAACAAGAAATGAAAGTGGATGAAGACGATACAGATATTGCATATACTGATGAAATCATCAATGAAATTAGACATCTGATAAGTGGAATATCATCTGAAGTGAGCCGAAAAACAAAAACTAAAGAAGCACAGGAATTGATTCTTCAAGAGATTGAAAAGTTAGCTGCAGAAGCTTATGGTATTTTCAGAA
The DNA here is from genome assembly GCF_021521415.1 of Bidens hawaiensis. Taxonomy (NCBI): domain Eukaryota; kingdom Viridiplantae; phylum Streptophyta; class Magnoliopsida; order Asterales; family Asteraceae; genus Bidens; species Bidens hawaiensis. Next base: position 261,999 of record NW_027493385.1, on the reverse strand, counting down.
GCTCGGTTCAAACTTCTCCCGAGATTATAGAGGAAGTTGTGGATGCTGATACAGCTGTAAAGATAAGCTCAGCAACTGGTTCAGGGTTTGAAATTTTGTTTCAGGGGTTTAATTGGGAGTCCAACAAATCTGGAAAATGGTATGTGGAATTAGAAGAAAAGGCTGCTGAGCTGGCATCACTCGGGTTCACCATTGTTTGGCTGCCTCCACCAACAGAATCCATCTCACCCGAAGGCTACATGCCAAAGGATCTATATAACTTGAACTCTAGGTACTTTAACACACACACACACACACACACACGGGACACAATCTTTTCATAACCAATTTTATGTTGAGAACTGCAAGAACCGCATAAACCACTTGTACATTGTGCATTAGTGATTTAGTGACATAGTGGGTAGGCGTTATGTAACCGTCTTCTGTTTAACACTTAAAGCAAGAGGCACAAGTGCATTATGTGGTTCTCAAAGTTTTCAACATATTTCTTGGTTCTGATTTGAAGTTTTGAACACTCCCCTATAACTGCTTCCGTATCCATTTAAAGCAAAAAGTACAACTACATTATGCGGTTCTCGCAATTCTCAACACTTTTTTTTGTTCTTTTCTGAACGCCTCCCTAGTCCCTATACACACGCACAATTTATAACGTGATAGATAGATATTGACATGTGTTGATCAGGTATGGCAATGTTGATGAATTGAAATCGGTTGTGAAGAAATTTCATCAAGTTGGTATAAGGGTTTTAGGGGACGCTGTGATTAATCATCGGTGTGCACATTATCAGAATCAAAATGGTATTTGGAACATTTTTGGTGGTTTATTAAACTGGGATGATCGTGCAGTTGTTGGGGATGATCCTCATTTTCAGGTATTGATTTCAAAGAGTTCTCATTTTTTTGTTCATGTAGCACATTCTTGAAGTTTCTTTGGTTTTCGTTGTAGGGCCGGGGAAATAAGAGTAGTGGAGATAATTTCCATGCTGCACCAAATATTGATCATTCACAGGAGTTTGTGAGGAAAGATCTTAGTGAATGGTTATGTTGGCTTAGGTTAGTGTTAGTCATGTCACCTTAAATTATTAATTTTGTTTATGATGCATTTTAGATTTTTTATTTTTTTGGCAGGAAAGAGATTGGGTATGATGGATGGAGGCTAGATTTTGTAAGAGGATTTTGGGGCGGTTATGTAAAGGAATACATGGAGGCAAGTGAGCCATATTTTTCAGTTGGTGAATATTGGGATTCTTTAAGTTACACATATGGTGAGATGGATCACAATCAAGATGCTCATCGCCAACGGATTATTGATTGGATAAATGATGCTAATGGAACAGCTGGCGCGTTTGACGTCACCACCAAAGGAATTCTTCATTCTGTAAGTGTATCATCTATTCATCGGCTTGTATACGAACCGAATGAATGTGGATGGGCATGTTCGTGTTCATTCGTTTAACTTTAACTGGACAAACGATCAAACACGAACAATTAACGAACGAAGTAAATAAAATGAGACTAAAATGTAAATGGTGATATTTTAATTCAATAATACTGTGATAAATTATAATGGGATTAAACATATCAATGAATATATAAACAAACGAATAAAATGAACATATATAAATGAATAAATATAAGCGAATGTGATAATGAATAAGCGTTTACAAACATAAATGAATAATCAGGACATCTGTTCATTTTCGTTCTTTTAACTAAATGAACAAAAAATTTGCTCATGTTCGTATGTTTTTTAAATTAACGAACTTTCCGCCAAATACTTCGTTAACGGTGGGTTCGTTTACAGCACTATATATTAACAACATATTAAATCCATTAGATTTGTACCGTATCATGTCTTTATATATACATTCAGGCAATTGAAAGATGTGAATACTGGAGATTAAGTGATTCAAAAGGAAAACCTCCAGGTGTTGTCGGTTGGTGGCCCTCTCGTGCTGTCATGTTCATTGAAAATCATGACACTGGTTCAACACAGGTACTAAATATCATTGGTTATGTGTTTCAGTGTGCATATAAATCTGGTTAAAATATTATTATACTTGTTTGTGAAGGGTCATTGGAGATTTCCAGGTGGAAAAGAGATGCAAGGATATGCTTACATCCTGACTCATCCCGGGACACCATCAGTTTTCTATGATCACATGTTCTCCCGCTACAAATCTGAGATTGCTGCACTTATGTCACTCAGGAAGCGAAACAAGATACATTGCCGGAGCACAGTAAGTGTCATGGGATACATGTATATGTATACATATACGATTTGGATCATTTCAAAACTGCCAAATAATTTAATAACTTTAAGATTGCTTAACAAACAATCATTTATTTATTTGTTTTATCACTTTATGTATTTGATATTATTTGAGGGTAGTTTTGTCATTTATGTTATCACAAATTACATATAATAAATGACAAAACTACTCTCAGATAATATTAAAAATATAAAATATATAAATAAAATGATTGTTTGTTAAGAGTTCTTGAAGTTTTTAAATTTTTTTAGTTCACTCTTTTGCGAAAACATAAAGAACAAACAAAAAAAAATCAGTTTTTCAATTTAGAAAAGTTTAAAATACAAAAAAAATATATTAAAATGGTTAAAATGCAATGTCTATTCATCTCTATTAACCTTCTGAAAAAATACATGAATAAAACATGTTTATTTATAGAATCTACACGCGAGTAGGTAATGTCTATTATATTACCTTCCCATAATCTACACGAACCTACACATAATGCGTAGGCAAACGTTTAAAAGTGAAATAGAAAAAACTGATAATCAAATTAGTTTAATTAATGTATATAGCATATGCATTGTGTGTAAAAAGTAAATTTTTTTAAAAAATACTAACCATTGATAGAAAACTAGACTATTTAGGGTAACAAATAGTTTCCGTTCGTATAAAGTTAAACCAACAACCATGTGTATGTGATGTACCACTTTAGGTTAAGATCATCAAGGCAGAAAGAGATGTTTATGCAGCCATAATTGATGAGAAGGTGGCAATGAAGATCGGTCCAGGTCATTATGAACCCGGAAGTGGGTCCCAGAAATGGTCGTTGGCGGTTCAGGGCAACGATTACAAGGTATGGGAAGCATCATAAACTCCTCATAATCGACAAATTTTTAAGTATGAACATAATACACACAAATATTGTATACTAGAATATTAACTGGTTACATATGAATGAAGTTGTAAATCATGCTCCCTTTTATATATTGTATACCAAGAGTGTTAACAGGCTATTTTTTTATATAGTTTATATATTGCTATTATTTTTTTTTTATTAATGTTGTCGTTATTGTATTCTTTGACAAACGAAATTCCAAAGGTTTAACTTAGTAGTTTATATTAAAATGCAATTCAAACTACTTGTAGTGAACCATTTGGAAATTAGGTTGGTCAAAAGGCAGGTCAAGTGTCTTAACAGGTTTTTAGCTAATTTCAAAAACCTTCAATCCTTAAGACTTCCTTGATCGGTTAGACACGATACAGATGAACAAATCGATGGTATTCTTTATTTTTAACTTTAATTGTGTGTCCGGTTATAAAACGTTAATAGGTGCTTTGTTAGTTTCTCAATTTCTGTATGAATATAGATGATGAACTTTTAAGGAAGAAGTATAAACCCCCGATGCTGCTTGGTTTGTAGACCGAAGTTGGCATCTACATAAAGCCATTTTGAGTTTTATGATAGGTATGCAAGAAACGAAGAACATCAAACTTATAAAGCATAGTGGCATTAGACTAAAGTAATTTATTTGATCAAAATAAGGTCAAAAGATTTATTGGGAAGTTGACAATGCCAACGACAACAACATCCTGACATCAAAGAAAAAAGGAGACCCTTGGATCTCAAAACTCATATATAGTTACACTTGTGTCATTATGACACATTTAGGATTGATGGCTTCATTGAAAAAGATAATCATAGCTTTGTGGACGGACATGCAAGAACGTTGTGCTTAGCATGGTGATCCGGCTGTGCATGAGAGTACACCAGCACTGGCGGTGAGTTTGGGCACAGACTCTCCGGGTTCAGCTGGAATGATGGCGGCTTGTTGGTCACCGGTTGGCGTGGGGTCAGATCCAGATGGCACAAAGACAGCCCCGTTCTCAAGAACGTCTTTTTCGGTTCTCCAGTTCCACGTCATTGACTCGGACTCTGGTGCATCAGCTCTGACACAGACCTAATTGAAGATAAAAAGGAAGGCCAATTAATTTTATGAGTGAATTATTCAGATAGATAAGAACGTAAAAGAGTGGCCGGTACATACATTTTTCTTGGCAAGGTCATCGGGGGCGAAGAATTTGTTCCCTTGGCTGAGTATAGTTGGGGCAGAGCTACAACCGATGGCGTAGGTTCCCCATTTGTCATAGTTGTTGTTAACAACTTGGAAAAACCCAAATCTACATCTAGGCATTCTTTGGTCGCAGTTATCGGTGAACAAGTTGTATGCAACAGTGCCGACCATATTTTTATCTTGATGATGGCCGTCGTCAGCCCCGAGCAACATCACCTAAGACAGTATTTATAATATTATATATGAAGCGAGGATATATCAAAGATATATAGTTAGATTACTCACTTTCGAGTGTTGGGTGAATTTGCAGTTGGAGACGGTAAACATTGAGCTGCCCAAGGTGACGTCGACGAGGCCATCAAAAGCCTTACTGAAGGAGCAATGGTCGATCCATATCTTGGAAGAACCACTAACAGTTACACAATCACCGTCGCTCTATTGTCTCAGTGTTGCTGGACCATCTGAGCTCTTAATCATGCCTGACATCCATAAGAATGAGACCTCCCTTGGTGATCTCAACTTTCGCGCCCCGACCATCGATTGTCTTGTCGCTTTGTACTACAAGCTCCTGACTCAAAGTAATCACCATGTCTTTTTCAAAGATGATCCACAAGGGTCTGTTTTGGGTGACACCGAACCGGAGTGTGCCTTCCTTTGGATTTTCAGCATCGTCATCTGCTTCGCCGGTCACCTTGTATACGTCACCACCTTTTCCCCCGGTTGTTCCCTTTGCAACACCAAGGGCGCAATCGGCCAATGCCTGTCGGTTGTCCGCCCAGTCGGCTTTGCACCTCCAGCACTTGTCTATCGCGTTGTCCGCCGAACATCCACTTAGGCTCCTCCTTGCTGAGTCTTCTTGAGGTAGATGCCTGTATATAATAAAAGAATTTGATCATATATATACACAACAGTACAACCATCAATTTACTAGCTTGTTTCAAAAGTAAAGTAAACTTACATGTCGACCTCTTCGCCGGTCCGTACAGCTTGAACCAAAGTGACACATGCTAAGGTTAAAAACACAGCATAACAACAATGTTTTCCCATTGTATGATGTTTAATATATAGGCACTTGTTTAAGGGAGTTGATGCACTAAACAAGCCAATGACTTGCTATGGTTCTTCTTGGAGATCAATCTCCATCTCCATCCTTTAAATAACTAGTTTTCTCTATGTACATTTAGTAACTAGCTATTGGGTTACCATGAATTAATGCAACAAATAATGTGCACCACAAGATCCATCCGATCACCAAGTCAAAGACAATATAAATAAATATATGTAAATACTCTAAATTCTTACAATAAAATAGTTTTGATCGTTTAAATCTTTTAGGCCTAATCCATCTTGAAGCCCAACAATTATTTTCTTTTTGAAACCCACACAAGCTAGTCATATATAACATCATACCATCTTTTATCATCATCTCCTTTCTTTTAATAGTTTGGTCCCAGTACCTTTCTAATTGCCATCTCCTCTATATAATAAAAATAATAAACCGGTTCAAGTAATACAGTTTTAATAATTTTTAATAATATTATTAGTGCATTTTACAAATAATTAACAAGTAGTTAAGTGTATATCAAATGAACGATCAAAGGTACCCAACTTAACAAAAAAATTGCAATGGGATCATAATTCACATGTCAAATCTACCCACACTTTATTTCACCAGGGAAGTACCAACACATAAATATGAATTATCAATATGCTTGTTGTCGTTCAAAACAAAATGTTTGCCTGTTTAAACTCAATCTCATACGTATTTAATTTCAAGCATATATATGTTATGTGCTCACCTAATCTATTACCATTGTGGTTTACTTTTAGTTTTGATAAGCATTATACTTTATAAATTCAATTATTATTATTATTTTATTAATTCAATCCCGCTTCAATTGCGAGTTAAACACCGCAACTATCGTGCGTTAAACGTTTTTACGTGTATTTTTTGTTCTTTTTTACGTGTGTTAATACACTACAATGCGTGTCCATGATTCAACGTTTTTACGTCTCTTTTTTGTATGGTTTAACGATCCCACCGCAATGTTGGGGTATTTTCATCCATGAGAAACCCACAAATTACTTTATATGGTTTATATTATATTACTATTATTTAATAATAAAGAAAAAGGCCAAAAATAATTTTTTGTTTGGGTTTTATGTGACTAAAACGTAATTGTTGTGGGCTTCCTAATATTCTTTTCAAGGAAACAACAGGGATTGATCATAATTACATTATGTCGACATAACGCAAATATATATATATATATATATATATATATATATATATATATATATATATATATATAACAAATTTTGGAGCATTCCTATTTAGCCGATATGTACACAAGAAATGGGGTTTTCTTTGTTTTGGGGTTATACTGCCGTCATAAAATAGAACGAGAGAGATGAAAGACAGGATTTTGTTCCATCCATCTGTTTTAGTGCCTTTTGTAAAGACAAGAGAAATTTGGAGATTGAGGAATAATTATTTTGGTGATACCTCTTACTTGTCTTTTGTATTTTGGTTCCATATACTTGATGTTAGTTTATGACAAGTATATGATGACTTGTGTATGCCTCTAGTTTTATCTAGTGAAGACTTTGTATTGCTATTATTGGTGATATTGGATTTGAAGCAACTCTAATGGTCCCGTGGTTTTTACACTCGGTTTTGAGAGATTTTCCACGTTAAAATTCTTGTGTCTTTTGTTGCATTTAAATATCTTATTTGCTTTCATCCTCATAGGTTCATTCGGGTCGGGAAAACGTTTAGCCAAACGAAGATCATTCCACACTATTTGTTAATGTTCGTGGCTTGGTTGTCATTTTTCCCAACAGAGTGGTATCAAAGCTTCGACTCTTGTTCTTGGGTTAAGAATTGTTTAAACAATGGAAGCCAATACAATTAGGATTGTGAATCTGAACAGTTCTAATTATCATGTTTGGAAAAGCAAGATGGAAACCTTCTTTATGTGAAGGATTATTATTTGCATATTACTTACCGATAAACCTGAAGATAAAACTGTTGAATAGTGGAATATTGTGATTAGAAAGGTTTGTGGATATATTTGGCAGTGGGTTGATGATAATGTTTTGAACCATATTAGTGGGGAGACTCATGCTCATACTCTATGGACTAAGTTTAAAGAGTTGTATGCTTGGAAGGCCGGGAACAATAAGCTGCTCTTGATTAAATAGTTGATAAACTTAAATTACCATGATGGACTCCTATTACTAATCATTTGAATGCTTTTCAGGGTGTTAAAAATCAGCTTGCATGTATGTATATTAAGTTTGAGGATGAGATACAGGTTTACGGCTTCTTGGTACTTTACCGGATTCTTGGGAAACTCTTAGGACATCATTGTTCAACTCCACAGCAAATGGTATTGTTACTATGGAATTGGCTAAATTAGTATTTTAAATTAAGAGATGAGAAGAAAATCACAAGGTTCCTCTTCACATTCAGATGCTAATTACAATAATAAAAAGAACAATCATAAGAAATATGACAGTGATAAAGGTACTTCTAAAACTACCAGTGCCACCAAAGAGTTCCATATTTGTTGTGATTATAAAAGGGTGAACATTGCACGTGATGATTCGGGTGGGGTTGTTCACAGTGGTGCTACTTTTCACGTGAGATCACAAAGGGATTTTTATTCATCTTGTACTCCAGGTGATTTTGGGAATGTCAAGATGGATAATAATAGGGTATCTAAGATCGTTGGTGTTGGGGATGTTTTCTTGAAGTTTGATACTGGGATGGAGTTGGTTTTACACAATGTAAACATATTTCAGATATTAGACTTAATTTAATCTCTACAAGCACATTACACGATGATGGTTTCCACAGTACCTTTGGTGGTGGAATTTGGAAACTCACTCGTGGTTCGTTGATAGTGGCAAGAGGTAAAAGAACTTCAAATTATACATGGCACATCCAAAGATTTCCAGAGACTCGGTTCCTTCGTTGACGAATTCTGATATGATCAATCTATGGCATAAGATATTTGTTCATATGAGTGAAAAAGGGATGTCTATTTTATTAAAAAAAGACGCCTTGTCCGGTGTGAAAGATATTCATTTGAAGAAGTGTTCTCATTGTATGAATGGTAAGAAAAAGAGAGTTTCTCATAGAAAAGAAAGTATACTCGACTTGGTGTATTTGGATGCATGTGGTCCTATGAAGACTAGAACACTTGGGGGCTGCTTATACTTTGTCACATTTATTGACGATCATTCTAAGAAGGTATGGGTTTATACTTTGAAGTCTAAAGATCAAGTATTTGATGTGTTTAAGCAGGTTCATGCCTTAGTTGAAAGGCAAACTAGGAAGAAGCTCAATTATATTCGAACCGACAATGAAGGTGAATATATTGGTCCTTTCAATGCTTATTTTGGAAAGAAAGGTATTCGACACCAAATGCCACCTCCAAAGACACCACAGTTAAATGGGTTAGTGGAACGGATGAACAAAACTTTGGTTAAAAGGTTTAAATGTTTGCTCTCACATGTAGGGTTGCCTAATTCGTTGTGGGGTGAAGCTTTAAATACGGTGGTACATGTTATTAATCTTACTCCTTGTATTCCTTTGCGTAATGATGCTCTAGTAGTGGAAAAGATGTTTCATATCGTCATTTGCGGGTTTTTGGATGCAAAGCATTTGTGCATATTCCTAAAGATTAAAGATCAAAGCTTGATGCAAAGTCTAAGCCAATGTATATTCCTTGGTTATGGGCAAGATAAGTTTGGATGCAGGTGTGACACCCGGTAATTATTTCACACTCTAATCTATATACTTGATTTAAATTATGTGTTGATTATATAAGTTATATGACGTATAAACCATAGTATACTTGAAATGTGAACGAGAACAGTCGTAATGCCTATAGGATTGTATAAAGTGCCGATGAGAACGACTATATGATAAAGACAGCCCAGTAATAGTCAGAGGTGACAAACATATCAAGCTAAATATATACCTATGATCCAATATAAGGGGTAATGGTAAGACCATGCCCAGTAATGTTCTAATACTCTAATTAGGACCAAAACGCCATAAACGTTTAAATAATGGAATATAGTCGCCGAACCGGCCAAATCAATGATACATTATACAGTGAGACGACCAAGATATGAAACTATGAAGGAATTAAAGGTATACTAGTCAAAAATAATATGAAGTTAATAATTTAAACAATCCATAAAGGATTACAATATAGAGCACTATTTAACCAAATATAACTCCGGGCTAAATTTAAATATACATCATACCGGGAACCAAAATAAATACGGGTTCCATATCATCTATAATATACCCAAAGTTCAAACAGAAGAGTGGAAAAACTCTGCGTGACATTGGGAAACCCGTGGGAAGAATCCTTGCGAAAAACCCTAAAAACCAAAAATCCTTTTCAAAGACCCTGTGCTCAAAGTGCTCAAAGACCCTGTGCTCAAAGACCCTGTGCTCAAAGTGCTCAAAGACCCTGCGAGAAGACCTGCGGGAAGACCTGCGGGAAGACCTGCGGGAAGGGAATACTTCCGCCCAAAATGAGCCAGTCTATGCTTCTGGAAGATCTTATCTTTTACCTACCAAGGTATGGGCACAATATTGAAAGTACTACAAGATCAAGCAAAATCTTCCTAACCGTTCCCTATGGCCGCCTACCCCCATTCCATCAAATAAACAACAATAAAAACCATGCTTTGACCAACTATTTTACCTTATGGTGTAAGATTTGACACCCTTAAATCAAGGGATTGTAATCTTTTGGATCCCCCAAATCAAGGGATGTGTTCCCTTGGGTATGCCTATAAATAAGACCAATTATTTTGATGAAAAACACCACACACAAACTCATACAAACCCTTAAACACACTCCAAATTTCTCTCTTTTCATGGCTGAAGAACAGCAGCAGCGCAACACCAAGCAACCGCCTCTTTGCAACCCAATTCCTCTATAATTCTGCCCTGAACCCTCTGAACCCTATATATCGTTGGAAAGCTAGAGAAATCCTTAAACCGTAGTGGAAAGCCTTGAACGGATCTCTGCCCGGAAAACTCGGTAAGAAGCTTTGAACCTTCGAAGGTCACTGCTGGGAAACTGCATTTTCCAGCAGTACCCACCTCTCTTCTTTTGTTCATATCTCACAAACTACTTGGTATTTTTCGGTGATTCTTGTTTAGAAATCCAAGGAAACTCGTAAGGATCACGAACCATCTTTCGAATATCCATTTCCGGCTTAATTTCAGCACTTGGTAAGCCTAAAAGTCTAATTGTTCTTCATAAAATACTTGCTGGAAAATGGTTCTTTTCTGTCCAGCCAACACACACTCGTTTCCTTTGATTTTAACACTTGTGTTCATGTTTAATAAACATATTCTAGAGCCTACACTACAAGACCATCATCCAAGAGCCTAAACACGCTCAAGAACGTCTCGAAAAACCGACATTTCCAAGGTAATAAAATCATATTATGTTTAATAGAAAAACATGGATTAAGCCTAAGATACATATATTTAATGAGGTGATAAATCATGAATATAAACTTGAAGTGTGACATATAAGTAAGGATAAATCATGTTAAGTAAAAGATATAAAGGATTTAAAGGGGTGTTTAAGGAAGGTTAAGGTAAAAATGATCTTCAGTAGTAAAACCCATTTATAAATAAACAAGATGATCTAAATGTAAAAATGGAATTTTGGTTATGTTAAACTTTACAAAGGATATAACTAACGTATTAAAAACCGTATCGGGTTCGTCATAAAAGTAAAAATAATAATAGTAATAATAATAATAATAATGATAAAATATGAGTACTAGTAAGATATATATAATATATGCTTATAAGATTTAAAAAGGATATTAATAATACTTATAATATATACATAACAAAATAAGTATACAAGTCATACACATATATTCCTATATATGTGCAATAAATATAAAATACGGGTTTTTGTGATGGACATTGCGAGTAACTGGAAGGGTGGAGGTGCCGGTAGTCGGGACGTCCTGTCTAGGCTGGTAACTGAATATATCATAGATGGGCCCGTTACCTACCTGGGGACTAACGATGAGAGCTCCAAAACCTATTAGGCCAAAGCATGTCACGAACGTCATGATTACCGACTAATAATTTGTATCGAGCATTCCCTAATGCTCGAAGGATATATATATAAAGAGAATATAACGGGCATATATATAACAAGTATAAGACGTTGTCTAACGTCCATATCGCTAAGGTATAAAAATACATATATACCTCCACCTCATAAGTATGTATCGGGCTAAGTATTAATAGTGGTATAAGTATTATGTACTGAAGAATGTACGTATACGATATAATACAGGAAACTCACCAAGTATAACGGAACATTATTCCTCGATTTAAGGTGAGTCTCACAGCCCCTATTTTCACTATTTTCACTATGTTTTAAACTGTTTTCGGGGCGAGGGACACGTGTTTAAATATGTTTTATCATGGTGTATATCTTGATTTACAATGTGCGTGTACATGAGATATTTGGCGCGCTCATGGTACATAAAGTCCCCGGTATATATTGTAACCATAAACTATAGGCAACTATAGCCGAGGAACTCTACGGGTAGTACTACTGGTCTGACCAACCCACTCGTAAGTGGTCGCGCCACTTTATAAGACGGGTGCTTAGTTTTCCGATTTATTTATTCCCTCGTGGACTCGTGGGATGTTATGTGGGGCTTTATGGTGTATATATATAGTCAAGGAATGGTTACGAACTCATGTATTCACGTTACACTGCAAGTCATGGATATTGCATTAATGACGTTATGAGAATTATATTAGAAAGCATTTTATCGAGTCACAAAACTTGTGAACTCACTCAGTTTATACTGATTAAATTATTTTACGTGTCTTTCAGGTATTTAGCCACGTGGAGAGGTCACGGTGTCTCACTACGATTTTATGTTTAACTATGAAAATTTCATGTATGAGGATTTTATATTTTGGAGTTTTCATGGTTTTATTCCCCCTTCGGCAGGACATAACTGTGAAATCTCAATATGTTACATGTAAACTTTATTATTGGTATTTTGTAAAACTTATATCATGAATGAAATCCTCATGTATTTTTATCATATAGTTGTTTGCTTAACCGCGCTCTCGAAAAACCTTTCATGAGTCGCACACCGGTTGTTTCCGCCTATGGACCGGGTGTGACAGACTGGTATCAGAGCCAAGGTTATAGCGAACTAGGATTCAACCATGAGTCTAGACTATAACCCCTTAGATTCCCTCGTAAAAACGTTTTTCATGCATGACATGTTTTCAAAACTTGCATTACACGAGAGTGCACGTGTCTTCACGACACCTTTATCGCAATTAATGGTCTAGTATGGGAATGACCAAAATAAGGGATAGGAAAAACATAAAGCGATATTATCACTAATTAAACCTTAATCCTTTCAGCGATGGCCTTCCCGAACAATGATCCATATCATGGCCTAGCCATCACTGACTCCGACTCCGGCTCTGACTCTAACACTGATAGCAGCAGTGTCCATATGAGCGACGTTGTTCCAATTCCTGATGATCCTATAGAGATATCTGATGACGAGCCTACCAAGGTAATCAGGCTCGATGAGGACGACAAGGTAACCTATGACAACGACGACCTTGAGGAGATGGAGGAGCTGGCTGCAGTGCCCTCCGAGGAGATACGAGCCGCCGGGCTGAAGAGGTATGCCACGGACTCCGACGATGAGGTGCCCCGGACTATACATGAGGTAGGCGAGTCCTCACGCCCCCAAGGGCGCACTACCTCCGATGATACAGAGGTCCCCGTACCACCGACCGCAGCAGCCGCCGAGGCTGAGAGAAAGGCCCTTGAGGAATGGCTCATGGATTGGGAGCAGAGGGTCGAGGTGTTTATGGAGAGCGTGAAAGGCAAGGCCTGTGAGACCAGTCTCCGCCTTGATAGTCACTGTGACTTGATCTCCGATGCAAGGATGAGGATACTGAAGTTGGAGCATATGGTAGGGGATGCATTGCACTTAGCTGATGTGGGAGCGAGGCGGGCCGCTGCCGCCGAACAAAGAGTGATGAGATTGGAAAATGAAGTTAAGACGATTCAAGCCTTTTTGGGAGACGTGTTTCCACCACCGCCACCACCGATGCCATGAAGCGACTATAGACTAGTATTAGCGGGTAGTAATCATATGTATGGGAAGTAATATATTACGGGCTACGACCCGATCTTTTGGCAAAACGCTTGTATGTGGTAGGAGTTTGTAGTAGACTTAAACATAAACTTATGTAATCAAATCTTTTGATGTAATGAAGTTATGTTTATGATATATGAGTATGAGTATACGATGTGGTATAATGAGATGTAATAATAAAATCTATGTATGCGAGTATATGATTGATAAGTATGACTATAAGCAAATATATGGGTGTGAATGTAATAAGTATCGAACCCTACAACTACTTACATACAAGCGTGATGCCAATACTAACCGATCCTTCTTATTCTCAACTTGAAGGAAAATGCCAAGGAGAAGGAACGACAGTTTACCTAATACACCTGCGCAATTACAAGAAGTCATAGCGCAAGCGATAGCCGCCTACGAAGCCAGTAGGGGCGACTCAAGTCAAGAACGAAGGAATTCCGCAAACACTGAAAATGTAGTTCCAGAGACTGGCGGTGAGGAACGAGGATGTTCCTACAAAACTTTCATGACATGCAAACCGTGGTCCTTTAAGGGAACGGAAGGAGCCATAGGAGTTATCCGTTGGATCGAGAAGACAGAATCTGTGATAGCAATCAGTGGATGCACAGAAAAACAGAAAGTGTTGTACGTGACATGTATGTTTCAAGATGAAGCCCTATCGTGGTGGAATTTACAAGTACAAACCCTAGGCCGAGACGTGGCCTATGGTAAGACCTGGAAAGAGTTAAAGGAGATGATGGAAAAGAAATATTGCCCAAGGACTGAGATGCAGAAGTTGGAAAATGAGTTCTGGACGCTCACCATGAAGGGAGCCGACATCACAGCATATAACACGCGATTTCACGAGCTATGCCGAATAGTTCCTCATATGGCCACCACTGAAGAAAAGAGAGTTGAAAGGTACATCTGGGGATTAGCAACAGTTATCAGGGGACCAATCACGGCCACTAGGCCTGCGACCATGGCCGAGGCTGTTGAACTAGGTCTGAGTCTGACAGAAGATGCAGTACGAGCTGGCACCCTAGGAAAGCCAACTCAGAAGGAAGCAAGCCAACCATTCTCCCAACGCAGCAACAGCCGCCATAACAATCACAAGAGGAGCTGGGCCTCTCGTAATCAAGGGTCAAGTTCCAAGGAACCCCCTGTCAAGAAACAAGAAACTGTGAAAGTGTATGCCGCCCAGACCACGGATCAACCACGGAAGACGTATAGCGGGTCAAACCCGTGGTGTGACAAATGCAAGTATTATCATGTTGGTGACTGCTCAAGTATTGTGTGTAAGCATTGTCACAAGAGAGGGCATGTGGAAGCTAAGTGTAGAATTAAGAATGGTGCAGTAGTTGTGAAGCAAGAACCGGGGAAAACGACACCACGAGCTTGTTATGGGTGCGGAAATACGGGTCATTTTATCAAGGACTGTCCGCAGATGAAGAATACAGCTCAAGCTAGGGCTTTTGTTATCGGGGCGGGTGAAGCTAAGGAAGACCCAAATGTCGTCACTGGTACGTTCCTACTTAACAACCACTATGCGTCTGTGTTATTTGATACTGGTGCGGATTTAAGTTTTATATCCACTGAATTTAAGGACCTACTTGGTTTAGCACCTAGTAAATTAGCAACGCCCTATGCTATAGAATTAGCTAATGGCAAACAGTTACGATCAGACGATATAGTGGAAAGTTGCGTACTAGTGATGGGAGAACATGAATTTAACGTAGATCTGTTGCCGATAGATTTAGGAAGTTTTGATGTCGTTATAGGCATGGATTGGTTAGCAAAGAACCATGCTGAAATTATTTGTTATGACAAGCAAATCCGCGTACCCTTGGCAAGTGGTGAAACGCTGACTATTCAAGGGGAAAGACGTGGCACTGTGATGAAGTTAATTTCGTGTATGAAAGCACGAAAGTGCTTGCGAAAGAAGTGTCAAGCTTTCTTAGCCCACGTGGTGGAGAAGAAGGATGAAGAAAGGAAGATAGGAAGTATACCTATAGTGAGAGATTTCCCCGAAGTCTTTCCAGAAGATCTACCAGGGTTACCACCTCAAAGACAAGTGGAGTTTCGAATCGATCTAGTACCAGGAGCTTCACCAGTAGCGCGAGCACCTTATCGATCAGCTCCCTCGGAAATGCGAGAACTATCGAATCAATTACAGGAGCTACTAGACAAGGGTTTCATACGCCCGAGCTACTCACCTTGGGGAGCCCCGGTACTATTTGTTAAGAAGAAAGACGGTTCGTTCCGTATGTGTATTGATTACAGGGAACTTAACAAACTGACCATCAAAAATCGGTACCCTTTACCGAGGATTGATGATTTGTTTGACCAATTACAGGGATCTAGTTTCTATTCCAAGATAGATCTACGATCCGGGTACCATCAGCTGAAGATACACGAGGATGATGTACCAAAGACTGCGTTTCGAACGAGGTATGGTCATTATGAATTTCTAGTCATGCCTTTTGGGCTAACGAACGCACCTGCCGTGTTCATGAACTTAATGAACCGAGTGTGCAAACCTTACCTAGACAAGTTCGTGATAGTGTTTATAGATGACATATTAATTTATTCCCGAACGGAAGAGGAGCACGAGCAACACCTTCGATTGATTTTAGAATTGTTGAGAAAGGAGAAGTTGTATGCAAAGTTTTCAAAGTGTGATTTTTGGTTAAGAGAAGTACACTTTTTAGGCCATGTCGTCAACGAAAAGGGAATTCATGTTGACCCTTCAAAAGTAGAGGCCATTAAAAACTGGGAAGTGCCGAAGACACCGACGGAAATACGACAATTTCTAGGGCTAGCAGGCTACTATCGGCGATTTATTGAAAATTTCTCGAAGATAGCACAACCCCTTACTGCGCTCACACAGAAGGATAAACCTTTTAATTGGGGAGATAAACAAGAAAAGGCGTTCCAGTTGCTAAAACAGAAGCTTCGTAGTGCGCCTATCCTAGCTCTACCTGAAGGGACGGATGACTTCGTAGTTTATTGCGATGCTTCGCATCAAGGACTTGGTTGTGTCCTTATGCAAAGAAATCAAGTCATCGCGTACGCGTCACGACAACTCAAAGTGCACGAGAAAAATTACACCACTCACGATTTAGAATTGGGCGCAGTGGTGTTTGCACTTAAGATATGGCGTCATTACTTATACGGCACCCATTGCACAATCTACACCGATCATAAAAGCCTACAACATATATTTGATCAAAAAGAATTAAACATGAGGCAACGACGGTGGGTTGAATTATTGAATGATTATGATTGTGTGATCAAGTACCACCCTGGAAAGGCGAACGTTGTAGCAGACGCTTTAAGCAGGAAAGAAAGGGTGAAGACATCACGTGTTAAAGTCTTAGGGCTAACTATAAGTACGAACCTCACCACCCTTATCCACGAAGCCCAACGAGAAGCTTTGAAACCTGATAATATCAAAGACGAGGGTCTCCGTGGTATGGTTGACAACTTAGAATCCAAAGAAGACGGTACCCTGTACTTTGTCAACCGAATATGGGTTCCTCTCAAGGGAGGATTACGTGAAAGAATACTTGATGAAGCCCACAAGACGAAGTATTCCGTGCACCCCGGTGCAGATAAAATGTATAAAGATGTAAAGGGATACTATTGGTGGCCTAATCTTAAGGGTGATATAGCAAATTATGTGGGAAAATGTTTAACTTGCGCAAAAGTCAAGGCGGAATATCAGAAACCATCCGGATTATTACAACAGCCCGAGATTCCCATGTGGAAATGGGAACAAATCTCGATGGATTTCATTACGAAGTTACCTAGGACTCCAGGAGGTTATGACACCATATGGGTGATAGTCGACCGGCTAACCAAATCCGCGCATTTCTTAGCTATCAAAGAAACGGATAAGATGGAGCGGTTAGCTAGACTATATATAAAAGAGATCGTGTCAAGACATGGAGTCCCAGTCTCGATTATTTCTGACCGCGACAGTCGATTTACGTCTCATTTTTGGAAGTCGTTACAAAAAGCTTTGGGCACGCGATTAGATATGAGTACCGCCTACCATCCCCAGACTGACGGCCAAAGCGAACGAACTATACAAATATTGGAGGATGTGCTAAGAGCGTGTGCAATTGATTTTGGTGGTAGCTGGGATGTTCACCTTCCTTTGGTGGAATTTTCATATAATAATAGCTACCACACGAGCATAAAGGCTGCACCGTTCGAAGCTTTGTATGGTCGTAAGTGTAGGTCGCCATTGTGCTGGGCGGAAATTGGCGACAGACAAATGACGGGTCCCGAACTAATTCAAGAAACAACTGACAAGATATTTCAAATAAAAGAACGACTGAAAACGGCCCGCGATCGACAGAAAAGTTATGCGGATGTGAGACGCAAGCCTTTGGAATTCCAAGTGGGAGATAAAGTTCTTTTAAAAGTCTCGCCATGGAAAGGAGTTCCAAGGTTTGGAAAGCGGGGCAAGTTCAGCCCAAGATATACCGGATCGTTCGAGATCCTGGAAAGGATAGGTCCAGTGGCCTATAAGTTGAAGCTACCGGAAGAACTTAACGGGGTACATGACACATTCCATGTGTCGAACCTTAAAAAGTGTCTATCCGATGAATCTTTAATTATACCTTTAGATGAAGTACATATTGACGATCGGTTACATTTTGTTGAAGAACCGATAGCCGTTACCGACCGGAAAGAACAAAAACTACGAAGAAGTCGGATTAAGTTAGTGAAGGTACAGTGGAAATCTAAAAGAGGACCCGAGTTTACCTGGGAAAGAGAAGATCAAATTCGAAAGAAGTACCCACACCTTTTCCCGGACCCAACTATAACGGATAACTAACAACAAATTTCGGGACGAAATTCTTCCAACAGGGGGAGAATGTGACACCCGGTAATTATTTCACACTCTAATCTATATACTTGATTTAAATTATGTGTTGATTATATAAGTTATATGACGTATAAACCATAGTATACTTGAAATGTGAACGAGAACAGTCGTAATGCCTATAGGATTGTATAAAGTGCCGATGAGAACGACTATATGATAAAGACAGCCCAGTAATAGTCAGAGGTGACAAACATATCAAGCTAAATATATACCTATGATCCAATATAAGGGGTAATGGTAAGACCATGCCCAGTAATGTTCTAATACTCTAATTAGGACCAAAACGCCATAAACGTTTAAATAATGGAATATAGTCGCCGAACCGGCCAAATCAATGATACATTATACAGTGAGACGACCAAGATATGAAACTATGAAGGAATTAAAGGTATACTAGTCAAAAATAATATGAAGTTAATAATTTAAACAATCCATAAAGGATTACAATATGGAGCACTATTTAACCAAATATAACTCCGGGCTAAATTTAAATATACATCATACCGGGAACCAAAATAAATACGGGTTCCATATCATCTATAATATACCCAAAGTTCAAACAGAAGAGTGGAAAAACTCTGCGTGACATTGGGAAACCCGTGGGAAGAATCCTTGCGAAAAACCCTAAAAACCAAAAATCCTTTTCAAAGACCCTGTGCTCAAAGTGCTCAAAGACCCTGTGCTCAAAGACCCTGTGCTCAAAGTGCTCAAAGACCCTGTGCTCAAAGTGCTCAAAGACCCTGCGGGAAGACCTGCGGGAAGACCCTGCGGGAAGACCCTGCGGGAAGACCTGCGGGAAGACCTGCGGGAAGACCCTGCGGGAAGACCTGCGGGAAGGGAATACTTCCGCCCAAAATGAGCCAGTCTATGCTTCTGGAAGATCTTATCTTTTACCTACCAAGGTATGGGCACAATATTGAAAGTACTACAAGATCAAGCAAAATCTTCCTAACCATTCCCTATGGCCGCCTACCCCCATTCCATCAAATAAACAACAATAAAAACCATGCTTTGACAAACTATTTCACCTTATGGTGTAAGATTTGACACCCTTAAATCAAGGGATTGTAATCTTTTGGATCCCCCAAATCAAGGGATGTGTTCCCTTGGGTTTGCCTATAAATAAGACCAATTATTTTGATGAAAAACACCACACACAAACTCATACAAACCCTTAAACACACTCCAAATTTCTCTCTTTTCATGGCTGAAGAACAGCAGCAGCGCAACACCAAGCAACCGCCTCTTTGCAACCCAATTCCTCTATAATTCTGCCCTGAACCCTCTGAACCCTATATATCGTTGGAAAGCTAGAAGAAATCCTTAAACCGTAGTGGAAAGCCTTGAACGGATCTCTGCCCGGAAAACTCGGTAAGAAGCTTTGAACCTTCGAAGGTCACTGCTGGGAAACTGCATTTTCCAGCAGTACCCACCTCTCTTCTTTTGTTCATATCTCACAAACTACTTGGTATTTTTCGGTGATTCTTGTTTAGAAATCCAAGGAAACTCGTAAGGATCACGAACCATCTTTCGAATATCCATTTCCGGCTTAATTTCAGCACTTGGTAAGCCTAAAAGTCTAATTGTTCTTCATAAAATACTTGCTGGAAAATGGTTCTTTTCTGTCCAGCCAACACACACTCGTTTCCTTTGATTTTAACACTTGTGTTCATGTTTAATAAACATATTCTAGAGCCTACACTACAAGACCATCATCCAAGAGCCTAAACACGCTCAAGAACGTCTCGAAAAACCGACATTTCCAAGGTAATAAAATCATATTATGTTTAATAGAAAAACATGGATTAAGCCTAAGATACATATATTTAATGAGGTGATAAATCATGAATATAAACTTGAAGTGTGACATATAAGTAAGGATAAATCATGTTAAGTAAAAGATATAAAGGATTTAAAGGGGTGTTTAAGGAAGGTTAAGGTAAAAATGATCTTCAGTAGTAAAACCCATTTATAAATAAACAAGATGATCTAAATGTAAAAATGAAATTTTGGTTATGTTAAACTTTACAAAGGATATAACTAACGTATTAAAAACCGTATCGGGTTCATCATAAAAGTAAAAATAATAATCGTAATAATAATAGTAATAATAATAATAATAATGATAAAATATGAGTACTAGTAAGATACATATAATATATGCTTATAAGATTTAAAAAGGATATTAATAATACTTATAATATATACATAACAAAATAAGTATACAAGTCATACACATATATTCCTATATATGTGCAATAAATATAAAATACGGGTTTTTGTGATGGACATTGCGAGTAACTGGAAGGGTGGAGGTGCCGGTAGTCGGGACGTCCTGTCTAGGCTGGTAACTGAATATATCATAGATGGGCCCGTTACCTACCTGGGGACTAACGATGAGAGCTCCAAAACCTATTAGGCCAAAGCATGTCACGAACGTCATGATTACCGACTAATAATTTGTATCGAGCATTCCCTAATGCTCGAAGGATATATATATAAAGAGAATATAACGGGCATATATATAACAAGTATAAGACGTTGTCTAACGTCCATATCGCTAAGGTATAAAAATACATATATACCGCCACCTCATAAGTATGTATCGGGCTAAGTATTAATAGTGGTATAAGTATTATGTACTGAAGAATGTACGTATACGATATAATACAGGAAACTCACCAAGTATAACGGAACATTATTCCTCGATTTAAGGTGAGTCTCACAGCCCCTATTTTCACTATTTTCACTATGTTTTAAACTGTTTTCGGGGCGAGGGACACGTGTTTAAATATGTTTTATCATGGTGTATATCTTGATTTACAATGTGCGTGTACATGAGATATTTGGCGCGCTCATGGTACATAAAGTCCCCGGTATATATTGTAACCATAAACTATAGGCAACTATAGCCGAGGAACTCTACGGGTAGTACTACTGGTCTGACCAACCCACTCGTAAGTGGTCGCGCCACTTTATAAGACGGGTGCTTAGTTTTCCGATTTATTTATTCCCTCGTGGACTCGTGGGATGTTATGTGGGGCTTTATGGTGTATATATATAGTCAAGGAATGGTTACGAACTCATGTATTCACGTTACACTGCAAGTCATGGATATTGCATTCATGACGTTATGAGAATTATATTAGAAAGCATTTTATCGAGTCACAAAACTTGTGAACTCACTCAGTTTATACTGATTAAATTATTTTACGTGTCTTTCAGGTATTTAGCCACGTGGAGAGGTCACGGTGTCTCACTACGATTTTATGTTTAACTATGAAAATTTCATGTATGAGGATTTTATATTTTGGAGTTTTCATGGTTTTATTCCCCCTTCGGCGGGACATAACTGTGAAATCTCAATATGTTACATGTAAACTTTATTATTGGTATTTTGTAAAACTTATATCATGAATGAAATCCTCATGTATTTTTATCATATAGTTGTTTGCTTAACCGCGCTCTCGAAAAACCTTTCATGAGTCGCAAACCGGTTGTTTCCGCCTATGGACCGGGTGTGACAGCAGGCTATATGATCCGGTTTCAAAAAGGCTTGTAAGAAGTCATGATGTTGTGTTTGTGGAAGATTAGAGTTTGAAAGATATTGAGAAGACAAATGTAGTTCCTTAGTATACTAATGATCTCATTGATATGGATCATATTCTTACTCAGCATTTTTAGTCACATCATGAAGATGGTAATCAAAATGGCAAACAACATGGTGCCGATAATATTGATAATCAAGAGTAGGTAGAGTTGTTTGAGAATATTCATCCCGAGTAACTAGTAGATATGCCTACATTTGTCCCACTCAGGCGGTCTACGAGAGACTGTCAACCTTAACCCGTTATTCTACTAGTGAGTACGTCTTACTTACTAGTGGGGGAGAGCCCGAGTGTTATAAAGAGGCCATGGAAGATAAGCATAAAAGAGAGTGGGTTGAAGCCATGCAAGATGAGATGAATTCCATGTATGAGAACAATACATTTGAGTTGGTGAAGTAGTCTAAGGGCAAAAGAGCTTTGAAAAACAAGTGGGTCTACAAAGTGAAGACTGAAGAACATACCTCACGGCCTAGGTACAAGGAAATATTGGTGGTTAAAGGGTTCAGTCAAAGAAAGGGTATTGATTTTGATGAGATTTTTTCTCCAGTTGTGAAGATAAGTTCCATTAGGGTGGTTCTTGGTTTAGCTACTAGTCTTGATCTTTAGGTTGAGCAAATGGATGTCAAGACAACATTCCTTCATGGTGATCTGGATAAAGAAATCTAAATGAAGCGACCTAAAGGTTTTCAGGTTAAAGGTAAATAAGATTATGTTTGTAATCTTCAAAAAAGTCTTTATTGGTTGAAGCAAGCACCAAGACTGTGGTACAAGAAATTGAGTCAGTTATGGGGAAGCAAGGCTACCGAAAGACTGCCTCTAACAACCATCTTTTCTTTAAGAGGTTTGGTGATGATTTCATCATATTATTTCTTTATGTTGATGATATATTGATTATTTGCAAGAATGCAAAAAGAATTGTCCAGCTGAGTAAAGAGTTAAGCAAGTCATTTTCTATGAAAGACTTGGGGCTGGCTAAGAATATTTTTGGCATTCCAATTACTAGAGATAGAGCTTTAAAGAAGTTGCACATGTCACAAGAGAAATACATTGAAAAGGTGCTTAGCAGATTCAAGATGGCTAAAGTTAATGTGGTTAGTACACCACTTACCCCCAATTTTAAGTTAACTGAAAAAGATTGCCCCACTTATGAGAAAGAGATTGAAGGAATGGTTGGTGTTCCATATGCATCAACATTTGGAAGCTTGATGTATGCAATGGTGTGTACACGGCCTGATATTGCCCACGCAGTAGGTGTTGTTAGTCGATTCTTGTCAAATCCAGGTAAAAAGTGTTGCGAAGCAGTTAAGTGGATTCTTAGATATCTGTGGGGTACTTCCAAATTGGTATAACATTTGGAAATGAAGATCCCTATGATTATTGGTTACACAGATTCTAATATAGCAGGAAATAAGGACAACATCAAAATCCATTTTGGATATTTGATGTTATTTGCAGGGGGAGCCGTGTCATGGCATTCAAGACTGCAAAAATGTGTTGCTTTGTCTACTACCGAGGCAGAGTATATGGCAGCAACATAATCATGCAAGTAATTATTATTGTTGAAAAGATTTATGTAAGAGCTTGGCTTTATGCAACAACACTACATGATTCTTTGTGATAATGAAAGTGCCATTCACCTTCCTAAGAACTTTATGTTTCATAAGAGAACAAAACATATTGATGTGAGGTATCATTAGATTAGAGATGCTATTGAAGACAAGTTGTTTTAACTTGATAAAGTTTACACCGATGATAATCGTTCCGATATGTTGACCAAAGCTTTGGCAAGGGAGAAACTGAAGATATGTTGCTCGCTCGACTGGGTGGTGAGCTCTTTCTCATAGACAAAAAATGGAAGATTTGTTAGGATATTTTTGCCCATGAGAAAGACCAACAAATATTACTTTACATGGTTTATATTATATTATTATTATTTAATAATAAAGAAAAAAACCAAAAATAATTTTTGGTTTTGGTTTTACGTGACTACAAAGTAATTGTTGTGGGCTTCGTAATATTCTTTTTAAGGAAACGAAAGGGATTGGTCCATAATTACATTATGCCGGCATTACGCAAATATATATTGAGCAAATTTTGGAGCATTCCTATTCAGCCTACACAAGCAATTGGGTTTTCTTTGTTTTGGGGTTACAATGTTGTCACAAAAAAGAACGAGAAAGATGAAAGACAAGATTTTGTTCCATCCATCTTTTCTAGTGCCTTTTGTAAAGACAAGAGAAATTTGGAGATCGAGGAATAATTATTTTGGTGATATCTCTTACTCGTCTTTTGTATTTTGGTTCCAAATACTTGATGTTAGTTTGTGCCAAGTATATAATTATTTGTGTATGCCTTTAGTTTGATCTAAAGAAGACTTTGTATTGCTATTATTGGTGATAATGGATTTGAAGCGGCTTTTTAAGAGGTTTTCCACGCTAAAATTCTTGTGTCTCTTGTTACATTTAAATACCCTATTTGTTTGCATCCTCGTAGGTTCATTCGGGTCGGGAAAAAAGTTTAGCCAAACGAAGATTATTTTCGCACTATTTGTTTACCGTTTGTGGCTAGGTTGTTGTTTTTTCCAACACGCAACGCACTATAGTACGTTTATTAGTACAAATACAAAATAGCAAGCGTGTGTGGTTAACCGTTTTATGTTTTTTTTCTTTTTGGTTTAACGGTCCCATCGTAACGCGCTAGAGATTTTAAAAATACCACATAACCCTACATGAATTCACATATGAGTGAATAATGTTTTTTTTTTCAATTGACTTGTGAGTTAACACGCCGCAACGGAGTGCGTGGTTTAACATTCTTGCCACAAATCTGGGATGCTAAATACTAGTTTTCAATTAAATAGCGGTGAGGAAATATTTAAAACTTTAGCATTAAAGTATATTTGAAAACTAATGACATTTTTTATTATATTAATTAGAATGACTTAATTATATTTATCATTTTAGTTACCACAAATAGAAAATGTAGTATTGTCCTTGTATTTTTCTCTTGGCATGCATTATTTCTTGGTAGTTAAATAACTATTTGTATACACAAAATATTCTTTTCCAGAAAATGAAGATCTTCAAGAACATCTAGAATCATAGGCTTGTGGAAGATCTTCGGGAGGATAGATCCGAAAAATAATAAAGAAAGTACTCTAAATCATGCAATGGGGAAACAATATTCGTTTCTCTTTTTTTACCTTAATATGTGCTTTTATGATGCCTATTATTGTAGCTCGGTCCGTGAAAGATGAACTTGAAAGGAGGAACTTGCAAGAATGTGTGGCAAACAATGTAATAAGCAAATGTTGGAGGTGCAAACTCGACTGGGCACAAGACCGACAAGCGTTAGCTAAATGTTCTGGTGGTTTTGCAAAGGGAACCACGGGTGGTCTAGGTGGTGAAATCTACCTAGTCATTGATCCTACAAATGATGATCCGGCAAATCCAAAGGCGGGCACCCTCCGTTTTGGCGCCATCCAAAATAGACCCTTGTGGATTGTCTTCGAAAAAGATATGATCATCTCACTGAAACAGGAGTTGGTAATAAATAAAGACAAGACAATTGATGGCAGAGGTGTCAAAGTTGAAATAGCTAATGGTGGAGGTTTTACCATTCAAAATGTTAGAATGTAATCATTCATGGGATCCACATACATGATATTATACCAACAGAAGGGGGATTGATTTAAGAGTGTGAAGGATCAACCAGCTGGCCCAAGACATAAGAGTGATGGTGATGGTATGGCCATTATAGGTTCTTCCAACATATGGATCGACCATTGCACCCTCAGTAAGGGTTTAGATGGGCTCATCGATGTCACAATGGGTAGCACACTCGTAACCATTTCCAACTGCAAATTCTCCCAACATCAAAAAGTTATAAGGAAACATAAATTAAATTTAAGTTCATATATTTTTTTTACTGAATTTTTCAATAAACAAACAGGTCATATTGCTCGGGGCAGGCGACCTTGAAGTACAAGATACAAATATGCAAGTGACTGTTGCATTCAACATGTTCACCGATGGATGTGACCAAAGAATGCCTAGATGTCGACTTGGGTTATTCCAAGTTGTAAACAACAACTATGATGCATGGGGATCGTATGCGATTGGTGGTAGCGCGGCCCCAACTATACTCAGCCAGGGGAACAGATTCTTTGCCCCCGATAACCCTATCTATAAGAATGTATTGCATATCAAATTAACATTCGCATATATAACTATTATTATTTTTATTATTATTTTAATGGCTATTGTATTTGATTCTGAAGGTTATCTCGAGAGGTGAAATACCAGAGGCATAAAGGATGGCTTGGAACTGGAGGTCGGAAAAAGACAGTCTTGAAAATGGAGCACTCTTTGTGGCATCCGGGTCTAACCCGGTGCTAACACCTGAACAACTAGGCCTCTTGATTCTAGCTGAACTAGGAGAATTTGTACCGCAACTCACCAATAATGCTGGGGTACTCTTGTGCGTGGTCGGACAACCTTGTTAAACACCCAACTTATAAGCTTTTATAGTGAATTCGTGATCATATTTGTAATAATATATATTTCTTAAGGTAATGGAAAGGAACTGGTACATTCTATCAACAAGACTTTGGTCGGCCTAGTGGTATTCAGGTGTTGTGGAAAGTGATGTCCCTTTCCAAGAGGTTGGAAGTTCAAATCCCATAGTGGGCATTGGTGTAGTAGTAGGAGTAGATAAAAAAAGCTAATACATTCTACAAAGTGTGTATTAATTTTGATATACATATCCGATCCATTAACAAATGACATATTAGGATTTGATTCATTTACATAGTAATGCCAATTGGCCTCACAATAGGAAGAGTTGTCTCTCTTTGAACAACTGTTGTGTGTGAATTTATTTTGAGTGGTGAAAATAATGAGTAACTTTTATATTGATGCTCCCTAGTTTTTTGAAGTACAGCGGTCCTTTCCATGACACTACACATAATTGTTTTCTTATAGAAAGGCGTACCTAGTGCACTAGGCTCCCACATTTGCGCAAGGTCCGGGAGGGGCTGGATTGCTTTGTGATCTAGTGTATACAGTTTTATCCTTCAGATTTTTTTGCGTATTTGTTTTCAAATGAAGTTTCTAATTCGGGTCGATAGTACCTCAATAGACGGAGTCATACTACCATCGAAATAACGCTACAAAACCGACCAAACAGATGTGTTACCTCTTCAACTCTTCAAGTCCCTCACAACTTGCTTCTTACAATATTAAAGACCAACGTAGATGTCGATATAGGTCACTACTTACGGTAACTTACAACTGACGGAGACCTAAGTTGCTAACAATGCAACTCAGTATCGATGAAGAAGTTCCAGCTGAATAGGAAGTTGTAACATGTCTTAGGCCATATGTGTTGACGTAGAACGGAAGCGAAGAAAAGCATGGTACGTTCTAGTAAGTGTTTAGATACAAAACCCATTTGGGAGAAAATATTATTAAGATCAAAATTTATGTATAGGCTGTAGTACTAGCCTACACATAGAACTCAGTCAAAGAAATATATTAAGTAAAGAATTAATTGACAAAGGCCATAAGGCCCATAACCTATGTATTAATTTCAATCAATATTCTTGACTTTAGTTTGAGTAAGTGATAGAAAAATATTCAAAATAAATCTAACTTATAAAAAGAAGATATTATTTTAATTATTTTTTAATTTTGTGTTAATGGTCTGTTTTTTCACCCTTCTTCCACATTCCCATTGATTTAAACACGAATCGGTAATTTGATTGATATGTCCTACATCATTCTTCCTTACTTCAAAAGAGCACGTGGTTGAGTTCTTAGAGTATAAGGGATAACAAACAAGATATAAACAAGGCATAGTTCAAACAGAGGGACTTTTCATTAAAAACGATAGACTGATTGCAGATTATCTGGTCATGAAATTCGTACACATTGCTTATAGCCTAGATATATAACAGTGGTCAGGAAGTTATGCCACAATCATACCAGTAACTACTAAACTAACTAATGGTGTTAAACATCCTACTAACGGGTTATTAAGAAGCAACCCATTTAATATTGTGACATTATAATATAATGCAAACCTAATAATACCTTAGTTTACTATGTTTAACAGATCTTCTGATGATTTAGTAACATTTTTATTTGGTTTTAAATAGGCCAAGACTACGACAAACACTCTCTACCTCTCATTTTATATACTTGTTTGACCCGCGTAAATTGATGAATGTTACAATGTCCTTTTTTCTTGGTCCTTGATCCTATATACAATCAAAGCATTCTTATTTATGTCCAACAACAAACATAAGTTACATAATATATATGTAATGAACAAAAGTGGTTCGTTTAAGAATTGCATATTACCAATTAGTACCATCTTTCGGTACTACTAATTTGGGAAAAGGAAAGTTGTACTAATTGGTGTAAAAGTTGTAGATACATACAATGGAGTATCACTATTATGCTCTCTTTTACACCCTCGTCTTTGGTTTTATATTGCCATCTATGTCCGGAGAAAATGAAAATATCATCGCAGGCATCGAGGACTATGGGGACAAAAACGCTGGTAATGCAAACGCTGCAGCCGCCATGGAAGCATATAACCCTGAGTTGCTCGAAGCGTGAGTCTTAGATCTTTTAATTTCCTCTTTAACATCATGTAAATTTGATTGTTTGAGTAACACATGAAAATTTATTTAGATCTTTAGCGCAACAAAATTTATCAAGGAGAGGTCTACAAGAATGTGTAGCAAATAACCCAATAGACAAGTGTTGGAGGTGTAATGGATAATCGACAAGCACTAGCCGAATGTGCGATGGGTTTTGCTAAGGGAACAACAGGTGGCGTAGGTGGGGAAATCTACACGGTCACCGATCCTTCAGATGAGGATGGAGCAAATCCAAAGGAAGGGACATTGAGATATGGTGCTAGCCAAAAGAAGCCCTTATGGATCATTTTTGACAAGGATATGGTGATCACTTTGAAACACACCCTTGTAGTTACCGGTGACAAGACGATTGATGGTAGAGGTGCAGTAGTTGAGATCACTAATGGTGGAGGCATCACCATTCAAGAAGAGAACAATATCATAATTCACGGGATCAACATTAACAATGTTAAAGTAATGGACGGTTTTGCAGGAAGGTCAGCTTGCGATGGGGATGCTCTCACTATTAAAACTGCTTCCAAGATATGGATCGACCATTGCACGCTTAGTAATGGTCCGGATGGGCTCCTCGATGTCACCATGGGTAGCACAGCCGTAACCATTTCCAACTGCCGATTCCATGATCATGACAAAGTAAGAACAAATTGAGAAACTTAGGTAACACCTTAGTCATATCTCACACTATGTTAAGTCCACATAAGATATGATTTATCATAACAAATGCTATGCCTCAAATATTACCAAGATGATTTTGGCATAGTGGCTGTAGATCGAGAAGAACTTCACAGTTAAGTGTGCTTAAGTGAAAGTAGTGCTAAGATTGTTGACCTTCTATAAAGACTACAACAGGGCAACCAAAAATAATTCTGTGATATCCTTTTGGGTAAAACAGTCAATATTGATGATACGATAGGCCAGATGCTCTAACATATCTTAACTAAGTTTTGCGTATTTCTTGTATCTATATAACTAAACTTTAGAACGTACAATTAAACAGGTTGTATTGCTTGGGGCAGATGATTCTCACACGGAAGATAAAATTATGCAAGTCACAGTTGCATACAACATGTTTGAAGATACATGTACACAAAGAATGCCAAGATGTCAGTTCGGCTTTTTTCAAGTAGTTAACAATGATTACAACAAATGGAAAATGTATGCTATTGGTGGTAGTGCAAATCCTACTATTCTCAGCCAAGGCAACCGTTTCGTTGCAGCAGATAACCGTAATACAAAAAAGGCATGCGAAAATAGCTCTCTCTCTCTCTCTCTCTATATATATATATATATATATATATATATATATATATATATGAATGTGTTATACTATAGCTACACCACCCCCATATAATTTCACACATCAAACTACCGTCTACAAAACACTCAAACAGTCTCTTCGATTAAAAAAAGTCAATCATTGAAAATCACGGTCATTTGAACAATATATGTATTGTTATTTTGACCAAAAGGGGGGTCAAATTTTGAAAATATTGGTTAGAATGATCGTCAGGCCAATATCCGGACGGGCTTTCAGACCATAGATGGCCAAACTTTTAAATTCTTTGGTTAAAACGGTTGTCCGACCTCTATCCATATGGTCATTTGAAACGATGTGGGATTAGATATCAGACAGTGCGTTTATAACTAA
Organism: Bidens hawaiensis; assembly: GCF_021521415.1. Lineage (NCBI taxonomy): Eukaryota > Viridiplantae > Streptophyta > Magnoliopsida > Asterales > Asteraceae > Bidens > Bidens hawaiensis. The sequence goes on along the minus strand of NW_027493385.1, from coordinate 231,642 downwards.
CCACTATCTGAATCAATTAGCTACTAAAAACTTTGATCAATCATTAATCATAATTATAGTTTGTATAGGTACTACAAAGGAGCTATGCCGAAGAGTCAGAGTGGAGGAACTGGAATTGGAGATCAGAACACGACGTATTGGAAAATGGAGCTATATTTGATGCATCTGGGACTGATCCGCAGCTAACCCCTAAACAACAACAAGGCATGATAGATGTTGCACCAGGATCGGATGTTCCGCAACTCACTAGTGATGCTGGTGTACTCTCATGTGTGGTCGGGCAACCTTGTTAACCAAGCTTTTGTTGTGCTCGCGTTATCTCTGACGGGTGTCGAATCCAATAAATAAATTAAACCTACTTGGCACACCAAGAATAGTATCAATGGAAGTAAGGTTCGTGTCCTTAGGGATACAGATAAACTAGATTATACCAAAATAATTTTGAGTGCATATACGATTATTTTTAAAGGGAGGGTTTTGATTTTATACTTAAAATTAATAAACAAATTTATTTATAAAAACGTGAATTCAAATATTTAAAAACTAATTCCAACACAAAGATAATTCTTGATTTATATTCTAGTTTATGATCATTAACAATTATGATGCAATGATATTTTATTTAAACGATTTGTATCAATACTAGACGTTACACCGTTCGAACATCCACTCCATCTAATTCTAACCACACGTCGTTCGGTGATTAGAGCCAACCCGCTACTCCAAGCTAGCTCATGCCGTTCGGATCTTAGTGCGCGGGTTGCATGATAGAAGTATCGATTATAATTAAGCACCCACGCCGTTCGGAATGTTTAACTAGATCATGTGACTCTATAATAATTTTGGGTTCATAGACAAACTCAAAATATTATTTGTTCATTTTATCAAAACTTAAAATATAATTAGGATTTTAAATCATAATGAACTTTATTAGAAAAATTAATAAGTTGATCATGTTTATTAAAATTCTAACATATATCGGAGTGAACCGGGTTTAAGATTAAGAATCACACAAACAAACCATTAAAACAAATCACACAATTGTTTCACATAAGTTTCGAATCAAATCAAACACTAGTGTTGAAATTAAATTGATTTAGCTGGACATTATGGCTAAATCAATCAAAGCGTTAAAGAAACAAAACATGAAATTCAAAACTTATCCGTTTCCTTGCCAAACTCGTCACCTGAAGCTAGCGATGAAGTAGAACTCTCCTGCCGTCTATCCCCTGTGAAGTCGTGGTCCCCTTTTTTTGTTGCCACGTAAAATAACCCTTAAAATCATGATGGGCTGGTATATTAGTTTGGGCCACAAAGCACTACCTTGTAGGCTGGTATATTAGTTTGGGCCACAAAGCACTACCTTGTAGGCTAGAATATAAGGTTAAAAATTGATATTTGTAACTCGATCCAGCAGACAATTCAGAGCCCAAATCTTTTCTTTATGAAGTTTCACTTCTTTATCCCTACTCGTTTCAGTAGCTCATCTCCTGCTCCCTTTCATTCCACCACAAGATATCAATTAACTCAAATTTGAATTAATCTAATTACAATTATCAATTTGATTTATATTCTTGTTCTTGCAGGCTCTGAACGCCTTAATATAAAGTCACCATTTTAGCTTCTTGTCCGTCGTTTGTCCATTATCTTGAGAATTAGGCCCAATTCCTCTTCAACTTATTTGATCGTCTTATTTCATCATGCCTTGTAGCCACTCCGCACCTACAAAATAATAAAACAATCCAAAGTAGACTCCATCCCACCAAAACATCCTTTTCACAAAATAATGTTACATATGTATAATAAATGCATTATATATGGCCAAAAATGAGCGTTTAAAGTGTTATAAAACATGTAAAAAAAATACAACTACCAGTCTCCATTTTTATTTTTGTTTTCATGTTTTCTTATTTGTATATCCGAGTTAATTAATACTTGTATATATTCATTAAGGGGAAGTTAATAATATCACAATAAATAGTGGGATTGTTTTGAGTTTTTGTTTTATTATATTTTGTTAGTATTAACTTATTTACAACTTTCTTACATGAACCAGTTAATATATGTTAAATATCAAAAATGGGTTTGTCTCACAAACGACTATTGTTCATGAATGTACGTACCATTTGTTTTACATCATGTACAACATATTTGCTTTGCCCTTGCTTTAGGTATGTGTGGATCTCTTATCACGTACTCTATATAACCATCCACTCCATCACTCCACTGCTCCTACGACTCCTCTTCTAAAATTTCAAGCCATGCTTCCTTCAGTCGCATCTTCCATGACGTATGCTACCATTTCCTTCTTTTTTGTGTTCCTTCAACCCCCCACGATGTTTTTGTTGGTTATTTTAGTGTTATTGGATTAACTTGTTGATCGACGAAATAAAAAGTTATAGATAAAAAGAGTTAGGTGATGTGGGAGTGCGGACTCGAATTAATTCTAAATGTTATTTGGGCTTTAAATAACATTGGGTTTATTATTTAAGCAATTGGATTTGAGTTTTTATGTGAAATGGGTTTATTTAATGTTTGAGCACATGTGGGAATTGATCAAATAATTTAATTGGTATATTTTGCCTGGTGAATTACTCTCTCGATCTAAGAACAAATACGGTCACAACACCATCGATAAACAGAACTTTAAAATTAAATTCCATGTTCAAAATTTTCTATCTATCTGATAAATTATTGTGTATAACCTAAAAATAGGGGTGAACATTTCACGGGTCATACCCGCCAAACCCGTGTACCCGACCCATCAAACTTGTTTAACAGACCCAGATTTAAAACCGTGTCTGGGTTGCAGTTCTGAATTTCATGGCTAAATGAGTTACGGTCTGGTCCGGTTCCATACCTGCCGGAACTCTTATAACTCGTGGACCCGTGAAGATTAACAATCAGCCCACTTTTAGCATACCTTATATACATATACCTCCTTGATTCTTAGAAGTTTAAACATCATTCAAGGCTTCATGCAATCCAAGATCTATCGATTTTCATTTTTATTAATAGTTGTTCATAAATTGATTTTTTAGTCGATTTATTTGAATGCTCAATTGCTCACTCTAACAAATGTGTTGTTCATAAATTCATCTATAGCAATCACTATTACATGAGAATGGTTTTTTATTTTTGGAAACAGCTCATACATTCATTTGTGTGATATTACATGTTATAACATAGAAACATTTTAAGGCATAAATGGTCTCAAAGGTGTGAAAATCTCACTCTTTTTCTTTATAAATCTGCTTTGGAGTAATTTTTTTTGCCAATCGGTTCCATGGGAAACCCATTTAAAATGGGTTTCAGAACGCTCTTAAAACCGGACTGACTCATATGTAAATGGTTAGTTCCGCGTTTGAAAATCCCTTACAAACGGTTCCGATTTCGGTCCGAGTTGGTCCAGGACGTACCCGTTGCACACCCCACTAGGAGAAAATATACCTTTAATGACGCGCCAACCATGACACATAGTCATTTTATGACAAGTAAAAACCGCGTGTCACTAAACCATGTCATCTATTATCAAAATTTGAAGGAACAAAGACACACATTTACGTGTCATTGTTTTAGTGTCATTAAAGGTTAAAAAAACACGGGCTACACTTTCAAGTGTGTGTCATGTTTAAGTGCCACTTTTTAATTTCCCGGGCTTTTTACAAAAACCTCTTTCGTCTCATCATATGCATACGACCTCTCATCTTATCATTCGATCTTCCATGGAAGTAACCTAATTCCAAGCCCAATCTTCCATGACAGTAACCTAATTCTGCCTCTCATCATTCAATCTCTCTCATCTCATCAGTCCAATTGACGATTTCTAGGGTTCTGGATTCACGGATGTGCATCTAATTGACGATTAGCCTTGTCCGCCGATCTCGGTCCTGGATTTATGGATCTGCTCTGATTGCTCCCTGTTCCGGTATATCATCTGCCCTAATTAAGCTATAGTTAGTTCAAATTATGCTTTTCTATTCCAATTGGATTATTAGGTTTACTATATAGTTCATATAGATAATTAGGTTTACTATGTAGCTCATACGGATTATTAGGTTTACGGTGTAGTTCGTAGTGATTAGCAGGTTTACGGTGTAGTTCATATGGATTATTAGGCTTGCTATATAGTTCATTTTGATTTTAATTATTACACTTAGTATATAGTTCATATTAATTATTAGGTTTAGTATATAGTTCATTCTGTTTATTTGGTTTACTATATAGTTCATATTGATTATAAGTGCTTATAATTTCCCTAATTTGGCAGAGTCACAAAAATGCAGATGGTATGTCTTATTAGGTGATTCATTTTGGTTTGGACTTACTTGTTAGTGTTAATTTCTATTATTAATTGTTTGAAATTGTTCATTTCTGATCTGATCTTGGTGTTCATTTCTGCTAGTTGTTTTGAATTCTATTATTAATTATTTATACTAATGTTTAATATTAGATACAAGTATTCATTCGCACCTTCACTCTGTTTCCAATTAGAAGCAAGAAGTGAAACTCTGAGAGTGCAATAGGACTAGGTTTAACCACTTCACCACCATCACTTAATTTTGAATAATCCAAAAGAGCTTTATTCTACACAAAACTCACAGCCCCGTTTGACAATCTTATGATTTCAACAAAACAATTTTATTGGATAATTTCATATAAATGAATAATTAGATAATCATAAAGAATAATTTAACTAACTCTGCACCTGTTTTGTCCCCCAAAATTCAGAGCACCATGATAGATACCAGCTCTAGAAAGCCAAGCAAAATGCACTGCACTTCTTTGTTTAATGAAGAAATGCAGCTTGCTAAAAGATAATTTATTAACTACTAATATATGCTTCAATATAAAAACTATGAAGTATATAAAGAACTTGCCTATTTGGAATATCTCCAGGGGCCCGGCCGAGGCCTTCCAGTAAAAGATAAATGATGAACGATTAAATGAGTCATGGCCTTAGAGACCAAGAGGCTGAATTGTGAACAACTTTAGTGTTTCGATTTCTTCTGCTATTCGCCAAAGTTCAAATCTGAAATGTGGTTTTGTTTTGATTTATCAAACCCAACAGTCTTTTTATAATTGAAAACTTGTACCATGAAGAAAATAGAAGAAACACATATAACATCTGTATGACTAGTTTACCGACTAATATTTCATTAGACCTTCTAACAAACCATAACAACACTAGTCCACCAAAAGTTAGCAAATGTTTGGTGCTCTCCGTTATTGTTTTCACGAGTGTCAGGCCAGAAGGATGAGCAACACAAATTACCATATCACCCATTACAACCCGGATATTTCCTGTCTCCCAAGGGCATTTTCGTCATTTCAAACAGTGCTCCATTTTTAATCCGTGATTGAAGGTGGTAGAAAGTGTAGACTAGTCTGAATTTGACTATTTTTAGCAAAGTCACGACATTAATTCTACTATTATTAGTTTACATTGTATGTTTTTATTTCATATTAGTAAATCAAGACATTAATTCTGCTATTATTAGTTTAAATTGTATGTTTTATTTCATATTAGCTAGCCAAGACATTGATTCTACTGTTATTAGTATAAATTGCAAGTTTTTGTTAGTTTAATTTACATTATAGATTAAATTTGTTGTGTACATTCCCAAATATTGCTACTGTAACTTGATCATGTTGAAAAGGTTGTTTTTTGTGTACACGTCCAAATGGATTCTGCTTCTGAGTATGAAAATTCTGCTTCAGATCATGATGAAATTTATGCTTCTGATCCTGATGGAAATTCTGCTTCAGAAACCAAATCGCAAAGAGGCCCAACAATAAAACCAAAAGCAACAAAAAGGAAAGTTTTAGTTACTTACAATAAAAGAGGTGTCCCAATATATCCATCCAAATCAAAATATAAGTTTTATTAATTTATTAGCTGTTTTAGTAAATTTGGTTTTTGTTTTTGTTTTTTTAGAAATCATTAGGTATTGGCCGTATCGCACATGAAAACAATGACTTGCTATTACCTTGATTCTCTAAGGCCTGACGCTGTTAATTTCCAGTTGAAGCAAATTATCAATGGGTAAGTACTACAATTTATTGAAACATTATATTTTAGTATTTGATCTATTTCTTAACATTTTTGTAGTGCAATGGACTTGTACGGTACACAAAGTGGATCGAGGGTAAAACTCAATTGGGTTAACGCAAGGGTGAGCATTTAATTCCTTATTGAAATATATTAGCTTTAACTTCATTATATGAATCTATGTTACGATAATATTATTGTTATGTATTTGTGTAGTGTCCATGTCACCGGGAAGTACCGAATGTGGCTATTTTATGTTAAAGTTCATGAAAGAGATAGTTGATGAAGGAATTGAAACACTAGTCAATGACAATGTAAGTATAAACCTTTTTATTTTTATTATTGTATCCGTTTAGTAAATTCACCACAGTAGGTTTAAGTTATAATATCAAGGTTGACTTTTTATAGTCAAAGCTGCAGATTTAAGGCTGATTAAAATGTGACATTCAGTTAGGTTTGTCAGCTCTCGAGCTTTAATATCTAGCATGGTCTATTAACCATCGGACCATTGATATTTAATTAATGTAAGGATGCCTCATTTTTGTTCAGTTAGCCTTAGGATTTGTCTAGAACAATAATAGAAGCTATCTGAAATCCCTTGGTTGAGACATTGTGTGTGATTCTTCTGTCGTATGAGGCTAGTTAATTTGCTGGTGTTACATACATGTGTTGTTCATTCGTGGATTTGGGGAAAGGTTATGGTTGGTATTTTTTGTGACAAATTTATAGATAATCGTATGTGGGCTATGATGAAGTTGCTGTTATTATCTAGGAAAAGTTGCTAGAAGTCATGATGGACGTACATGTTGAAAATTGTAGCAGCATTGATAAGGCTAAGGATGCACTTAAAAGGGCAAAAAAGTTGCATTGGAAAAAAGCATAACTAACGTTAACATATATAGTGGTTCTTAACTAGTTAAATACATCTTCAAATATAGATATCTGCATTACTGTAATTTTATCACCATGCTTAAAAGCTGTACATATATAGTGGTCTACCATAATACCTCATGAACATTGTCATTAGATTTTACTCTTTCGGCATCTTAATATTTTGGTATGAAATTAGAAATTACTTAGTTTGAATGAGTTACTAACAGTAAGTATAATCTCATTTCTCAGGTTGAGGGAGGCAACGATGCATACACGGATGCTGATATTGATGGAATTCGTGAAGAATGGTCGATTTTTGTGGCATCCTTTATGTACCAGTGAAAGTTTGTATTGGATGGAATTCGTGAATCGTTACCTTTGAAATGCTATTGAGTTTGAATGCTTTTTAGTATTTTGTGATATATTATATGAAATGCATTATATATTTTGATATATATATATATATATATATGGAAATTGTAATTCTACCAATTTTTTTAATATTTAAATAATGACACGCAAATGCATGTCCAAAAAACATGTCAAGAACGCATGTCAAAAATGCATGTCAAGAACTTGTGTAATAAATGTGTCATAAACAGATGACACGCAAATTTGTGTCTTCTTTCTTTTATGACATGGCCTTCCTTGACACGCTTCTACGTGTCATCTACCTCCTTTATTAAATGTGTATTTTCTAGTAGTGCCCCTACCTATAAATAGATTTATCTAATAGCGATTACACAATTTAGAGAATCATCCAGGTGTCAATCTCTTCATCTACAATTGCATAAAAGATTGCCATGTTAGTTTGTTTAATTGATTGATTTTGGGTTATGAATTACATAATATATACAACACGTTCGTCTTCTTACGATCTTCTAGGTTACTATTTTCCCCAATTTGTTTTGAATATGTGATTCCTATTTCTATTTGTTTTGGTGGTTCGTTTGTTGTTCTTAGTCTTCAGTTGCATATCTACAAACTAACCAATTGCCTATCAATTTCGATTCAACAAATCACTATCCCACCATTGTTCTCTAGGGTTTCGTTTTCAAATTTCTGATAGATTACGAGCATAATGTTATTCTAGAGCTATAAAGAGTATTTGAAAGCTATTGATTTCAAAGACCCTTCCACACACATAAAAAAGTGAGTGTGTGTGTGTATGTATGTATGTGTGTGTGTGTGTATATGTGTGTGTGTGTGTGTGTATGTAGTCTGTGTGTGTGTGTGTGTGTGTGTGTGTGTGTGTGTGTGGAAAGAATCTAGAGATAACTCATTTTTAGAAAGGAAACTAAAGAACTAATAAAGAAGTATTTTAATTTAATCAAAAAGACTATTTTTAATTTTTTTTTCTTATATCTTTCTTATATGTTATTATTCTTTACCATAAAAAATTTAAAAATAGAAAATAATAAAAAAAACCTTGTTGTAGTACACATATGCAGTACATTGACTTTTTATATTGTTTATGTTTAATAGTGTATATTCTATATGTAAAATATTGTGTAATAGTATGCATGCAATTGTTTGTATTGTATATGTGCAATAGTGTTATATTATATGTAGTGCATATGTGCATTAGTGTTGTATCACATATATGTAATAATGTGTATTGCATACAAGAAATAGTGTTATATTTACATATATTCAAAAGTGTGTACTGTATAATGCAATTGTATAGTATTATATGTAATAAAACACTATTGTATGTATGTAATACAAATTGTTGCAAATATGCACTACATCAACAGTTTTTTTAACAACATCAACTTATTAAAAGGAGGAAATTAAAAAATATTAAAAAAAAAGTTAAAAGTAATTCTTTATTAGTTGCCCTATATATATATATATATATATATATATATATATATATATATATATATATATATATGTAGGAGAAGTATAGAATGAAAACCTATTTGAGTTGTGAAAATCCTATGTAACATTATTTTTTTTACATATGTATATGTTATATTTAATACAAAACATCTAAAAATTAAAAAAAAATTATTTTACTATTTTTTATTAACTTTTAGATATGTTTTCAGGAGAGAGAAAGTGTAAATTTACTTTTACATTTTTTTAATTTTAATTGTGAACCATAAGTTTCAAACTTTAATTGAAAATATGTGGTAGAGAATCTGTTTCTAGAGTTTTCACATCTCAAGTGTTTTTTATTTTAACCTAACCCTTTATATATATATATATATATATATATATGTATATAGAGTAAGGATCCTAATATAACCTTTTTGCAAATTGAAAGCTTTAAGAACCATTTTGGACCATTAAAAATAATTTAAAAAATTATAAAACAAACAAAAACAAAAATTTTAAAAGTAAAAAAACCAAAATTCTTATATTTCATTCCGGTTTCATAAAAAAATTGTATTATACACGTGTATAATTTCATTTAATATGTAGTTACATAATGTACACATGTTATGTACATTATCATTGACTTTAAATTATACACATGAAAAAATATTTAAAAAATTATAAAACAAACAAAAACGAAAATTTCGAAAAAGTAAAAAAAAAACAAAATTCTTATACTTCATTCATGTTTCATGTCACACCCCGACCAAAGGCGGAACATGCCGGGGCGTAACGTATTGATTGGACAGTAGCTCAAAAGACACTAATTAAAGCAACAATAATTATTTAACTTCATTAACATTAAACAAGTACACAAATTCAATAAGTAAATATATCATAACTTGTAATGTGAATAAATATCCTAAGGTCAACTAACTATCTTCGATCTTGAATATATCAAATACTTGAACCTGTTACATGTATAAAGATAGAGTTTGTCAACACGAATGTTGGTGAGAATACATAAGTTTTGTTGTGTGTGTGTGTGTATAGGTAAATCACAATTCATATGTAAATGGTGAGAATTACAACACTAATGAAAATGTAAACAACTAAATAGATGTGGACCCGTTCCTATTGATACAAAATCAATGTACTTGGGTAAATGTATGATCATACTAGATGAGAATAGATGAGGATGAGATACCAACCACCAGACATAAAATAAACACTTAAGCACATAGAGCATAGTCATAAAACATGCAATAATCACATAAACATAATTTGAATTGCGTTTTGAATAGACGAGTAAGTAAAACATGAGTAAAGTTAAGTTAGACGAGTGAGGAAAGAGTACCATGAGAATGGTATACATGCTACCCCCAAAATATAAAAGATGAAAAAAGGGGGTATGCAAACTCACCTGAATAAAGTTGAGAAAGAAAGTAAGCTAGACGAGTGAACCGGGCCGGTTCGGTTCAACGAGCTAACCTTAAATGACGAGTAGCAATATCTGAACGAGATAATCATTGAGCGAGAAGTAAACGAAGCGATAGTAACCTATAATTAATCACATTTCCTTTTAGATTTAATTGCGCGGTTTTACTCATAACTTAATGATTTCCCTACAACGACAAAACAAAACAAAACAAAACAAAAAATTATGTTCTTCCAAAACTAAATATATTTATATCAAAGGTAGTAAATGTTACTCAACTCATAAAATTATAAAAACGATTTGCCATCTTAGCATATTTCGACAAAAAAGAAGTTAGCACTGTTATGTTAATTGATTTGCATTTTGAAATAAATAATTTATTGGCTAACCAACAATATTATAAACTTTTAGAAATGTTAACAGCCAATAAATAAAATCACATGATATAAATTATGTTTAATGAAATAAAATCTCTAAGTTCCTTTACAATATTCATTTCAAAATATACCATATAATTAGTACTTGTAAATCTTCATGGCCTCTGATTTTCAACTATATTCAAAAATATAATGATAATAATAAATAAGTAAACAAAAATATAGTAGGGGTGGATTACAGGTGCATATTGCATGAAATTTGGTAAGCAAAACATTGTTATGTGGATTATTAATACTTAAGAGAAAGAAAATTTATGTGAAAAATATGCAGGTTATCTTCTTCCCCATTTTAACCCTTGTCACAACCCAGTTTAAACCAAAAAAAAAAAAACTAGTATCCGACAGAGACCGAGTGCAAATAAAAACTTCGGACAATTACTCGGACACGTCAAATAACCGTAGTGATATAATATTTACCTCAAATTGACACTTAAAAGACTAGCTGACGAAACTTGGCCGGAGTCGTACACATCGGCGGCGAGTAGCGAGGGTAGAGAAGGTGATTTCGAGTTAAGAGAACAGATTTGCGAGTTGGGCATTTTCCAAAAACAAGCAGAGTCGTCTCAATTTATTACGTGTTTTTTATTTTTTGGTAAACCGCGGTTTTCGCCCGCATTAAATTGGTACTAAAAGCACGGATTTAACTTTTGGAAACGGTGGCATGATGTTTGGTAAGAGATCCCGAGTCAAACATCATAATCAACTGGTCGATTTGGTTAATAACTCTTGTGTTTAAAAACTTTCCGTAAAACCGCAATGGTGGCCGGAGTTGTTGCCATAAAGACATGATGTACTGGACAAAACATTTAACTTTTTCCATGTTGACATAATAACCCTCCAACTTTACTCTTATATGAAAACAAGCATTTACAAATTAACTCTTTTGGATTTATACAATTTACATATTAACATTTATAAATTCTAACACGAAAAAAAAAGAAAAAGGAAGAAAATAAAAATACGGATAATGATTTGATGATTTAAATACTCATATAAAACATTAAATATTAGGGTTTTGAAAAAAAAAAAAAAAACGAAACAGGTCAGGTTTTCAGGTTCGAAAATTGACGAATGTAAATTTCATAAAGAAAATCGTATTAGACTTCATTTAATCTTTAGTTACGTAATGTAAACATATGTACATTATCATTTACATTAAATTGTGTATATGTGTATAAAAAACATGTATGTACATATTATACATATATGTATATTTTAGCTAAACCGCGAATTTTTTTTATGAAACCGGGATGATAAATAAGAATTTTGGGTTTTTTACTTTTTTTACTTTTGTGTTTTTTTTATGTTTTATGATTTTTCTTTATTTTTGGGTGTTTTGTGGTTCAAAATGGTTCTCATGGTTCTCACATGATCCCCTGATCATATATACATATATATATGAAAAGATTCATATACATTTTAATCTTAATATGAGAACGTAAAAAACAATATCAATTTATAAAAAAATGAGAACGCAAAAAACAATATCAACTACAATACCAATCTACATGAACAATGAATTATAATAACAAAGAAAAAAACCTAAAAATTGCAATAAAAGAATCAAAATCAAGAACAAAATTAATAACAACAAAAGAAAAAATCTAATAATAATAACGAAATATAAATCAACAAATACTAATAACGTCTCATAATAAAAAATTAGCAAATACAAACAAAAAATAACAACAAACACATATAAAAATAAGCATAATAATAACAGCAAATTGGTTCTCACTATTTTCATTTTAAGAATAAAATGTATTTGATCATATATATATATATATATATATATATAGCAGGGATCCTAAGATAACCCTTTATAAATTAAGAACTTTGAGAAACATTTTGGATCACTAAAAAAAACCTCTAAAAATATTTAAAAAAATTATAAAACAAAAAAAAACAAAAATTTTAATAAAGTAAAAAAACAAAATGCTTATAATGCTTATAATTCATTCGGATTTCATAAAAAAAATCGTATTATACCTATACACATGTGTATAATCTCATTTAATCTCTAGTTACTTAATGTATACATATGCATATTATCATTTACCTTATAAATTATACATATTTGTATAAAAATAACATGTTTGTACATATATGTCCATATCTTAAATATATATAAACGAAACCTTTAAAAGCTCTCCGGTTGCTCCATAAATTCTCTCAAACCACCAGATTTTTTATTTGTAAATAAAGGCTTCTCATACATTTGACCCGAATTCACGGGTATGGGTCTCATCAAACCCAGATAGCTCTTAAACAAATTATAACTCTCATTAAATTAAAATTAATCTTACCTAAAATTTGATATAAAAATCCTGCAAAATAGGGATATACTAAAAATTAGCATCTTATTTTTTTTTAAAATATATTATTTATAATTAAGAAACAATTTTATAGTAAAAAAACAAGCGGGTCATGGGTCACCAAACCCATATAACTTTTAAACAGATTATAGCATATCATTTATTTGTGAAACCCTTTAATTTTCAAACCCTAAATGTATTATTAACTTTCTTACAATAAAGAAAATTAAAATCCAATTAATAAATATTAAAAAACCAAAAATTTAAAACACAACCCCTGTAATACGGGGGATAAAACCTAGTTATACATATATGTAAAATTTAGCTAAACCAAGTTTTTTTTATGAAACTGGTTTAGCTAAACCGGGGTTAGCCAGCGATATTACAGAGGGTTGTTTTACATTATTTGTTTTTAATTTATATATATTTTTGGATTTTAATTTTATTTATTGTAATGAAGTTAATAATATACTTAGGATTTGATAATGAAAGAGTTTCACAAATAAATGAGATGTTATAACCCGGTTTAAAAGCTATCTGGGTTTGGTGAGACCCATGACCCGTTTATTTTTTTACTATAAAGTTGTTTCTTAATTATAAATAAAAATTTGGAAATTAATTTTTAATATATCTCTATTTTATAAGATTTTCATATCAAATATTCGATGAGATTAATTTTTAATATATTGAGATGTTATAACCCGTTTAAGGGCTATCTGGGTTTTGTGAGGCCCATACCCGTGGATTTGGGTCAAATGCATGAGAAATCTTCATTTACAAATAAAACAACATGGTGGTTTGAGAAAATTTAGAAAGATTTCATTTATTTATATTTAAGATACATCAATTTTCCAAAAAGTCGTAGCCACATTGTAACATTCGCTAATTTCCGCACCCGAACCCGACCCTTTGCCCCGACATGTTCCGCCGCCTTTAGTCGAGGTGTGACATACATTAACGCTTTAAGGTGTATATGTAGCTTCCCCATGTTTGAAGTCCTAATTCATGTTTTTTTATTATTTATCTTTTTGAAAGGTCAATTTAAATAATATAAAACAAAATGCAACTCTTACAAGACGCAAGGGAACACAAAGATATAAAAACAATAACAACAACAAACACGGACCTTTCATACAATCAAGCTACAATGGAAAATTCACAACATTACGGCACCACTTCTCCCAAACTATATAGGCTCTTATTTTGATTACACACCCAAATATAAGACATGACCTTAATGTCATTTATTACTTAATTTCACCATCAAGAAGGTCTTCTTATTGAAAATCATATCATTCCTCATCCACCATGTTACCGACACAATAGCTTGAATCATCTCGCATTCTATCTTGTTCCTCTTGAACTTAGATAGATACTCTATTATCTCCCGTATGGTCTCAAAGGAATTAAAAACCGAAAGTTTTACCCAGTCAAGAATAATGGCCCATATCAATCTAACCACCTTACACCGAACGATAAAATGCACAGAGGATTCGACACCCCTTCGCACAACACACACCTATTATCCCCCACATTAATACCTCTTACCATAAGTGCCAACTTTGTAGTTACCCTATCCAATAAAAGCCTCCATACAAAACAATTAACTTTGATAGGAATGCAGTTCAACTAAAAATTTTCTTCAACCAATTGATGCTCTACATTATCTGTTGGTTATTTTAGTGTTATTGGATTAACTTGTTGATCGAGAAAATAACGTTAGAGATTAAACGAGTTAGGTGACACCGGAGCGCGGACTTGATTTAATCCTATAGGTTATTTGGGCTTTATAATGCACTGGGTTTGTTATTTATTCACTTGGGCTTAAGTAGTATGTGAAGTGGGTTTAATTAATGTTTGGGCTCATGTGATAATTGATCAAATAAATTGATCGATATTTCCTGATAACTCTCGATCGCAAAAAGATAGAACAGAGAGAACGACGGTTACTTGGTTCTCTTTGGATCTTCATCAAGAACAATCAAAATCCAATTCCATCAACAGAAATCTCTGTCTTATCCGATAAATCATTGCGTGTAACCCGCAAATAGGTTTATCTGAAAGTGATTCATGATTCAGAGATTAATCAAGGCAATTGTTCAAGAAACCAAGATTAAAATCAAGATTACAAGTTTGTATCATTGATTGAATTCATCATCCAGGTACGCATTTTATACAACATTATCCACCTCCTATCTTTAGTTTTTGACCATGCAATTTACCTTAGATCCATTCACCTTCTTTCATAACCACACATCAAGCCTATTTATGATTTCCACCTTTGATAACAACCTAAGGCAGGCTACCATTGTCTTTTTACATGTGCATCCCTTATGGGCCTAATTCATGTAAAAAACGTTGTTAAACATATGAACTCTTGCACTATTTAATATTTCTAATTACCAAAATACTGTGATACTAATTTGAAAACAAAAAAAGAATATGAGAAATGTGTATAGGTTTTAAAAGTATCATATTCAAACCATTATGCAAAATGATGTAACACGTCATGGCCTTAAATTCATTAGAGCTTAATTATAAAGGTCAACAACATGTACAGTTCATGCTTACATTTATTCATTAAAAAAATTACATATTTAATAATTAATAATACCTTATTGTTAGATTAAGATGTATAATAAATTGGTTAGTTGTTATAAGTGAGATTTAATTCATTGACCTAGTCATTATTTTAATAACTAGACAACTAACGCAACTACTAACTTTATCCATTAAGTAAATTATAAATTATAAAATTTAATAAATAAATAAGAAGATTTAAGTCTCATTCTATGTAAGGGTAGGTTTGATTTGACTTTAGATTTTCTTCTATTACTACTAACTTTTAGGTTAAAAAATAAAATTATAAAGGATTTTTTAACAATTAGATCACCATTAACAACGGATTGCTTGTCCGCTGGGAGGTCCGCTCCTCAAAAACCACAAAGAATCCTAACACTACCAATGCATGTATGTCTGTGTTAGGTACGTGAATCCAAACAAGGTCCGGACGAGTTTGGCGGGGGCCTTTCTCACATCATATTTATATTACATATCATTTTAATATTATTAACGGGTTTGTGGAGCTTTAATGCTTTATTGTTCTAGATGAAAATGAGTGTTTTTAAAGTAAGTTTGAAGTTTAATTTGGTGGGTTATGGATAACGTCCTTATATGTTGTCGATTCGTCGAAGGCTATTAGCCGATAATAAATCCATACTTATGATTTGACTAATTATGGAAAACCTAACTTTCGGTTTTGTTTCCAAGGAAATCCTAGAAGTTCCCTGCATTCCCCTAAATAGCTATTGAATGATTTTAATCTCAGTTAAAATATTCTACATTATTTTGAATTTGAAATAAATGGCACTTATGGCATCTACTATACTATTAAAGTATAATACCTCTTTCCATAAATAATATACATTCTCATATTTTCTTGCTAATAAAATAATTCAAAATATATTAAATTACATTCAACATATTCTAATCTATTATACTATTAATAATAATACATATGTTTCTTAGTGAGTTTGAGTTTTTCTTTTCAAAGTTTCATGGTAGTTGTTTTTTATTTGTTTTTTTTTTCCGCTTTTTGGTCTTTGTTCGGTTTTTGTTTGGTTTCAATTTTTATAAAATTGTTTCGTTTCTGTTTCTGTTTCGTTTCGGTTTGATTTTGTTTTTTCTTTGTTTGTTTTTTTAGTTTCTTTTTAGGTGGGTTTAATTTTATTCAGTTTTTCATTTTGGTTTTTACAATATTTGTTTTTGGATCGGTTTCAGATTTATTGGTTTTGAGTTTTTCAGTTTCATTTTGGTTTTTGCTTAGTTTTATTGGTATTTGGTTTTATTTAGGTTTTCGGTTTTGGTTTTGTTTAATTTGTTTTTTTTTTCAATTTGTATTTAGTTTTTTTGGTATTTGGTTTTAGTACCTAATGAAAAATAAAAGAATATGAAGAGTTCACATATTAAATGAAAGGTTCACATGAGTTTCAATAGTGGGTTGAAGTCATTGAAGCTTGATATTATTTTTTAGATCTTCATAACCAGTAATATTTGCATTTGGTAGAAAGGATTTCAAAAGTTAAGAATGTTTTATGTGTTACCCTTCATTTCTCTTCTTAGTTTTCAAATGTGTTATTTCAATTTTCATTTATGAAAATGGGTCAATTTAGAAATGTTTCGATTTGCTTTGGCTCAGGTCAAAATGGGTTATTTTAAAAGGGTATCAGTTTAGTTCTAGTCAACGAGTCAATAAAAAAAGGTATCGATTTCGTTCGGGTTTCAAGGGTCTTTTTAAAATCGTATCGATTTGGTTAGGGTCATAACGGGTTAATTTTAGAAGATGTCAATTTGGTTCGGGTTAAAATTGGTCATTCTCAAAACGTAACGATTTGATTGTGGTCAATACATGTCATTTTAAAAAGGTTTCGATTTGGTTATGTTCTTAAATGCGCTTTGCACATGCTTCGGTTTATTATGGTGCAATACTTTTCATATGCAATGTAAAAATAGTTTTTGTAGTCAACTAGTCACTATGTTTGTTAGATTGGTTTGTGAATGTTTATGTCATCAATTATATTCCTAGTCCTGGAAGAAAAGTATCCTTAATAATTCTTCAATGCTTATCGGAAATCTTTCCTGGATGCATATTTTCTGATTTACTTGCTTTCCAGACTAATATTACTGAAGTTTGTTTGTTTTATGCTAATATTATTTTTTAAAGTTTATGAAGTTAATGTTTTAAAATTTTAATCTTTTTCGTAGACATTCTACTATGTAAAGTTATTCGTTGTAAGTTTATGTATTTCAATACTTTTGTTTGCGTATAAATATGAATTGCAATTAAAAATCATGTTGTTGTCTCAAAAAATATATTAAAAAATAACTTGTTGTTTGAAACTATATATGTGTTTACTTGACGATTTCTATATTTTCGCCCATATCGTGCACGGGTCAATAACCTAGTAAGAAAATACATTTGTATCACATGATTACCAATTTGGGGGAAAAAAGTTATAAATACAACTAATTAAATTGTCTTTTGTAGTATTATCAACCAACAAGTTATAATTTAAATTATTAAAATTGAATTCGGATATAAAGTTATAATGATTTATAGTAATAGAGAAAAGTTAAAATGCAAAGGGAAATAAAAATGATAAGCATGAGAAGGATTTGTGACAATACAAAAAACCTTAAAAAGAACATAACTCAAAATATAAATAAAAAACAAAAACAATTAAAAGACCAAAATGTTTCCCCCGTCATTCCCGTTCAAAAAAAACGTCGAAAAGACATAATGCCGAAAATGAACAAACAACACAAAGATAAATAAAAAAAGACACAATATGTCGTAAAATATGACGCAATTCCGAACAAAATATAACACAATGTTGAATAATATAACACAATATCAAAAAAAAAAGACACAATCAATGAAGAAAATAAACAAAAAACATAATGATAATTAAAAAGACACAATGATCTTTTTTTCCTCAACATTTTGTCTTTTTCGAGTTTTTTTTAATGAGGAAAACGGTGGGAACATTTTTGTGTTTTTTACATTTTTTATTGGATGTTGAGTTACGATTTTTTTTATTAATTTTATTATTTTTTTTAGGGGTTTTTTTTTTGCTTGCAAATCCTTCTCATCCGTTTCAGTTTTGTCTCCCTTTGTAAAATAACCTGAACCTACAATAATATTAGTAATTAATTTGCAAAGGCTTTTTTTTTATAGGACCAAAGATAGTAAAATACCCCAATCAACAAGGAGCTAAAGGGCAGACACATCAACATAAGTCACCGTTAACCCATTAACAGGATTTTAACTATTTTACAAATTCTATTACAGCTTTTGAATTTCTGTTGCATTACCATAAGAAAGAGACAATTACAATTTCGTCCTACATAAAATCACACTTATTCAACCTCAAATAGATATTTTTTTTTTCATTCTTGTTCCTCCAAAGAACCCACTAAGTAGTCATGTTAACAGCTTCGACAATCTTCCTTTCTTCCTTCACAATTCTCGTAGCATAAACACAACCGGCCAAATTTGACGTAGTTATAAACGAAGGTAGAATAACGTCAATCCATCGAGCAACACTATTCCAAGTTCTCAATTCACCTCACACTCCCCAATTCAAGATGATTAGTTGTCACTAAATGTATCGAGAAACAAGAACACTAAAGAGATGGAACATCTACATCCTGATTTACTAAATTATTTTTCGATCAGATGCGATCGAGAAGTACGCTACAAGAAAAGAACTCTAATACGTCAACACTATAGATATAACACAATGACGCCAGGATATATAGGAAGGCTAAGGAAACGGCATGCCATTTGGCATAGGCTTTGTGCAAACTTTTGTTTTTGTGTTGATCTATACCAGCGATATTTCGCCCTGATAGGGTTAGCAAGAAGACTTAAAACTTAGGCCTCATATGAGATGTTTCCCCCAATGACACGTCATTGCTATAAGTTTATAAAGGTTAATATGTTTCCTGTCATTCCATCGATCAATATTTACATTATATAAGGGATTTACATAACAAACCATCCCTAATATTATGGAAAAGAAATCACACTCCATCAATCTAAAATATACAAATATATAATAAATATAATACTCTAATGCGCCCCCGCAATTTGAACATGGTTCTGCCGAACACTCAAACTAGATTGAAATGACTAAGAGAGTTCCCGTGGTAGCTCTTTAGTGAATATATCGGTGTACTGAAAAGGAGCCGGAACATGTAGAACACAAACTTGTCCAAGACGAACCTTCTTGCATATCTTTCTCAATATGCTTGGTTCGTTAATGTTGAATCAGATTTCCGGACAAGTATACTGTGGAGATGTTGTCACAATAAAAAATAGTGGCTCGTTGAAGCGGCACGTGCAGTTCTAATAACGGATTATGTATCCATGATGTTTCTGCCACAACGTTGGCTACCCCCTATACTCAACCTCGGCACCTAGATCTAGATATCGTGGCTTGTCGTTTAGACGACCATGAAATCAAACTGTTACCCAAATACACACAATAGCCCGATGTTGAACGCTGGGAATCAGGATAATCGCCCCGATCGGCACCGGAGTAGGCTGTTAGCGTGGTCATTGAGGATGAGCATAGCCATAAGCCATAATCAAGAGTACCACGTAGATATCGTAAAATGCGTCGTAGGAAGGCTACGTGCGGTTTCTGGGGAGCATGCATGAAGAGACACAAACTTCTTGAACGGCATAAGAAATATCGGCTCTGATACCATAAAGGTTAATATGTTTTCTACAATTCCATCGATCAATATTTACATTATATAAGAGATTTACATAACAAATCATCCCTAATATTATGGAAAGGAAATCACACTTAATATTATATAACAAATATGATACTCTAATAGTTTATTTTTATTTATTTTTAATTTTTTCTTTTCAATTATTTATTGTACAAAGGTCGACTCCATCCCAGTACTTGAATCATTTGTTAATGTAACCTGTTGAGTAAGTGCATCTTAAAAAAATTGAAATAATGGCCATTTAACCGTGTATAACTATTATAAGACAATTTGCGATTTAAGTACTTGATCAAATACAACAATCACACATACACAAATTATTAACTAAGGTCAACTAAAAGTACCAGTTAACTTTCTATAAGGAACACAAATAAAGTTAAACTAGTTTATGTCTTGAAAATAATTATATCAACGAATTATAAAATAAAAGTAAAATATTTATATATTTTCACTATTATAAACTTTTTACTTGGTACAAAAATGGTAAGAATTTTAATTAATACATTTAAACGTATTGATTTTAAATTATACAAAATATATATATCTATATATACACATATATCACAGTATATGGTATTAGTGTTTATTAATTGAATTGGGTGAACTGAAAGAAAAAAATACTAATAAATTAAACATGATGAGTTGAATAAAATGACATCATAAATTAACATTTTACGTAAGGTGGTTGATTATTTTAACGAAGTCGGTGCGACATGATAATTACGTATGCCCATTGAAGTATTCTCTTTGTGGAGTATTTGGTAATCTGATGATGGTATTCAAAATTGTTTGGTATTTAAAAATCAAAGTAGCTATTTACTACTTGATTTAAAAGAGTAAGATATTCGTCTTAATGTTTTATTTATATGTAGAATCTATCTATAATAATATATATAATTGAAAACCTTAAAATCCTAGGTGTCGTGATGTAGTCGCTCCCCTCTTTTATGGAAGCCACCAGATTGCTTTATTTTAAAATGGAGGCCTCTCATTGATTTAAATTCATGGGTATGAGTCTTACCAAAACCAGGTAGCTTTTAAACAGGTTATAATATCTTATTAAATTAAAATTAATCTTATCAATTATTTGATAGGAAAATCCTATAAAATAGGGATATACTAAAATTTAATATCCAATTTATAAATAAAAAGATATTATTTATAATCAATAAACAATTTTATTGTAAAAAAACATAAGCGGGTCATGAGTCACAAAATCCAGATAGCTTTTAAACGGGTTATAACATATCATTTTTTTATGAAAACCTTTCATCATCAAACTCTAAGTATATTATTAACTTTCTTATAATAAAGAAAATTAAAATTCCAAAAAGTAAATATTAAAAAAATGAAAAATGTAAACAACTATTCTCTCAAGCCATCAGATTGTTTTATTTGTAAATGAAGGTTTCTCACGCATTTGACTCGAATTCACGGGTAAAGGTCTCACTAAACCCATATAGCTCTTAAACGGGTTATAACATCTCATTATATTAAAAATTAATCTCATCAAATATTTGATATGAAAATCCTATAAAATAGGGATATACTAAAAATTAATATCCTATTTTATTTAAAAAAGATATTATTTATAATTAAGAAACAATTTTATAATAAAGAAAATAAATGGGTAATAGGTATCATCAAACCCAGATAGCTTTTAAACTGGATTATAACATATCATTTATTTGTGAAACTATGTCATCATCAAACCTCAAGTATATTAATTATTAGATTTCTTACAATAAATGAAATTAAAATCCAAATATACAAATATAAATATTGAAAACGAATAATGTAAAACAACCCACGTAATACGGGGGATAAAATCTAGTTATTAATATTATAGTTTGGTGTTGCAATAATCTAATTAGTTCATTTTGACGACATCTGATTTGGTTCAATTTAATTGTGTTTTTCTTTTTGTTTTAATTCAGCCTTTTTACTTTTTGATTTCTTTTTTTTATTTAGGTTTATTGGATTTTAATAATCCCTACTGATTGTTATTGGCCGATAATAATTCTCATTCATTTTATCACCACAGACGGTCTCAAATTTAAAAAAGTTGTCCCCCAATGATCCCCGTTACAAATGACTTAACAGCGTTATACTTTTTTCCGAATTTCAAACTAACGTTTTAGGGATTTTGATCAGAAGGAGGATAAGAGTCGATTGATGTAAAACTTAGCTCGCAACGGTGATCCAGACGACTTGATTTTTGTTAATTGTAGTTTCAAACACCTGAATTGAAGCATTGTTTCGTCGTTTTGGAGCACCGTTTCTAACGAAATTTTACATCAATCGACTCGTATCGTCATTCCAATCAAAAGCCTTAAAACGTTAGTTTGAAATTTGAAAAAAAGTACAATGCCGTTAAGTCATTTTTAACGGGGGACCACTGGGGGCCAACTTTTTTAAATTTGGGACCACCAGTGATGATAAAATGAATAGGATTATTATCGGCCAATACTAGTCAATAGGGATTATTATAATCCAATAAACCTTTAATATAAACAATTTTCTTAGTTAAAACATTTTTATTTGGTTTAGTGTCAACACCGTGGATTCCTGTCTAATTCGCGCTGGTTCGCCATCTTAACGCATAAAGTTTTTTTTCACACTACGAGATTTTTTAAATATGTTACTTTATTGTATATACTATATTAAAACCGGTGATCAGTATTGATGTGCCACTAACTAAAGGTGCACAAATCGGGTTTTTCAAATACCTGGTTTCAATTATGGAATCGGGTTCGGGTATGACCAGGTATTGAAAAATCGGGTATTGGCAATACCCGGGTCTGGTCGGGTCTGGGTCCGGGTATTGTCTCTAAAAACCATACCCTATGCATCGGGTTCGGGTCGGGTATAGAACCGGGTATTTTAAAACTGGTTATTTGAATACCCTATCTTCGGGTATTGAAAAAACCTTTTTTTCGGGGTTTTTCAGGTTTTTTCGGGGTATAGATTGGATTTTTTTAAGAGGTTGCACTTTTTAGGGGTATTTTCTGGTATTTTTTAGGTATTTTAGGATAATTTTGGATATAAATCGGGTATTTGAAAAACCCTGTTTTGGGTATTGGAGAAACCTGGTTCGGGTATAAAACCAGTTTCGGTTTTCGGGTATTACCGGGTATAAATCGGGTCCGGTTTCGGGTACGGGTTTCGGTACTGAAATGCGTACCCTATGTAGGACCAATATTCTATGTTGTTTTTAGGATTGTTTATGTCATTCTAGTTTGCTTTTAGTCGATGTATTACGTACTCGATATGTTTATTTTGTACGTTATTTTGTAAATATTGGAGAAATGAGGACCCTATAAAAGGGCCACTTAACTATTGCTCCAAAAAAAACTATAACTCTTTCACAATACAACTTTTTGGGAAGTAAACTTTCTCTCACCCACTTCTCTCCATATTCTCTCTTCTAAAATAACAAACTAAGATCCGAGATCCGAGTATCGTTGGTGATTTCCGCTAACCAACAACACAGATTGATCCGAGTAAAGTTGTGAGATCCATCTAGAGGACCTACAAGTGGTATCAGAGCTTTCGGCTCGACTTTTTGTGGTTTTTGGGTCAAACTTTTCGGGTTTTGATCTTAGTTTGTTGTTGGATTTGAGGTTGATTTTGTGTTACTTACCTCTTTTTTGGAGTCCCTTTCACCTTAGAAATACACGAAAATCACCAAATCTAAGTTTTTAGTATTTCAAATTTTTGTGTCTGAGTTCAGATTCGGCCTAAAAACTCAGATCTAGGCCGATTATTGATTTTTAAACTAAAGTCTTTTTGACTTTTTGGAAGTTTGGGTGTTATATACTCAAAAAAAAAAATATTCGCATTGGGTACTGTAGCAATCGCTTCCGAGGTACTGTAGCAATCGCAGGGGGGGGGGTACTGTAGTAATTGCATCGCCGAGGTACTGTAGCAATCGCTTCGCATCGGGTACTGTAGAAAGTCATGCGAAACACTGTAGCGACTCGGCACTGTAGCAACTCGGTACTGTAGCAAAAAAAAAAAAAACAAAAAAACAAAAACTTAAATTTTTTTTCTCTTTCAATAAAAAAAAAATCAAACCGAGTTAAAAAAAAATGTCTTACGAACCTGAGCTTGAAGGAAATCTGGATATGGAAGAAAGCCGAAAGAAAATATTAAAAGGAGAATTCGACATGCTTACACATATTAAAGGAGAATCGGTTGCCTCTCTCATCAACAGATTTGAGTCACTCGTCTCAAAAATGAGTAGTGTCGGTATCATTAATGGTTTGTATGAGATCAATATGAAGCTATTGAATTTCATTGCCTTACACATGGAACATCAATGTGGTTACCATTAAAAGAACCACAGACTTGTATACCATGACACTCTCAGAGTTGGCTTCTACTATCAAGTCTTTTGAAATAATGGAAGATAAGCTCCAAATAAACAATCAGTCCAAAAAACATAAAGTTGGGACAACTAATAAAGTTGGGACAAGTGTTGCAGGTGTCACACCCCAATCCAGGGCCTAGTTGGTACCTGTTTTGTAAATATATCAGAGTTACGGATCTATTTTAGAGAAAGTCTTTAAATATTAAATATTAATTTACATTCTCAAAATTACTCTGGAATTAAATACCCGAGTTTTAGTTTTACAAAACAGTGCTATAATATTACAAGGATTTTATAATATTAAAAAACGAGCAATCTCGAGCGATCTTCTATGACTCCAATCCTTGTATACCATCTAATGTCATCTAATTACCTGCAAGGGTGGGAAAACACGTCAGCTATATGCTGGTGAAACGTTGACTCGATAAAACAGTTTATAGCAGTCGTTAAATACAAATATAGTTTTCTGTTCACAAACTCAGCAGGAATGCCTGTCATTCACGGGATTTGTACCACTGCCCTATACACACAATTCAAAGGTTCCCCGAGTACATAGCCCCTGTTCGGAGATAACTTTCCCCTAGGTTATGTAACTCTGTTGGAGAACCGGTTATGACTGACTTGGTTTTGTCTGCCAATTATCAGTTATGTTTGGATCCAGACACATGTGTATTCGGTCTGAGTTGCCTTTTATTATCTATCTTGCATTGTAACGATTTTAGAGTCAATATCTCATGCAAACATTTATCAGACTCTTTGTAATAAGCAACCCGTCTATTACATGAGCAAAATCAGTTTAGACAGTAAAAGGTTAACGTGTTCACCTTGTTTTATCAGTTGGAAATATCAGATTCCTCAGCTTCATTATGCTATCAACCTATATTTGTAATAGGCATGCATAAGTACCTAGTTGGTATTATTCAGCAGACTTTAATTCTGTTTCAGTTCAGCAGACTCGAGGTCTGATCAGCAGACTTGAAGTCTGATTCAGTTCAGCAGACTCGAGGTCTGATCAGCAGGCACTTAGGTCTGACCTAACCTTAGTATAGTTATAGTCGTTTTATGAAAATACTTTGGATTTACATATGACGTTTGGAATAGCACGCTTTGGCCTAATAAAGGATATCACGTTGGCAAACTTCTCCAGGTAAGCAAACGGGTCCCGCGGTTGATTGGGATGTATACGAATTGCTTTCCTTAGACAAGAAGAGTCTACTAATGATACCCCCCTTCCAGTTACTACGTGCCCGTCAAAATAATAGTTTTGATAACATTACTTCGCATGGAAGCAACGTCTTTACTTTATAAAACATTACTTGGAAAATATTAACAGTTTAACGACTATCTCCTTAACTAAGTCATAACTATGTATCTAAAGTAACTAGTAAAGCAACTTAACCTTAATCCTACCTTAATCGGCTAGTCGCAGTCAAAGACTAAGAAAACAGCAGCACTTCGGCTTGTGTTTCGTTTATGAGATCAGCAGCTCGTTTAGCAGCGTAACAACACCTCGTTTCTTCGCGAGAACAGACCTCGGAACCCCGGAAGCTCCTAGCACGCTTCCCGATGTTAACCATGTGAGAATTGGTGTGAAAATGGGATGAGAATGGCTGAACCCGCAGCTGCCCTATTTATAACCGAAGTTATACGCGAAGATGCAGCCTATGGAGGTTCGCGATACGCGAAGTTGCATGTACGGCACCGCAATCTTGCATGTCAATCCCGTGCTGCCACGTGTCGACACGTTACTGGATAAGCTTTGATTTGTGTGCCAGCAACTTCGCAATGCGCGAAGATGCATAAGTTTCAAAAATTTCATTTTCAGTCCTTCTACTTCCAGATTTTGCATTTTAGCCCCCTTAACTTCTAAAATTTACAATTTAAGCCCAAAACTAGATGGGGTATTTTCACGGTGTTACATCCTCCCCACCTTTAGAAAAATCTTGTCCTCGAGATTTATGTGAAAAGATGCGGATATTTTCTTTTCATTTCAGACTCAAGTTCCCAAGTAAATTCCGGACCTCTCCGTGAATTCCATCTAACTTTTACCAATTTCAATCTTTTACGTTTCAAGAACTTAGTTTGACTATCTTCAATTCGTATCGGCCCCTCTACAAACTTGAGTTTCTCATTTACTTGTACGTCTTTCAGAGGCATAGCGAGTGTCTCATTAGCTAAACATTTCCGTAGATTCGATATGTGAAACACGTCATGGATTCGTTGCATCTCTTCGGGTAACTCAAGGCGATAAGCTACAGGGCCTATTCTTTCAAAAATCTTGAATGGTCCAACAAAACGAACCACACCTTTCCAAGGTGATACTTTGAGCAACACTTTATCTCCTTCTTTGAATTCCAACGGTTTTCGTCTTACTTTAGTATAACTCTTTTGCCTATCGCGTGCTGCTTTCAGTCTTTCTCGGATTTGAATCACTTGGTCAGTTGTTCGTTGAAAAATCTCGGGACCTGATAACTGATTATCACCAATTTCAGACCAACATACAGGTGTTCTACATTTCCGTCCGTATAGTGCTTCGTATGGAGCCATTTGTATGGTTGTGTGATAACTATTGTTATATGAAAACTCCATCAAAGACATGTACGTATCCCAACTACCACCTAAATCTATAACACAAGCGCGAAGCATATCTTCTAATGTTTGAATTGTCCTTTCTCTTTGTCCGTCTGTTTGTGGGTGATAAGCAGTACTTAAATTTAAACGCGTACCCATTTCCTTTTGGAAGCTTCTCCAGAAGTTGGAAGTAAAACGACTGTCTCTATCGGATATAATTGATAACGGCACACCATGCAATGATACAATGTTCTCCACATACAGTTGTGCCAACTTGTCCATACTAAACGTTTTTTGGATAGGAATGAAATGAGCAGATTTGGTCAATCTATCAATAATGACCCATATAGCATCATTTTGTCGTGACGTCTTGGGTAATTTCATAATAAAATCCATGGTAATAGTATCTCATTTCCATATCGGGATCTCAGGTTGTGTCAACAAACCCAATGGCTTTTGATGTTCGACTTTGACCTTAGAACATGTTAAACATTTTGCTACATACAGAGCAATCTCTTTCTTCATTCCGATCCACCAATAATCATCTTTAAGATTATGATACATCTTATCACTACCCGGATGCATCATATACTTGGATTTGTGAGCTTCTTCTAAGATTTTCTCCCGTAAACTTCCAACCATCGACACCCAGATTCTTTTCCCCAATCTGAGTATTTCATCATCACCTTTTACCAGCTGATCTATCGTACCATTCTCTTTCTCAGCCTTTATATTCTCTTCTTCTAGTGCCAACTTCTGAGCTTCCTTAATTTCGGTTAATAAATCAATTTTAAGTTATAACCTCAGAGCTCGTACTCTCTTTGGCTTTTCGTGCTCTTTTCTACTTCAAGTGTCAACCACCACGTTAGCTTTACTCTTATGATAAACAATTTCACAATCGTAGTTATTAAGTGTTTCCATCCATCGCCTTTGTTTCATGTTCAACTCTTTCTGATCAAATATATGCTTCAAACTTCTATGATCAGTATAGATGGTAAATTTTACACCATATAAATCATGTCGCCATAATTTCAATGCGAAAATTATAGCTCCAAGTTCAAGATCATGTGTGGTGTAATTCTTTTCATGAACTTTTAACTGCCTTGACGCATAAGCAATTACCTTCTTCCTTTGCATTAAAACACACCCCATTCCTGTATGCGAAGCATCACAATATACAATGAAGTTATCCTGCCCTTCAGGTAAGGCTAAGACAGGTGCATTGGTTAATTTCTGTTTAAGAGTTTCGAATGCCTCTTCTTGCTTTGGTCCCCATTCAAATTTAACAGATTTTCGAGTGAGTGTTGTCAAAGGAACCTCTATTCACGAGAAATTTTGTATGCATCTTCTATAATAACCGGCTAACCCCAAAAAACTTCTTACTTGTGTTGGGGTCTTAGGTTTCTCCCATTTCGTAATAGCTTCTATTTTCGCCGGATCCACTTGAATACCTTTTTCATTAACAATATGTTCGAGAAATTGTACTTTGGACAGCCAGAACTCACATTTTGAAAATTTCGCGTAAAGCTTTTCTTTTCTCAATATTTCCAATATGGTCTTCAAATGAACTTGATGATCTTCTTTTATCTTGGAATATATTGGAATGTCATCAATGAAAATGATAACAAATTTATCCAAATATGGCTTAAAGATTCGGTTCATCATATCCATAAACGTTGCTGGAGCATTAGTGAGTCCAAAAGGCATAACGGTGAACTCATAATGTCCGTATCGGGTTCTAAATGCAGTCTTGGATATATCTTCTTCTTGAACCTTTAATTGATGATACCCGGATCTTAGATCAATTTTGGAAAAACAACTAACCCCTTGTAACTGATCGAAGAGATCATTTATTCTTGGAAGTGGGTATCGATTCTTGATCGTTACTTTATTCAATTCTCGGTAGTCGATACACATTCTCATGGATCCGTCTTTCTTCTTTACAAACAGAATCGGAGCTCCCTATGGCGAAGAACTCGGTCGAATAAATCCCTTCTCTAATAATTCATCCAGTTGCTTCTTCAATTCTTTCATTTCAGTTGGTACTCATCTATAAGGAGATTTAGCAATTGGAGCCGTTCCAGGAACTAAAGCTATCTTGAACTCCACTTCTCGATCTGGTGGAATTCCAGGCAACTCATCAAAAAATACATCCTTAAACTCTGAGACGATTGTAACCTCTTCTATTTTCTTAAACTCGGGTTCCTTGGATACATAAGCCATAAATGCTAAGCAACCTTTACCCAAACAGTGACTTGCTTTTATTTTTGAAATAATTCCAATCCTACCAGAATCTTTATCGCCAGCTATTCGAATAATCTTCCTATTTGGAGTTAAGATTTCAATAGCCTTCTGATTACATAAGATTCGGGCTTGGTTGACAGCTAGCCAATCCATCCCTATTATGACATCAAATCCAGCTAACTCCATAGGTAATAGTTGAACTGGCATATCATGTCCGGCTAAGGAAATATAACTACTTAATACTTCAGATATTTTGATTAAGGATCCATTAGCCATTTCTACTTCATATTGGTTATTTAACATAGCTAGAGGTTCATTTAATAGATCACGGAATTTATAATCTATTAAACTTTGATTGGCTCCTGAATCAAATAATACTCTAGCATAAACGTTATTGATAAGAAACGTACCAGTAATTACATATGATAATTCTCCTACCTTTTGAGTGTTAAGCATAAAGGCGCGGTCATTCTCTTTTCTTCCTTCATTTCTGGCACCACTTCCACTGGCGCCTCCAACCACTGGTTTCTTCTTAGTGCATTCCGCACTGAAATGTCCTTTCTCACCGCATTCAAAATAAAACAATCAACTTCTTTCTACAATCTTCCTCCTTATGCCCCGGTCTCTTACAAAAGTTACATGTCAAAATGGATCAAATTTTCAAACATCAGGCCTCACAGTTGGCCTCATACACTTCCCATCATGTCTCTTTCCACAATTTTTACACAGTGGTCGGTTGAAAACCACCGTCTTTTCGTTTCCCTTTCCAAACTTCTGCCTACCATCATTTTCCCGCTTCCTTTCCAACACACTTTTCTTTTCTTCATCTCTATTTCTGATGATGCTTTCCAGTAGATACCCTGCTAGTTCGATAACAGACTCAATGGTAGCAAGCATGTGTGATCTTACATGATTACAAATTTTCTTTGGCAATCCATAAATATATCTAGTTACTTTGTTATACTCGGGAGTAACCAGATGTGGTACGAGTCTACAATAAGAATTTGGTATTGTATTCCTTAAGATTGGTCCCTATGACCTTATGATTCCATAACTTGGTTTGAATCTGATCAACTTAATGAATGTGACAAAACCTTTGCTTGACTAATTCTTTAAAATTCTTCCATTCCAAGTTATACATGTTACTTCTTCCTTTGATCTCAATTAACATATTCCACCACTCTAGCGCCTTTTCTTTGAACATCTGAGAAGAGTACTGGATACTTTCTTCTTCGGTGCATTTACTTATAATTACTATGGATTTCATCTCCTCAATCCAACGAAGCGTTGTTATTGCCCCTCTATCCCCATAAAATTCCTTTGGTTTATACACTTGAAAATATTTGAACGTGCATCCCGAGCTGACTTTTACCCTTTTTATCTTACTTGGGACGTGTTCAGCAGTGGAGCTTTCACAGCCTTCCTCTTTCCTTTCCTTATTATCTTTTGTCTTTTCAGTTTCTTTTCTTTTTGAATGTACAGATACACTATGACTTGGCTGTTTTTGTTTTATTGATTTTGACTTGGCCTGACTTTTGGAATTTGTTGTATGATCTTGTACCATTTTCATTAGAGGAGTCACAGCTTCCTTGATAAGCGGGGAAACCGTTTCTTTTATCATATCACAAATGCCTCCAATATATTCTTCCGGAATTGAATTATTATTATTTTTAGGGGTCTTCACTTTGTTAGCTTGACTCCCTCGACTTACTCGGGTTTCTTGTTGTTCAGACATTGGGTGAATCACATAAATACATGGATTTAAAACACAAAACACAGGCTTTTATTCATAGCATTACAGAAGGATAGAAAGATACAACTTGTTTAAATAAAAACAACATTTATATAATCCTTGGCCCATTTCTTAACTAGGCTCTTCATTTTGTCACATTTCTTGATGATCTTATTGCTTATCTTTTTCTTTTTAACCCTCTCGTTTCTTAATTCGTCCATCATGAGTTAGGAGGGTTAGGGTATCCTACGGGTGCGGATGCAGAAGGGAAAAGATAGGCGGTTTCCCTTGGATACAGGTGAGGATTTGCTACATAAGCATGCATTTCTTCATCGGGAATATTCATTGTGTAGAATTCCTCGATGAGACGGGCCTCTTCCCGTATCTCGTTTGATTGCTCAGACTTCGTTGGTATAGGGCGTTGGTATGGTGGAAACCCAGGAACCTCTGAATAGTGGATGGGTCGCTATAATTTGGGCACCTGGTGGCGGTGATCCAAAATGCCACAGACTCTGGTTGGAATGACAATTCATCCAGCTAGAGGATTCAGTACTTGTTTCTTGTTTGACCCTACTTTGAACCTCCATATCATATGGATAGTAGTTTGGGGTACCAGTCAGCGGCACACTTTCTGAAGTGTCACTTGATATTTCAATTGGCATTTCGGGGCTTCCCGGAGCATATATTGGTTGGCTTCCGTAAGCCAAGTAGGGGTCGATTTAATCAACAGGGTTCATGTGATTCATCAGGTTTGAATTCATCGGATTATTAAAATTATTCAGATCTGCTGGGTTTGTGTATACCGGTTCAGGCGGGTTTACTGATACAGTTGGCCACTTAGGACCAAAATTTGTGCTAGATCTATCAGACGGCTTGGCATCGGGGGCAGGATTTGACCTCCTTGCAACCCGACATTTTTGTCCGTAATAATTTGTATACGACATCTGCATATATATAAACTTAGGGATAGGTACACTACCAATCATAACTTATTGTAGGTACATTGTGGGGCGTCGCCGATCGATACGAGATCCGCACGAGGTCTAGAAGTGCGGAATCCTCCTAGACTCGTTTATTGGTGTAAAGATTAAGAACACAAACACGTACACGAACAAATACACAAACAAATACAAGAACGGGATAAACAAATCTGCAGATTCTTTATAATAATAATTAAAACACGTTACATACCGTAACATAAACAGAAACACGTCTGACCCGAGGTGAGCTCTACCTCGGGTCGTCTCTCACGACACTTCCTCTCTTTTACTCTCTAGACAAATGAACTATAACACAATACTCTTACTTTCTGGATACAAAACCTAAACAAGACACACATATATATAGACAAAACATCTTCTCGGGCTTGGGCTTGGGCCAGTAGGCGAAGTTGTTCATAACTTCGCCTATGGCGAAGTTGTGATAACTTCGCCTAAGGCAGAAGTTGTTACAACTTCGCCGTTGGCGAAGTTGTTCTAACTTCGCCTAAGGCGAAGTTGTGCTAACTTCGCCTGTGGCGTTCCGCTGGTCTGAATTGCATAGCGACGGTCACAAAATGCACCAACAGTCTCCCCTTTGACCGTTGCTCTCAATTCTAACAAACACAAAAGATCATCTGTTACAAAACATGCACCAACAGACTCCCTCTTAACTGATGATCTTCTGTTTGCTCATCAACCAGCCGTGTCTGAAACTGTCCTGTAGCTTCACAAATCTACCAATCACCCAGCGTCTTCCATATCAGATCTCCCCTTCAGTGTAAGCTTCTCCGACTATAATGATTGAGGTCTTTGAAATGCATGCAACCTCGTGCCAATAGATCATCTCAACCAATCACGTGAGTCCATCTGACTTCACCAACACGTGAAGTTGGGCTTCCTCCACAACTTCACCAACTCGTCGGCATACGATAAGGTTTAATCTTCAACTACTCAACATCAAGTGATCAATTTCATCACAAAACCACCTTGACAGAATCTAACACATGACCATTAATTAATCCGAAGCATCTTCAATCACCAGGGATAACGATCAAGAACATAAACACTTTAGTTCCCGATTAAATCCAACTTGTTCCAGAATTTTCACTCTAATAAATAAGCATCACGTTTCAGGATCCAATTCTCGAACGCCTTGAAAATAACATAAATAATATGCTCTGACCGCAATCCAGTAATGACGAAAACCTTCAGTTCAATTTGACTTTCTTCAGTTGGTCAACCTCAAACAACAACAATTTCATTGCCCACAAACACCCAAATATGTGTCAATATCCAGTTTCAATCAATATCCCATTCACAAACTCAACTCCATATCCAGAGTTGACACGTATTCACACGTAAGACCAAGAGATAACAAGATCACTCGTTGACGGAACAACATCTTCGGTCTCACAATAATCGTGTACACCTGGCCATACAGACGAAAACACCAAAATACTTTTTTTTTTCCGTTAACTTCGCCTAAAGTTAACATCGCCAGTCCCTAACTTCGCCTGGCTATAACTTCGCCTGTCCATAACATCGCCTGACTGATAAGCGAACTTGTGAGGTAGGCGAAGTTGTGGATAACTTCGCTTAACCTTATATCTTCGCTGAAACCCTACGAACAGTGACGGCAACTTCGCCTGATGAACAATAACTTCGCCTGCGGCGCTGTTCGGCCAGAAACGCACAGAAACGTGCCAGAAACACCAAAACGCAGATCTCGAACCATAGCATAAGAGCCTAAGGCTCTGATACCACCTGTAGGTCCATTACGGGGCGTCGCCGATCGATACGAGATCCGCACGAGGTCTAGGAGTGCGGAATCCTCCTAGACTCGTTTATTGGTGTAAAGATTAAGAACACAAACACGTACACGAACAAATACAAAAACAAATACAAGAACGGGATAAACAAATCTGCAGATTCTTTATAATAATAATTAAAACACGTTACATACCGTAACATAAACAGAAACACGTCCGACCCGAGGTGAGCTCAACCTCGGGTCGTCTCTCACGACACTTCCTCTCTTTTACTCTCTAGACAAATGAACTATAACACAATACTCTTATTTTCTGGATACAAAACCTAAACAAGACACACATATATATAGACAAAACATCTTCTCGGGCTTGGGCTTGGGCCAGTAGGCGAAGTTGTTCATAACTTCGCCTATGACGAAGTTGTGATAACTTCGCCTAAGGCAGAAGTTGTTACAACTTCGCCGTTGGCGAAGTTGTTCTAACTTCGCCTAAGGCGAAGTTGTGCTAACTTCGCCTGTGGCGTTCCGCTGGTCTGAATTGCATAGCGACGGTCACAAAATGCACCAACACTTATCCCTACTTATTAGATAAATGGTTTAAGCTTAGGTACTAAATTATATTAATACCTAATTCGTTGAAGCCGATGGCTCTGATACCAACCTGTCACACCCCAATCCAGGGCCTAGGCGTGTTACCAACAGTTGGTACATGTTTTGTAAATATATCAGAGTAGCGGGTCTATTTTAGCGGAGCGGGTCTGTTAAATATTAAATATTAATTTACATTGTCAAAATTACTCCAGAATGAAATACCCGAGTTTTAGTTTTACAAAACAGTGCTATTAATATTAAAAGGATTTTATAATATTAAAAAACGAGCCATCTCGAGCGATCTTCTATGACTCCAATCCTTGAATACCATCTAGTGTCATCTAATTACTTGCAAGGGTGGGAAAACACGTCAGGTATATGTTGGTGAAACGTTGACTCGATAAAACAGTTTATAGCAGTCGTTAAATACAAATATAGTTTTCTGTTCACAAACTCAGCAGGAATGCCTGTCATTCCCGGGATTTGTACCACTGCCCTACACACACAATTCAAAGGTTCCCTGAGTACATTGCCCCTGTTCGGAGACAACTTTCCCCTAGGTTAGGTAACTCTGTTGGAGAACCGGTTATGACTGACTTGGTTTTGTCTGCCAATTATTAGTTATGTTTGGATCTAGACACATGTTTATTCGGTCTGTGTTGCTTTTTATTATCTATTTTGTATTGTAACGATTTTAGAGTCAATATCTTATGCAAACATTTATCAGACTCTTTGTAATAAACAACCCGTCTATTACATGAGTAAAATCAGTTTAGACAGTAAAAGGTTAACATGTTCACCTTGTTTTATCAGTTGGAAATATCAGATTCCTCAGCTTCAGTATGCTATCAACCTATATTTGTAATAGGCATGCATAAGTACCTAGTTGGTATTATTCAGCAGACTTTAAGTCTGTTTCAGTTCAGCAAAATCAAGGTCTAATCAGCAGACTTGAAGTCTGTAACGTCCGTTAATTTTCGTAAGGAGGTTTTGACCTTGTTGAGTTATTTGTACATTTCTGGCTTGAGCCGGCACGCTTTGAGGACCTCCCTGTTATCCCTGTAAGTTGAATTAATTGACTTTTCATCCATATAGGTAAACCTTTCTAAATCGAGGGGCTAGAGTGTAACATATTATATTATAATAAAAAAAGTAAATAAATAAATAAACCCTAACCCCGTAACCATATTTCCGATTGGCAGTTCCATAGGGGGGGGGGTTTCTTCTTGTTTTGCGTGCAGACCAGCCATCCTCCAGCCTCCCGAGACTTGTTCCAGGTCGGTATTATATTATTACAACTCTTTTTAACCATGAAACCCTTTATTGAACATGTTAGGGTTGAGTTTTGGTTATAACGATTTCTGACAGATTCGTTCTCGTTTATTGTTCTGTCTGTAACTCAATGAAAGTATATTGTTTTTGATTGATTCTTGTTTCTATGATGTTCTAATTTGAGTCTAGTTTCCAAAAAGGTATAATACGTAATTTTTGAACGAGATTTGAATGCTTTTTATGATTTTATAAGGTTGAGTGTCAAAGTTGATGCGGGATGACGAATTCTGGTCTGTCTTCCCGAAATCATAACTCTTTTTCGACAAGTCCAAATTGGTTGGTTCCACTTCTGGAACTTAATATTTTGGTTTGGTAATGATTTTTATAAAAATAAAACCATTTTATTGCACACTGAAATAGCTGCACGTACCTTTCAGTGTTGGCGGAATTTTTATGATTTTTGTGTGCATTAGAAAAATATAAAAAAAATATTTTTGAAAGCCTAAGAAATTTATTAAACTTTGGTAAAAATTTCATAATTTATTTCTACGGTTTTCCTATGTAATAAATTGCATCTTTGCATGCTAAAATCTGCATTTTATACTCGTATTGATCGATAAGTTCGTTTTAGGCTTACCGGGTGGCTGTCCATTCTAGCATTTTTGGGGCTATTTTGGTTAAGGTTTTCACTCCATAATCTTCCTAGGTATGTCTTGTATATCATACTTGAGTATCGTGAATTTTGGCATTCGTTAGGTTGGTCAATCGTTGATGATGTGAAAACTAGGATTCGGTTGACTAGTTTATAAATTGTGATGTCTAGTGCGTTGTTTGAGGGAACTAACAACCAATTCAAATGTTGTAGCCTTGGTATGAGTTGTGGGCTGTAAGAAACTGATTTTTAAAGGTAATGGGGCTGAATTGGTTGTCGGTTGCTCAAACGGGTCAGTACAACGCGAATTCACGTTTATTGAATAGTTGGTGCATTGTGCTTGCGGGTTACCGACCCATTCAACTCGTGTAGCGTCGTGTGGACTTTTTGGCTGTGAATTTATCATATTGGGTCTACACGGGGCTGATTTGGATGTTAATTGCCTTAAACGCGCATGTTAGTCTCACCTAGTGCTCCCGGGGGTAATTTTGGAATTTTTTTTTCTCGGGAGTAACTATGGGTCGTTTTGGTAAATATAAGGCCCCGGGGGCTATTTTAATCGAAGGTGGTGAGGTCGAGGCGTTAGGTAACTTGAACCAGATTAGAACGCCTCGTAGGATAAATGAGTCCATTCGGTGTCGTTAGTAATGATTGTATGTAAACCGACAGACGTTTGAGTTGTGGGGATACTTAGGGGTTCTCTAGCTCGTGGTGATTTCGTGCCTTGTGTCATGTGAGTTCATGATGCCCCTTTTTACTCTTTTCAAGTTTTGGGCTAGCATACACACCATATTTCAACTTTACCTGATTTTACTCGTTTAAACTAAATGGATGGTACTACATGACCTTGTGTGTGTTTGTGGGTTCATGAAAATATGTGTGAATTATATTCTATGACTTAGGATATTTGAGACTCGTTTATATATACATATATTCCTTAAGATTATATATATTACTTATGGCTTAGGCTCAAGAATATGTGCTTACTTGTATCATAGCATGACTTGAGATGATAGTTATATATGTATGCACTTGGGCTACTTTATGACCATAGGCTCACTTTCATTATGATATATTTGGAATGATATACACACACACACATGTTTATACATGCGCTACTTTATGGCCAATAATTGGCTATGTTAATTAGTCGCTATCGACTAAGGATGTTGCATATGCCTACTTTGTGTTTGCATGCGGATGGATGGTGATCTTGGCCGGGCCAAACTATACTACTCAAGTTCTTAAATCCTGTAGCGGGCCCTGAAAAACCCGTAGGGGGGAGGCTCGTGTGGCATGATCACCATCGGATGGAATGATACGTGTTTGGGTTGTACGTGTGCTCGACCCTGATGTTACTACTTGGATATTACGTGTTTGGGTTGTACGTGTGCTCGACCTTGATGTTATTACTTGGATGTTAAGCATAGGGATATAATTGTATAGATATATAAGTAGGACTATTTATTGTTTATTATGGCCTAACTGTCCATATCCCGTTTTTATATTTATACTCTAGGAATGATTTATTTAAATGTCAATTATTAAAACTTGAACTCACTCAGCTCAAGTTGACTTTGTGTGTATGTTAATGTGAGTTTCAGGTTTAGAGGAAGATGCTTACCGCTTGGACGTGCTCGAGACTACTTGGACGGTTGAAGGCATATATAGTCGGAAAGTTTCATTGATGAACATTGTTCTTTTCAATTGATGTGTGTCTAATAACCCTATAAATATGACCCTCACAACTAAGCTTTAATATTAAAACGAAAATCCTAAAACCACACACAACCGGCAAGTGTACCGATCGCAAGTAGTATAGACCTAGGAAGTCCGAGTATCGAACACGTGGACACGTAAGACGCTAAAGATCACTAACCCTAGACAAGACCTACCTTAGAATAATAATTATATTGATTTTTGATTTTTAAATACTTAACTGAACTAACTAGACTGACTGACAAAACTTACCAAAAATAGAAAACTTAACGGGGAACTAACTGTGTTAACTTAGGATGGAGAAAACGTCTACCTAGGTCTGAATCAAATTGTAGGCCTAACAAGCTAATGGATTGAATGATATATAGACACCGGTCCCTAAAGATGACACGACTAAGGATCGCTCGGGCTCACTGGATTACCTCTCGGTCTCACTCAACAAGCCTAAACTACTCAAAATCGCCTAAAAAGACCAAACCAGGAAACAATTGCTAACGTGTTCTAATGAAGGATCACCTCTCGGTCTCACCAACACTCGAACCTAATGGCAATGAATACTACACAACCAAGGATAGAGGAACAATTCAACTTAAACAAAAATAGATCAACTAGTCGCTCAAAACACCTAAACCTGACAAGAAACGAACTCGCTCTCGCGCAATCCTTATTCTAGCATGCAAAGGCAATGAGACAACCCTAAATTCCTATCACCTCTCGGTCTCAAGGAAGGTGTTTAACCGCTGTACTTTAATCAAATAATCACGCAACAAAACCCTACGGTGGTACCTACCGCAAACAAACCCTAAACACAAAGTCTAGAATCAAACAATGCACCGATCAATCAATACAAAACTAATCAATCAACACACGGGGTTTATGCAATAAATTACCAAAATTTCCAGCCACTAAACACAACCTATTTCATGTCTAAATCAAACTTTACAATAACAATTAAAGTCTATTCATCAAACAATCCAACAAGCTTATCAAAACCTAACAAGAATCATCATTCCTAGGTAGAACTAACAAGTTTAGCCGAGCATAATTTTTGGACAGCAGAAAACACTCAATAAAAACACCATAAAACTCATACCAATCATCTTAACAATTGTCCAATAATCAATCCTAATCATAAACAATTCAATCTCTCAAGTAATTGCAAAACAATTCAACAATTAAGGAAGAAACTAAAAGTGTATGAACAATGAAAAAGATGTAATAGGGTGTTTCCGGGGATGCTCTCGGCTGTAAAAAACAGTGGTGAATGATCCCGAGGCTTGATTCTTGCTTGTTCTTCCTTCCCTAGCCGTCACATGATCAAACCCTAGCCGAACAACACTTTTTTCTTTTTTTTTTCTTGCTGCTGCTGCCGTGTTGCTGCTGTTGGCTGCTGTTGCTGCTGTGTTGCTGGAAATTCCGATGAGCAGCTCTTTTGGCTGATTAGGGTTTTATTTTTTTTATATAATATAATATAATATGGTCTTGGGCCTCCATGATGCATACGGGTCGGGCCTTGGGCTTTGTCTTGAACTTGTATGCGTAAAAAGGCTCGTATAATGTTCGAAAAGTCCCGGTTTCTTCCTTTCTTTTACCCAAAACCTACAAGATTAATAAATGTACGTAAAACCTATCTAAAACGAGTTAAAACATATAAAATATAATATAATACGTAGATAAAACGTACGGAAAATACGAGTGTTTCACAACACATCAAATATCCCCACACTTAAGACTTTTTCGTCCCTGAAAAAGAATACTACACAAAATCATACCCGAGTTCAACCGACAACTCTTGGTTTTATTTATTTACTATTATTATTAATATATATTTTTTCTTTTTAAAGTATTATAACAAGTACCCTGTTACCCCTTCCAACTTTCACCTAATAAGCCAGATCAGGTCGATTGCCGGTATTGCTGTCCACTTTAAACCCATGCCCCTAATACTTACCGAGTTAAATAAGGTGTGACGATTCTATTAATTTGTATGAGTAAGTGGAACCCACACCTAAAAGCCTTGCTGCCACTTCACCAATTCCATTATGGTTTTACCGGGCCGAGCCACCCCAACTTGACTTAAACCTTTTGCCACATGATTAAAACATTTCGACTCTAGCTTGGTCAAGATCGACCGACAGTAGTTTCCTTCATGGTGGTTTTGATTTAAACTATTTTTTTTTCTTTGTCTTTTTCCATTTTTTTTTTGTACTGTGTTGGACGAAACTACAGAAATGCATCAAGGCTCAGGTCTGCGCCACCGCGCAACAGAGTACGGAGCTTCACCAGGAATAGACACATATACAAAAGATTATACAAATAATATACAGACGATCATATGACTCGAGGCTTGAGTATGACCCGGCTTTTCATTCCAGTCCTGTCACGAGCTTAGTTAAACAAACAAAACCCCTAAGATGTTTCCCACTAAAGTCAGGCCATTTAAAAGGTTCAATTAGGTCAACAACCAAACCGCCCTTTCATTCTCAAAGGCTGAGTCTACCGATACACGATTACTGAGTCTAAACCGTTCGGTTACCATACATTACGTGCGGGTTTAACGAGCACTGTTTTTATTTATTATATATATATATTTTTGAACCCACCAAGAAGTTATGAAACAAACACTACTCGGTAATAACATCATCTCCTGTTTAACATAGAGAAAACAAATTTCAAGGGACTATTTTATAACTTTTTTTTTTTTGTCAAAAATTTTTCTACAACTAAGTAAAATAAACCCCATCCCCACACTTTGAACGAAATCGTCCTCGATGAGTATAAGGAAAAGAATTAAAAATAAAACAGAAAATAAAAATAAAGTCTACAAGACTAAAACAAAGAACGGATTACTCCCCTGGTTTGTGTGCAGAATCTTCAACAGCTGAGTAGTGTCCAAACGACCGTATAGCATTTCATTCGCGGCCGCAACCTCGGGAGAACCTGTTCCACAAAGCCACCATAGCAACCATGCGCATAATATAACCTGCAGAATCTCAAACTCGCTCGCATGTAGCGGCGTATACAATGGAAAACAAAAACATAAACAAATAAACATATTTTTGTGTTTTGGTTTTTATAATTTTTTATTTTTTATTTATTATTATTATTTATTTATTATTTTATTTTTTTCAATGAAACACCCCTTAAATCGACCGACTCGAATGGAGATTGAGTACGAGCGGTTTCATCTTGGAACATCCTGAAATAGACAAAACAAATAAACAGATAGCACAAACATATAACAAAAATACAAACTCTACAACTCGGGCAGTCTCCCGAGTGATGCATCTACATGTCTACGTCTCGGAGAGTGGGTCAAGGTAGAATACCTCGACCGTCTGATCAGTCATCGGCTCGCCAATGTAGTGCATCAGTCCATCGCCGTTCACCATAAACGTCCCGCCTTTATCCTTTATCCCAACAGTGCTATATGGGAAAACCTCAGTAATAATAAACGGACCTAACCAACGGGATCTCAACTTTCCCGGGAATAACCTCAACCAGGAATTATACCATACGACCATATCCCCACACTTAAACTGGTCAATACCCTCTAACTTACGATCCTGCAGTTCCTTCACCTGCTGCTTATAACAATCTGAATGCGCGTAAGTATGGCCCCGTAACTCCTCCAACTCAAGCAACTGATGAACACGATGATCTCCGGTAGATAACTCAGAATCAGAGAAAGATAATTCAATGTCAGCATCAGGGGGGTGTTCAGTCAAGGTGACAATCTCAACCTCCGGGGTCTCCCTATCTAGGAAATGTGTGTCTGAGGCGGGGCCTCCACCGGGGTCACTGGAAAACTCCCCCACGTGAGTCATGATCGTATCAATGAAGCATACAGAGTCATCAGTCGATTTGGGATGCTTAGGTGACTGTCGAACGTCAAACGTGACGTTCTCATCCCCGACTCGAAGGATCAGTTTGCCATCACGAACGTCGATCAACGCATGTGCGGTGGCAAGAAAAGGTCTGCCCAAAATGAGTGGAACATTATCATCCTCATTCATGTCAAGAATAACGAAGTCCACTGGGAAAATGAACTTACCAATGCGAATGAGCATGTTCTCAACAATCCACGCGGATACTTCATGGAACGATCAGCAAGCTGGATACTCATCTTGGTAGGCCTCGGTTCGCCTAAACCCAGCTTGCGATACACAGAATACGGCATGAGATTGATACTGGCACCAAGATCAGCCAGCGCATGAACCATTGTATCATCACTCAAGGTGCAGGGAATTGTGAAACTCCCTGGATCGGCTCTCTTCTCTGGTAGCTTCCTCTGTAAGATAGCAGAACAACTAGCACTCAGAGGGAGGGAAGATACCTCAGCTAACTTCTCCTTATTCGAAAGAATATCCTTAAGGAACTTCGCGTGTTTAGGCATCTGATTGAGTGCCTCAAGGAATGGGATATTAAGGTAAAGTTGCTTCAGAAGATCAAAGAATTTGGAGTTCTGCTCCTCATCTCTATCTCTACGGACTCTCCCGGGGTATGGTAGTCGGGGT
Organism: Bidens hawaiensis; assembly: GCF_021521415.1. Classification (NCBI taxonomy): domain Eukaryota; kingdom Viridiplantae; phylum Streptophyta; class Magnoliopsida; order Asterales; family Asteraceae; genus Bidens; species Bidens hawaiensis. The sequence goes on along the minus strand of NW_027493385.1, from coordinate 188,980 downwards.
TTGTAAACTCTCGGTGGTTCGCTCGGTGACTGCTGTTTCTCGGCCTGTGCTGAACTCCTGGGCTGCTCCTCTGATGCACCTGGGCTGGCGGAGACTCCATCTGAATCTCCTCATCCACTTGCTCCTCTCCATCGACTGCAGGCTCCTCGACAACTCCTCCTCTAGATCTCTGCTGAATCATGGGCTCATCTCGTGCCCCTGCACCGCTCCTCGTCGTCACAGCCTTCACGAATCCTCTCGGGTTCTGCTCGGTATTACTCGGTAGCGTACCCTGCGGCCTCTCATTTAACCGACTGGCAATCTGCCCCATCTGCTGCTCGAGATCCTGAATCGACGCTGCCTGATTCCTCATGAACTGCTCGTGCTCTCGAAACTTCTCCTGCGTCTCCTTGTGTCGGGAATCCTCATGCGTCATGAGCTGTGACAACATCTGTGTCTGTTGTGCCATCATCTCCTCCAAATTGGGCTTCCTCTCCCCACTGCTCGTTCCCTCACCGGCATCCTGAAATAAACTCTGGCGTTGCTGAAAACCGGGTTGGTTGCCGCTCCTCCAGTTGGAGTTCTGATTTCCCCTCCATCCTGAATTATAAGAATTGAAAGAATTTGGATTTCGGTTTGGAATTCCTATGAAGTCTACGGTCTCCTCTTGGGAACTGACTGGGCACTGAACGGTATCATGCCCCCCTCTGCAGATCTCACACAACTTGCTCTTCGTCTGCATATCCTTTACCATCTTCGCCAACGCCTCGACCTGTGCCGTCAGTGCGGTGGTGGTGTCCACCGAATGCATTCCTCGTGAGATGGAACAACGGTCTTGCCTCCTCTGGCGGGTGGTCTCTGGTACCCACTCATGGCTAACCCATTGAATAAAGCGATACACTCATCGGGGTCCTTGGTTGTCAACAGATTTCCTCCCGCCGCCATGTCGAGCATACTCTGCGTCGCATATGTCACTCCATTATAGAACTTTTCGACGACCGCCCAATCTTGCAAGCCGTGGTTCGGGCACAACCCTAATAGATTCTTGAATTGCTCACAGGTCTCGTAAAAACTCTCGGTGTCCTCCATCTGAAAAGAATGTATCTGGTTACGCAAACGAGCGGCCTTAGCCGGAGGATCGTATTTCTCGAGAAATTGGGTCTGCATGGCAGCCCAAGTGGCTATGGAGCCCTATGGGAGGGACTCGAGCCACAGACTCGCTTGATCAGCGAGAGAAAATGGAAAGACGCGGAGCTTAACGGCGTCTTCGGAAACGCCCGCAAGATGGAAAGTGTCGCAAATACGCACGATGCGAGTGAGATGAGAGTGCGGGTTCTCGTGAAGCAACCCGTGGAACTGAGCAGAATGGGAAATAGTGTTTAGAATAATCGAAGGAATCTGCCAGTTCGTGTTAACACCAACGGCGGGTGGTGCGATGCTGGATCTTGCGCCAGCATTGGCCGGACGGGCCTGGTCTGCAACTGTCCTCCTCGGTGGTGGATTGTCGCCCATGATCCTATCCCTATTGATGATGTCGGAAGACGAGGGGGAAGAGGATAAACTACCAACGGATGATGAGGTAGATGACGGTGAAATGGTGCGACGTCTCTCGCGAAACTCTCTCTCTGGCTCGAGGAATGCTTCTGTGTCGGGTGGTCCACGAGATCGAGTCTGTCGCATAAAAACTATAATTAGGAATAAGATTATCTAAACTATTCTAACAAATAAGCAAAATAAAATAAAAAATAATTACAAGTAGCACAAAAGATAAGTCCTAACTCGGATTGCTCTCAAAACGTCTAAAACCGTGTCCCCGGTAACGGCGCCAAAAACTTGATGTGTGTCTAATAACCCTATAAATATGACCCTCACAACTAAGCTTTAATATTAAAACGAAAATCCTAAAACCACACACAAACGGCAAGTGTACCGATCGCAAGTAGTATAGACCTAGGAAGTCCGAGTATCGAACACGTGGACACGTAAGACGCTAAAGATCACTAACCCTAGACAAGACCTACCTTAGAATAATAATTATATTGATTTTTGATTTTTAAATACTTAACTGAACTAACTAGACTGACTGACAAAACTTACCAAAAATAGAAAACTTAACGGGGAACTAACTGTGTTAACTTAGGATGGAGAAAACGTCTACCTAGGTCTGAATCAAATTGTAGGCCTAACAAGCTAATGGATTGAATGATATATAGACACCGGTCCCTAAAGATGACACGACTAAGGATCGCTCGGGCTCACTGGATTACCTCTCGGTCTCACTCAACAAGCCTAAACTACTCAAAATCGCCTAAAACGACCAAACCGGGAAACAATTGCTAACGTGTTCTAATGAAGGATCACCTCTCGGTCTCACCAACACTCGACCCTAATGGCAATGAATACTACACAACCAAGGATAGGGGAACAATTCAACTTAAACCAAAATAGATCAACTAGTCGCTCAAAACACCTAAACCTGACAAGAAACGAACTCGCTCTCGCGCAATCCTTATTCTAGCATGCAAAGGCAATGAGACAACCCTAAATTCCTATCACCTCTCGGTCTCAAGGAAGGTGTTTAACCACTGTACTTTAATCAAATAATCACGCAACAAAACCCTACGGTGGTACCTACCGCAAACAAACCCTAAACACAAAGTCTAGAATCAAACAATGCACCGATCAATCAATACAAAACTAATCAATCAACACACGGGATTTATGCAATAAATTACCAAAATTTCCAGCCACTAAACACAACCTATTTCATGTCTAAATCAAACTTTACAATAACAATTAAAGTCTATTCATCAAACAATCCAACAAGCTTATCAAAACCTAACAAGAATCATCATTCCTAGGTAGAACTAACAAGTTTAGCCGAGCATAATTTTTGGACAGCAGAAAACACTCAATAAAAACACCATAAAACTCATATCAATCATCTTAACAATTGTCCAATAATCAATCCTAATCATAAACAATTCAATCTCTCAAGTAATTGCAAAACAATTCAACAATTAAGCAAGAAACTAAAAGTGTATGAACAATGAAAAAGATGTAATAGGGTGTTTCCGGGGCTGCTCTCGGCTGTAAAAAACAGTGGTGAATGATCCCGAGGCTTGATTCTTGCTTGTTCTTCCTTCCCTAGCCGTCACATGATCAAACCCTAGCCGAACAACACTTTTTTCTTTTTTCTTTTTCCTGCTGCTGCTGCCGTGTTGCTGCTGTTGGCTGCTGGAAATTCCGATCAGCAGCTCTTTTGGCTGATCAGGGTTTTATTTTTTTATATAATATAATATAATATAATATAATATGGTCTTGGGCCTCCATGAGGCATACGGGTCGGGCCTTGAGCTTTGTCTTGAACTTGTATGCGTAAAATGGCTCGTAGAATGCTCGAAAAGTCCCGGTTTCTTCCTTTCTTTTACCCAAAACCTACAAGATTAATAAATGTACGTAAAATCTATCTAAAACGAGTTAAAACATATAAAATATAATATAATACGTAGATAAAACGTGCGGAAAATACGAGTGTTTTACAACACATCATCAATTTTATTTAAATACATATAGATTTGGTTTTGGGCACAACTCTCGGGTTTTGGGAACTTGTTTGATCAATTATGACTTTTCCGCTGATTTATACTCTGAATAGGTTTTAAAATAAATGACTTGCCTTGGGTTTAAAATCACATTTTCCTGGTTTTGAGAAATTTGATATTCCTTATTCCGCTGTATAGTACTCTGAAACGATTTTAATAAGATGAATTGGTTTGGTTTTAAATTTTTGTGAAGTTTGGATATGATTACCAACTATAGGATTCCCGGGATTCGGAGTCTTACAAAGTCTGATTCAGTTCAGCAGACTCGAGGTCTGATCAGCAGGCACTTAGGTTTGACCTAACCTTAGTATAGTTATAGTCGTTTTATGAAAATACTTTGGATTTACATATGACGTTTGGAATAGCACGCTTTGGCCTAATAAAGGATATCAAATTGGCAAACTTCTCCAGGTAAGCAAACGGGTTTCGCGGTTGATTGGGATGTATACGAATTGCTTTCCTTAGACAAGAAGAGTCTACTAATGATACCCCTCTTCCAGTTACTACGTGCCCGTCAAAATAATAGTTTTGATAACATTACTTCGCATGGAAGCAACGTCTTTACTTTATAAAACATTACTTGGAAAATATTAACAGTTTAACGACTATCTCCTTAACTAAGTCATAACTATGTATCAAAAGTAACTAGTAAAGCAACTTAACCTTAATCCTACCTTAATCGGCTAGTCGCAGTCAAAGACTAAGAAAACAGCAGCACTTCGGCTTGTGTTTCGTTTATGAGATCAGCAGCTCGTTTAGCAGCGTAACAACACCTCGTTTCTTCACGAGAACAGACCTCGGAACCCCGGAAGCTCCTAGCACACTTCCCGATGTTAACTATGTGAGCATTGGTGTGAAAATGGGATGAGAATGACTGAACCCGCAGCTGCCCTATTTATAGCCGAAGTTGTGCATCTTCGTGTATCGCGAAGATGCAGCCTATGCAGGTTCGCGATACGTGAAGTTGCATGTACAACGTCGCAATCTTGCATGTCAATCCTGTGCTGCCACGTGTCGACACGTCACTGGATAAGCTTTGATTCGTGTGCCAGCAACTTCACGATATGCGAAGATGCTCGGCTTTGCATCTTCGCGATACGCTAAGATGCATAAGTTTCAGAAATTTCATTTTCAGTCCTTCTACTTCCAGATTTGGCCTTTTAGCCCCTTTAACTTCTAAAATTTACAATTTTAGCCCAAAACTAGATGGGGTATTTTCACGGTGTTCCAGCAAGTGAAAGCAGTTATGCATTGCCTATCATTCCCGACACATCACCTTGCGATGAGGTAAACCACAACTTATGCACTCAGGCATGCATTAACAAGGTTACATATTATAGATATCATCAGAATGAAGTCTTGAATGAAAATTCAAAACTTCGTGAGCTAAATGCCGAGTATGTAAAAGCTGACAAGATTTACGTTGAAAAGATTGAAACTCATCATGACGATGTAGCAAATCTTAGACTTAAAATTTTTCAAGCTAAACATGAAGTATTATATTATAAAACCACAATTTCTGAATTGAAAGATGAAATTGAAAAGTTAAAACTTGATGCTTCTGATAAAAAGAAAGAAGAAAAGTTAGTCGAAAGTTTGAAAAATCATCTAAGAAATTGGATGATCTTATTGGAACCCAGAGAAATACTAAAGTAAAAGTGGGGCTGGGGTATGATTATACTAATGTACCACCACCTTTGAATGACAACTACACCAGTTTGCCCTACTTTAGCTATAATACTGCTCCCGAGGAAGAAATGTCATATGGGGTTGGTAGAATACCAAAACCTGTGAAATTTGTTCATCCTGCCTCACAAACTGTAGCTCCAGTCCTACCATATGATAAAACTAACATCAATGTATCTTTTGAAGCTGGTTGTGTAGAAGAAAGTGGGTCGGTGGAAACAGACACGAGTTGTGATTATGGAACCGTTTGTGATGAAACTTTTGTTGAAAAATGTGTCAATGAAAGTAGGCCTGTTGAGGTGAACATATCAAGTTGTTCATCATCAAGTTGTGAGACTGAGGATAATTCAAGTGAAAGTAAAGTTTTTGAAAATGAAAAGGCAACTACTTCGTGTAAATATGTTCCACTAAATAAACCATCATTTTCTCAAACAACCAATCAATTAAGAAGTCCTAAGTCATACAACTTCTGTGCTAACAACTACTATGGTCATTATCAACAAAATTTTGTTGATCCATATTATACAAATGTGTTTTATAATCATGTTCCTTTCCAAGGATCACCTTTCCCACTACACCAATCACATAATAGATCAGATGAGTTCTATGGCACTCCTAGGAGAAAGTGTTGTTTTTTGTGTGGTCACTCTTCTCACCTTGCAAGACATTGCAAGCACTGGTTCAAGCAGCAGCTTGATAGTCAAAGGCGGCTTAGTCAGTCCCTAAAAGGAGCTTTTAGTAGCCCTGATTCAAGAACTGGTCAAGCTGATAGTGAACCCAGTGAAATGGATGTGAGATCCAAAGTAAATAAAGTAAAACACAAAAAGAAATCTTTTTGGAAAACTAAAAAGGATAAAATCAAAAAGGATCCTAAGACTGTAAAGTCTGAGGATTTACCAAAAACAGTTTCAAAATCAAGAAAAGAGAAGTCCAAAATTGCTAAAACCAAGGAACAAGTTTTTGCTTGGATTCCTACTAACTACTCTTCATCAAGTGGGGCACCACCAAGAAATAAATGGTTTTTAGGAAATAAAATTAAGTTTGGTCGGTTTACAGTTGACCTTCCCGGGACAAAAGTATCCCGGTAACCCATGTCTATTTAAACGCTTAGTGCATGCAGGGTCAATCAAGGAGGACTATCAATAATATTAGGTACTTAGATAGTGATTGCACCCGACATATGATGGGAGACGAACCCTTGCTATTTGATGCTAAACCATTCGATGGCGGATTCGAGTCTTTCATAAGCGATATGGGAGGGCAAACTTCTAGGAAGGGAAGTGTTTCATACGGTACTTTGTTCAAATTGTTCAACAACAACTTATCGGGCGTTTCTCAGACTAACCTCGTCCAACTGCATCTCTCAAGTGATGGATCCAACATCAGCTGTTGGGTCTCGGTTTGAATCTCTTTAACTTTGTCATACAATGTGATAATGCTTGCTTAAAATAGTCCATCTAACAACAACTTTGCTGACCTTTTCACTAAAACCATCGATCATGCCCGATTTGAATTTTTGGTCGAATCGCTCGGCATGATCGATTTTGATTAAAACAACCTATCTATATTTTTGTATATAAAATTGTAAATATTTTTCAAATATGTCACAATTTTAGAGGGAGAAAATGAATTAAGTTTAACTCACCAAAAAGATTTTCAATTCATCTTAAGAAAAGCAAAAATAAATCATTTGATTTACCAAAAAGATTTTATATTACTTTTAAGAAAATCTAAAAGGAATTGTCTTGTTTAGAGGGAGCTCCTGCTTAGAGGTAGTCAGATAATTAAAATTTTCAAATTTTGAGAAACTGATCTGACCATTGGAAAATGATAGTACATTGATATGCAATGATCCTAGCGCATGAAAATAGTATATCAAAAGTCTACAAAATCACTCACAGATGTGTAGATAAGCTTGACAAACAAGTAAGTGTCGGGTGATATAAACCTAAATTCCTGCCGGTACTAGTGGATATACGATTATGAAGCGGTTGCATGATTCTGTGAAGTCGTATTCATGAAGGCAGAAATGTAATTATACATGTCATACCCAAGCCTCTCTTTACCTGATCACAGTTGTCTTATGAAATAAGTGTCAATTTTTAATTTCTGTTGAGTCAATTAAAGTGTCAAGAAAAGAAAAAAAAAAGAGTCAAGAAAAGAAAAAGAAAAACAGAAAAGAAAAAGAAAAATCAAGAAAAAGATTCGAAAAAGAATCATTCTTAGGAATTTTAACTTCTGCTTTATTTCTTCATTTATTTTGATTCAAGCCTTGGACTTTCTCTGTTTGTAGTCATACAAGATCTGATTGTTAAGGCCCTGAATCTTCTGCTTTATTTTAATCTTTCTAGATCGAGTCAAGTATGCAAAATAAAGTATAAACTGGCAAGTATGTTAATAAGAGTACTATGATCAAATAAGAAAGGTTTAAGTCAAGTTGCGGTGATATGTTAACACAAAGTAGGCCCGAGATATAATGGAATTAGTAACATGTCTGATTAAGTGGGGACCATATGAGCATCATGCCTAATTGTACTTCAAATGTATCACTTTGGCGTCAAAATACTTGTCAAGTTAAACAAACGGACAATATCTACAGCCGGTGATGAAATTGTGACATAATAATATCAAAATGGAAACGTGATCTAGGGCTTTGCAAATCAATGTGATTCCATGTTGTTATCTTTCTCACAAAAATATTATAATCATTAAAATTGGTAAATATTATTGATATATAATATTAATTTCATCTTTACTCCTATCTTTTATTGTTTATTTTGATTTTGTTTTGTTTTAGTTTCAACTTCAAAATGTTATGTATATATTTTCGTTATTTTTAAAATATATGAAAATGTCAAAAAGATTTTAACTTTTTCTTATGTTCGTACATATTTTGTTAAATTTTGTTTCATTCAAAATCATGTGTTTTGTTGTCATGGTCGTTCATGCAAAGTTTGTTGGAAACCTGTGACTTAAACAAATCACTTACAAGTTGAGGGACTGAAATTGGGAGGGTCTGTGAACGAGTTCTTCTTTGACCCTCGAGAGGGTATGTGAACGAATCTTATCGTTCTAAGGTTTGTGCAGTTATACATGGACAGGTAGATCAAGATCAAGTCTGCTTGGAGTTGCAGATGCTGAAGTGCTTAAAAGAAAACGAGAACGTGAAAGTTGAGGGTTGAACCTAAAAAGGAACTGATTACATCTGAAGACAAGGAAAGAAACCAGTCGGCACAAGAAAGTCAACAAAAGAAATTAGATGTCGAGCCTCCCGCATCTGATGTTTCTAAAATTTGCTGTTGCCGATCCTTCCCAGAAAATAAGATTGAAATTCAAGTCTACAAGACATTAAAATAAAGAACTGTTTAAGATCCAATCTGGTTCAAGATCCTGGATCAAGACAAGTATTGAATCAAGATAAGTACTAAGTTTCAAGAAATAAAGACGAAGCAAAGAACTTGACGAAGGTTCCTTGACATACTCAATCCTAGAGGGAGATTGTAGGGCCAATATTCTATATTGTTTTTAGGATTGTGTATGTCATTCTAGTTTGCTTTTAGTCGATGTATTACGTACTCGGTATGTTTATTTTGTACGTTTATTTTGTAAGTATTGGAAAAATGGGGACCCTATAAAAGGGCCACTTAACCATTTCTCCAAAAAACTCTTAACTCTTTCACAATACAACTTTTTGGGAAATAAACTTTCTCTCACCCACTTCTCTTCATATTCTCTCTTCTAAAATAACAAACTAAGATCCGAGATCCGAGTATCGTTGGTGATTACCGCTAACCAACAACATGGATTGATCCATCTAGAGGACCTACACCATATCCATACCCTACGGGTAGGGCCGGTTACGGGTTCGGGTATTAAAAACCTGGGTATTATAAAAACCGGTTCCGGGTATTTTTTCGGTTCCGATTCCGGGTTCTGGTATTTTTTCATCTCTACCACTAACTTTATATATAAATCAATTAAACACAAACGTATTAATTCCATCAAATTTACCTCATTTGTTCCCTCAAATAATTATGTAATTTATCATGTCTAATAATTGATTAAATTATAGAAATAGTTACAAAATAGTTTCACATTTACTTAAACTACAAATCTATCTACAATAAATAAATAAGATGATTCTTTTCCCATTGTTTAAACAACTATTTACATGTATTACGAATTTAAGATCTACGTTACACGATCTAAACACAATGGAAAAGAAGAAATAAAAAAGTTGGAAACTGTGACGCCTTTTGAGGAACCACATTCATAGATTTGAAGTTTTGTGGGTCATTTTGATTTAGTAATAAAATAATCAATGTTGTACTTATTATATTTATATGCTTTTAACAAACCTCGTTAAATAAACAATAAATTCACTTGTTTGAAGAAACATGCATATATCATATACCAGTCTGCTTAATAGAAAATAATTTTACTTAGTTTTTTGGTCAAATCGAGTTGGTGATATTCTCAAGCATCATATTATAAGTAATGCATTTTGCTATTTGCTACAAAGATGTCAAAAGAACAAGTAATTCCATTGAAGCTAGCTTGAACATGGAGAAACCTATGCTCAGTTTTTTTAAAGTTGAAGAAGAGCAAAAAATAAAGAATATCAATCAGTTTCAAGATGATCAAACCCTACAGGTCCATTTTCCAGCTAGTTTTTAATTTGTTGATCTGTGAATTATTTTCTATAAATGTGATCTGTTTGTTCATGAATTTTGAATGTTATTTTGCATATGTTAAGCAGGAAATGAAGAGTAACAAGAAAGATGTTGATTCTTCTTTGTCTATTGGAGAAGATCTGACCAAGCAGGTACGCATACAATTAAATGTCACCATGAGAAAACCAATCATCGTAACTAAAGAACTGCATAAATGTTTTGAACGATACATACGAGTATTAGGATATATCAATCACTCGTATATCTTGTAAACATTAATGTGCGCAGCCTGCGTGATTATGATCGAGCTCAAAACTCAGAGCTGACTCTAATTTCTATTATGCATTTTAATGATGATTGACGTACTTTTCCTTATGTTTTGAAAATTTAGTTTGGTCCTATCTTTTTTTATTATGTGATCTAGAAAGATATTTCTGAGTCCGCCACCGATTGAGCTAACTTTCACGAGTCTTTGGTTTTCAAGTTTCATGTAAAGTTTGACATGAAAAACTAATCGTGTGTTCATAATCCTTCAGACTGTTCTGGTTTCATCAGCTAAAGATGAGATGGGTCAAGTTAGAGAAGAAAACCAGAAGTTGAAACATAAATTATCTAGGGTTTTGAAGGATTACAAATCTTTGCAAATGCAATTTAATGACTTTTTTCAACCAGAAGTTACTAAAAGTTTAGAAAAACTGTCTCCTGATCTAGAAGATGACGGAAATGAACTAGTTTCTCTAAGCCTTTCAACTTATAAACATAAGAGTATTAGTCCAAAGAAGGTGAACTGCTTCAGCAAAAGCAAACTAGACATTGATGATGATGATCAAGAATTGAAACTAGGGTTGAGCTGTGAATTTGACAGGACTCCAACTAGAGTTGACATCAACAATACGAAGGATGAAAGAACACAAACCTTGGAACTACCTGTTCATGATTTGAAAACTGATAGAAGTGATGATAATGAGCTTTTGGATCAGCTTCCCTTGAAAAAAGCTAGGGTTTCTGTAAAAGTTGTGTGTGACACTCAAACGGTAATAATTTTTATCTAGTTGAACACGTTTTATGTAAATGATACTTGCTAAGATAGGATTTGTAGAAAGAACCTGACTTTTGAAGTATTATAACAAATTATATTACAGATGAATGATGGATGTCAATGGAGGAAATATGGGCAGAAAATAGCGAAAGGGAATCCATGTCCTCGAGCTTATTATCGATGCACATTGTCACCATCTTGCCCAGTCAGAAAACATGTAAGTCTTAGTTTCTTCTTGCTGGCTGCTTTTCTTGAAAGAAAGAGAATCCTGGTAAGTTGTAAATCTAGCAAATCATTTTCTTTCAAAAGATAAGATTTATTAAGCATATAACCTAAAGAGTATGACCATTTACCCGCCTCTAGTCTTACACTAGAAGTTACTGAATTTCAATGTTCAACGCAGGAAATAATTGACTATAAGTTTAGATTCAAGTACCATAAAGAATTTTTCAAAAAAATTAAATTTGTTTTCTTCTAACTAAGTCAAATGATTATTTAGGTGCAAAGATGTGCCGATGACAGGTCTGTCCTGATCACCACCTATGAAGGAACTCATAACCACCCACTTTCAGCATCAGCAACGGCAATGGCTTCCACCACTTCAGCTGCCGCCTCAATGTTAGCATCCCCCTCATCAACCTCAGAACCAGGTTTCACCACCACTGCCGGCGGCGCCACCACTACCTCCACCACCACCTTCTCAAGCCACCATAGAATTGGTTACAATTCAATAGCACCTCAATACCAATTTTTCCTACCGAAAACCACAATATCTACATATCAATCACACCCAACTATCACCCTTGATCTCACATCAAATCCTCATTTCAATAGGACAAATTCATCAAACTTTATGGCACCAAGATTTTCATCTTCCACATGCCTAAACTTTTCTTCTCCCTCATCAACTCTTTATTCGTCTATTGAATCCAACTACAAGAATACTATACCCTTTTCGTATCATACAAAACAAACACCATCACATAATAATTTCAAAACTAATTCTAGTTCTGCTTCACAGCAGCATTCAACAAGCACAATTGCAACTGCAACAAAAGCTCTAACCTCAAATCCGTCTTTCCAATCAGCATTAGCAGCTTCATTTAAGTCACTTGTCACAAATGTCGGAGGTGGGCCCGTGATATAATAAGACTTTAACATTTTCATTGTAATTTTGAAGTGAACACAGTTTTGTTTCCACTGCTGTTAGTTTCTCTTTTTTTTTCATGAATATCTATAACATGTATATCTTATAATAAGCCTATCATAATGTACAAGTCATACATTTGGTTTAAATATGACAAATTAATGTGAAATGTTACACAAAAAATTTCGGAGTCCATGGATTCTAACCTTATTACGATGTAACACGATTATTTATATGAAAACCGTGTGAACTTTTCATGAAGATAAATGAGATTAAAACTGGCCTTCAAATCAAAGCATTATCTCCTCATCTTTCATCTAGATACCAGATTACAAAGGTGCCCCTTTCTTTGAAGAAACCTCATTGGCAAAATCTATGAAGAATAGCGCATAACATATGCACCTGTATATGTATACGGGCCGCATATGTTATGTGCCATATGTACATATGCGTTAACCCAAACTCATGGCAAATCCCATTGTGCATCATGACATCACCCAGGGCTATCAATTTCATGGGCTTGAGGACGAAGACACACCCGCACACATTTCCCCCCTCACCCGCATTCTAAACACATTCTCACTCGTTGGACAGGCCGCCTCTTGGCTCGACTTGCAATCGGCCAGCACATTCACCACTTGTGAGGCTCTTCGAACCACATTTCTAAACATCCCGCCTTCGTGACATGATTCACTCTTTCCATGTGGAGCCAGACGAGCCCTGTTACCAAGCATGGGAGCGATTCCAAAATTTCCTATCTCGATGCTCCCAGCATGGTCTCACTCCATGGGCCCTCCTTGAAAAATTCTATAATGGGCTCAACTAGGAAACTAAAGCCCGATTCGATACGTCAGCAGGAGGTCATCTTATGGAGAAGACGAGCGCCACCGAGTGTAATGATCTTTTAGAGAGTTTTGCCTAGTTTGAACATGCGTAAAGTCCACTCAATAGGAATTCTACTCCTGCCACTAGTACACCCTCATTCGTTCGAGGTGTGCACCAGGTTACACCGGATACTAGTTTAGCTTCTAGAAAACTTAACCAGATAGATGAAAGAAATAAAAGCTAAGGTAGACATTTGTGAGCTGTGTAGAGGGGGGCATGGTACATAAAGTGTCCGTTGATGTGCCAACTCTAAGTATCCGTGTAAAGTAAGAGTTCCTCTTAAGTTATTTTATTAATATGGCTTAGACCCTAGTTGGGAGTATAGCCTAAACCTTGATCAAAATTAAGTGTAACATAGTTTTTCATATACAAAGGTTATAGTTAAAATAATGTTTATTTATGACTATGAAACACAAAGTTTGAATACAATCGACATAGTCAAATTGACGTTTATTCTTGAAGAAGAAACCTCACATATTTGTTTCTTCATGAAGAAGAAACATAGCATATAATCGGTAAATAAACAGAAAAACTAAAGGTCTACATGTTTTATTCAAACAAATGGTTTATCAAAATTAATGATATGCAAAATAGACTAAAGGTCTGAAGCTAGATCGTTGATCTAGATATTTATACAAGCTTATCTCTTACTATAGGTCTAGATAACTCACAAGCATAAATCAATGGAAGTACTGATCATAACAAAGGTGAATACGTCTAGTCTATTTATAAGCATGAATACAAACAACTCATTTATACAAAAGTTTGCATGGTATTACAGAACCCTAAAACTTTAGTATCTACTAGCATCAGATTAGTTATGCTTATGTCTGGATCCTTTTATATGTGGGCTTAGGGTTGGCATACCCCACCACACTTAGTACCATGTTCCCATCTCATTAAGCCAGTCTATAGAGCTGTGAGGGCCAGACTATGTAATATAATTGGTACGCCGGTCTAGAGGGCCGCTGATTGTTTCAAGTATGAACTAAAGGTTTGTATAAATGATTTAAATTGATTATTTCCTTTACCATGATGGGTCGGGTCTTAAGATAACCGAGGAAATAACTAGGCTCATGTTTTGGTAAAAAAAAATTACCTAATCAATTTAGTAATCAAACTTTGCAAGTGAGCTAGCATGATTTTCAGTATATTGCTAGTAGTGTGTGATAAAGCAGTAAATGGCTCAGGATATAGCGAGGAAAACCCTTGATCCTGATGAGGATCTCCAAAAAAAACCTCGGCTGGGAAACTATGCCGCTGCCTTAGAAATATTATTAAGTGAAAAGTGTTACAACTTGAGAACTAGTGATGAACGAGTGCCAGAGTATAGGAGTTTATAGCACAAGCATACATCAGCATTGCACTGATGAACATAAACAAAGGTGAATACGTCAAATCTTTGTATAAGCATAAATACAAACGAGCCATTTATACAAAAGTTTGCATGGGATTGCAGATCCTTAAAACTTTAGCATTTGTTAGCATTCAAGCTAGGCCCAACTATGTATGGATCCATACTTATTTGGGCAAAGGTAGGCATACCCTTCCACGTTTAGCATCATGTCCCCGTCTCAATGAACCAGTCTATAGGGTTGTGTGGACTTGACTATGTGCATATAATTAGTAAGCCAGTCTACCGAGTCGCTGATTGTTTTGAGTATCAACTAAAAGCTTAAATAAAATTGTTTTAGCATCAGCATGTTCACCAACATGTGTTGCTAACGTATTTTATAAGCTGCTTTATAGGTAATGAGGAATAGAGATAAAGGATGGTGGTCCTAGCCATTAGAAGATCTGATGGCTCAAATTTCTTGATTAATGTAAAAGATGTAAATTATGGTTTTATCAGATATCATCTTGTTAAACTTTATCGAGTATTTAATTCACGACATTATGAATATAATATTATTTAAATGAAAAGACTTTCATTTTTCAATCTATACTCTGACATATTTACAAACAAGTACCAATTCTAGTCACATGCCTAGGCCCATAGAGTCGGATGTGGCACCTATGTAAATAGGTAGCTTTGATGTAATAGTAGGCATGGATTGGCTCTCCTTGCAACGTGCCAAAATGGTTTACTTCGACAACTTCTTCAGATCCCTCTCACGAATAGTCAAACCCTAAGTATTTACGGTGAAAATCCCCTCTCAAAACATAACATTATGTCATGCTTCCAAGCCCAAAAGTACTTGCAAGAAGTACCTGGCTTTCTTGACCCAAGTAGTAACGAAAAGCGATGAAGAGAAGAAACTTCAAGGCATTCCGGTCATCTGTGATTTTCTTGACGTCTTTCCCGATGACATATCTGGTCTCCCTCCCATACGTCAAGTCGAATTTCCTATCGATCTTTTGCCTGGATCAACTCACGTGGCCAAATCCCCATACCGCCTCTCACCCTCTGAGATATAAGAACTCTCAAACCAACTTCAAGAACTTAGATAAAGGCTTCATTCACCCTGGTTCATCGCCATTGGGCGCACCCGTTATGTTCATGAAAAAGAAAGATGGATCGTTTCGTATGTGCTTCGACTATCATGAGCTTAATAACCTCACTATCAAAAACTGTTATCCCTTACCTCGTATCGATGACCTCTTCGACCAACTTCAAGGTGCCGCTTGTTTCTCAAAGATCGCTCTCCATTTGAGTTATCATTAACTACGCATTCATAAAGATGATATTCCGAAAACCGTGTTTCCCACCCGTTATGGGCATTACGAATTCACGGTTATGCCTTTTGGGCTAACCAATGCACCTAGGGTATTCATGGATCTCATGAACCGTGTGTGCAAACCTTATTTGGATAAGTTCATAATTGTTTTGATCGATGATATCCTCATATATTCAAAAACCGAAGCCAGCCACAAGAACCATTTATATGATATTCTTGGTCTTTTGAGGAAAGAACAACTCAACGCCAAATTTTCAAAATGCAAATTTTGGCTAAAATAAGTTCAAGTATTGGGTTATATCGTGAACAATAAAGGCATTCATGTCGATCACACTAAAATCAAAGCCATCAAAAATTGTGCACGAGTTCCTGATGTGCTAAAAGTGATTACAAATTTATTAACTAAAATTACGCTAAGTAATAATTCTAGACTCTTAAAACTTAACTAAACTACTAACCGACAAGTATACCAGTCAACTCTAGTACAAATAACTAAGTCCGAATATCGAACCCACATGACTCTTTAAATTACGTAAACTAGCTAATTAGACTCAACTAACTGACATGACTATTTAGTTATATTATGTGTGTGTGTGTGGGGGGGGGGGGGTACTGAAACTAAATAAAAACTAATTAATTAAACTAAACAAAACTTCATTTAGAATTCGGATTTTATTCAAATAATTACAAGCAACTACCTAAGCTAGAATCCCTAATGTATCGGTTATCACTTAATCGAAAAATGCTATGTTATAGAACTGGGATCTTAAAGTATTTACTTAATGGGAAACCGAACATGACCCTCGACCTTTCTCAATTAGACACCTATGGAACCCTAGTAAGTTATTAAAATTACCGGTTTAATTAGACTCCCTCACGGTCGCTAATTTATTTTATGACAAGTACCTTTATATGAAATTCTATTTCATAGCGCGGAAATCGAAGGTGTTTTAATGCATTCACCCAACTAGATAGACAAAGCTGTTAAATCAAACCTAGACGGACTCCTCGCAAATGTAACATCTCAGGTTTTCTGTATTCGTATTCGTTTATATATAACCCAATTCGGGAATGTAATTCGGATCTTTCGTATCAGTAATATCATGAATTTAATTGTAATTAATTTTTTTTATTTAGTTTATAATTTCATAACTTTCATTTATGCTAGATAGTTCTTAAAAACCATTAAAATCGCTTAAAACAGCTAAAAATCGCATTTATAAAAGTAAAGGGACTATTTTTGACCCAAATCTAGAAACTTATGCCCCAAGTTATATGATATTATAACATGTCTATTTCCTTACCTTAAATATTGAAAACGAATTTTTATTATTAGTTGGTTCGATTTTGTTATTAATTGATTATTTTATTTCTTAATTCGTTTTTAGCATGCAAATCACTTATTTTAGGCATAAATCAGGTGAATTAAGGTCCAAGAAAAACTAATACAATTAAAATGCATGTCCATATTCATTACCCATTGATCAATCACGAAATTTACTGCATATAATATTGATTTCGTCATTAAATGTTTATTCGGTTTCCTAAACGAGTAAATTAACTAAATATAGTTCGTTTTTGTGTTTCTTATATAAACAAAGCTTAATTCTTCTGCCACAAACTTCTCTAACCCTAATATATGATCTCCAACCATCACCTACCTCCACCCGTCATCATCTTTTTTGGTTTTTGATTTATTGTTGAAGATACGCTCATAAACGGTTGACTTTGTATACATGTGGACCTTTCACTCTTCCTTTCTCTTGATTCTTTCACTTTCCGGGTAAGTTGTAAACTAAGAAATCGTTTATACATATTCCCTAGTCAATAATCTTCAATCAATTTCGGTGGTTGAAGGGTGTTGACTGGTTAAATCGTTTAAAACTCGTTAAAAGGGCAAAATAGTTAACTAGTTTGACTTAACGTTTTCTCAAACTTCTGGTCGGATTCAACGTTCGGTCCAGAAGACTTTTATTCTCGTAACAAAATTTTAAGGCTACTGACAAAAACCCGACTTCCGAATCGCTGTTCGGATTCTGGTCAGTACCAGCTCGCTTAAATCTTAAAACAAACATAACTTGAATTCTAAACGTCCGTTTGGATTGATTCCAGTGGCAACGAGTTCATTTTTATTTATATTATCATATCCTAAAGTCTCAGATTCTGAATTGTCTATATCTTTTGACATGTAGTGGACGACCCGCTTATTCGTTAGCTCTCTAATTGGTATTTATATTCGTTTGTCATTAATCTAAGGTGAGTTTATCATTTCCCTATTTTACCAACTTTTCTAAACGTTTTGGGGACATATGCGTACCTATCCGAATTTCATACTATATATATATATATATATATATATATATATATATATATATATATATATATATATATATAACAAATGCATACGTGTAATTGTGAGTGACTTAATCAAATATACGTGTTACATGCTTACTTTTGTTAATATTCATTCATTCGTATATTGTGTTAATATTCATTCATTCATTCATATATTCGGAGGGGTCCATCATACTCCCATGTATTCGGTTCTCATGCTATTGACCAATGCCTGATTCGCTTGGCAACGGTATACATACTTGTTTATGGTTTGATTATATCTACCGCTTTTATCACGTTATGCTTATTTATATTGACATGCAAACTTGGTGATATTCTCACTCAACTTTATGTTGACAAACTCCATTTTCTACGCATATGCAGGTTGATTGTATTAAGAATTGAAGTTTCACATAGACATGACCTTAGGATATAATCAAGATAATCATTATTTGAGCTTATGTTCATGTATTTAAATTGTTTGTTGTAATTGAATAATGTGTGTATACTTTTAATAAAATAATTAATTAGATATTGTCACTTATATTCATGATAGTTGTTTTGGTCAAAAACTGACAATAGTGATTTTATAATCAAATTAGTAAAATGGGACTAGGTGCTTGTAAAATTGGCTTGAACATTGAGATTTGGTGTCAGGAAAACACCCGTTATCCTTAGGATAACAAAAAAAAACCCCGGGTGGTGAAAACTATCACCACCGGTTTATTAATAACAAAGTGATTACAAGTGTGGAGCTGAAACTCGATCGTGATTACAGAGAATGCGAGTACTAGTAAGTCTCGTGTGTCTAGTGTGTGTTTTTGATCGAAGCTTATTGCTCTATTTATACAAAAGCAAAGCTAACAAACTTCCTATATGGAAATGATTGACTAAGTATTAATTAGCCGTTCCTGAAATTCCTCAATTAAACACGTTTTCCTTGTCGGCCACGTCCTATTAACAGCAAGTCCGAATCTTCAGCCAATCTTGATAAGTCCTTTGACCTGGTAAACAAGGAAAGACGACAGACAATTAAAGTTATACAATATATTTAGGATACATGTTACCTCGGAGGATACCATATCTTGAAGTTATCCTGAACATATTGCTTGCTGAGGATACTGAAAATCCGAGCCCTGACAATAGTATCTTCGAGCTGTGAGCAATCGGATAACGCCCCGGCATTTCCACCTTAGGTTTGGGTGTGACAACAAAGAACTAAATCTAAAAATTAACCAACCAAGACCTATCATATAATATATCACCTCACAGGTATTTAGATTAGTAGCACACTTAAATCTACTAGATTATTATTATTATTATTGTTGTTTCTATGGTTTTATTGCAAATCAACCACAAACTAATCAAGAACACACAATAAATGACCTAACATACTCCTATTATATGAAATACATTCACCAAAGACTTTGTGAAACAATAAAACTTGTTAAACAAACTTAAGCACACACATGCATCGAATGTGTCAGGACCGTCTATCGGGTGCAGCCTTAGCAAAGGTTTGACAAGAACGCACCGACTTAATTACTCAAAGACCGATTGAGTATTCCGGCGGAATCAGGATATTCAATGATTGAGAATGAAAGCTTGTGGAGAATTATCAAACACAAAACAATAAATGATAATCGGTAATGACTATTTCAACGACAAAGATTCACTATATTAGATGATACGTCAATGATACAGTGAATGGAATGTCTAGGGTTTTGTGTGACGGCGGCTTTTGATATTCGTCTGCAAAGATTTGTCAGTATGCGTGCCCAAAAACCCCCGTCCCCTAGTCGTACCCTAGGATGTCTATATATAGACCCTAACATTCCATGTATACGTCCTAGACATTACATAATGAAAGATAAATCTAATACAAGTGTTTCAGACCTCGAGCAAGGTATATACCTTGCTCGAGCAAGCTTCCTATACAAGGTGTGCTCGGAGAGTGTCCTCGAACATACTTTACTTAGAATATATTCTCTTTCAGAGAATACATATTCTCTTCGAGTAAGCTTCATTCCTCTTGACTTGATCAAACTTTTCTCGAATAAGTCCATCGAGCAAGCTCATTCTTCTTGATGTCTTCAGCTTTTCTTATTCAGCAATCTTTATCATGCTCGGATGTAAATCTTGCTCGGTAACTGAACTGTGCTCGAAGTCTTTGCTTTGATTCACGTGACATCGTCTTATTGCATCCATGCTCGTCCCCATGTGCTCGATCATCCTATGCTCGTAACACTTGGCTGGAACTTGTATGATCAAGCTGTTTTCTCGATTGGCAATCCATGCTCGATAGAAGAATACCCTTGCTCGTTGAACTGTAGCTTGCTCGACGCCTTAACACTTAGAAGAATCAACCATTTAAGATTCAGAACCTTGCTCGAAGTAGTAAAAACCATGCTCGATCATCTGGGTTTGCTCGTATTCCATACTTAGCCGTTTCTGAGGAGGTTGAGAAGATTCCAATCTTCCTTATTAAGAAATCCAACCCAACAATCTCTCCCTAGATTGGAACAAGCTCAGATGCACCAAAACATACCTGCATAGAGTTACACATGTATCTGATTTCTAGATAAATCATTTAATAACATGTCATTTCATTACATAATTGGAATTCTGCCACATGGGCATTAAAAAAAACTAAATTTTTATAACTCAAACATACAGAAATAAAAATCAATCATCCATTAGCTCCATTCTGTTATCTTCTTCCTCTATTCTAGGCTTCAGCCCTTTCTTTTAGTTTCTTCACATATGCAGGTCTTTGCTTCAGCATGTCAAGTTCTGAGGAGTCAGAGGCATCACTTGGAAATCTCGAACTAATTAAATCTTGTAAGTCTTGTGGATGCATATAATGCAGATCTCCATCCTCTCTTATGACTACAATTGGTATCCCTGACTCATTTCTCAAAGTGGTCGAATCAACATTTTGATTGTACGTTATGTATGTGATTCTTCCAAATTGTTGCACTTTTGAGTTGGGTTCCTTCATCACTTCTCTTGTAGCCAAGCACTCTTTTAAGGTTTTCCTTTTCTGATGAGAGCTGCTTGCTAGAGCTCTTTGTTTCTTTGATTTAGAGAGGGAAAGCTCGAATATGTGAACTTCACTTATTCTCTTCCTCCTCTTCTCTTTTTCTGCTTGGCTCTTGATCTCTCTCTTCTTTTGCTGCAGAAATGGGAATCCCTTTTCTGCTTGATCCTTTAAAAACTTTGAGAGATCATTCCTCAGTTGACCAGATGGTTAACTTCTTACTTGATTGTCATATAAATTCAGATCAGCCATCTTGGTCAGTTGTTCTTCTGAAAAGTTTCTCAAATCATATCTTCTGTTTCATCTTCAGTCACAACCCTTAATGTCTTTGATCTTCTGTCAAAATAGAGATGTGTGGGCAAATTCAAGTTTCTTGGCTGCACAGGCCTCACACTCTTTGACCTCTGGGTTCTGCTTGAGCACCCCATTTCAACTTTCTTAATCTTATCAAGACCCTCTTCAACGTACCATCTTTTTATTGTATCTTCAGTTTGCATTAACAGTCTTGACATTTTTACTCCCTTTTTGTAGAGGGCATTCATCATTTCTGCATGAACTTCTTGTTCTGCCCTCCTTCTGTCTTCCTGCAGTTTCCTCTGTGTTTCAAGATACGTCCTCTGCTCTCTGTGGTATATTTCCATTAGCTCAGCAGGAGGCATGTTCTGAAACTGTTCTTCCCATCACAATTTTCTTTAACATTTCCATCCTTTGAGGGTCCTCAAACCACCTCTTTGCTTCTTGATCTTTCTTTTCTTTTTCCTCCCTTTCCTTCTGTAATCTCATTTTTAACTCCTGCTCTCTTGCAAACTTTTCTCGACTTTCTTGATCTTTGTGAGAGTCTTTAATTTGTTGAATTCTTCTTTTCAGTTCGTCAGGAGAGAGATTTATCAAGAAGTTGTAGCTGTAGCCATACAGCTGAAGGAATTTAATGTCATTATGTTTTGACTTTAAGGATTCATATGCTTTTTCATCCTTTTGGTTCTTTTCGGTTCTTTTCTTGCTACTGTCTGATTCTTTTAATTCTTTTTCTTTCTCTTTCTTCCTTTCAGTCACCCTTCTCACATAGTCAGACAGATTCTCCATGAGAGCCCTTTTGTACAAACCATCAATCATGTCAAATGGCTGTAAGTTCAGGAAAGCAGGCTTATGACCAGCATTTATCAATACTTCTCTTTTTCCTTTCCTAATTCTCCACCCCTCAGCTTCTCTTGCCACATCCTCTTTTGATAGTCTTTGAACATGCAGAGGATCATAGCCCAAACTGATCAAATATTCAACATTTTCATTTATCTTTTCAGCTTCCTTCACTTCTTCCTCATCTTCACTCTCACCATCCAAGTCCACTACTTCTTCAAGATTATAAAGAGCCTCAATCATTGGTTCATCATTTTGTTTGGATTGAGCTCTTCTTCTTTCTTCTAGTTTGTCTCTCCTCATCTTATACACCAATTTCTTCACAGATTTTTGTCTTTTGGATTTTGGTGTCTCAATCTCAGTTGTGTCTTTTCTTTTTAAACTTGATTGAGTTGGAGTAGATGTATCGGGCTGCTCCACTTCTGTTTCTGGTTCTTCAATAATTATCTCCTCATCCACAGACTCGGATTCTTCAATAACATCTTCATTTCTATGAGTCTCCTCAGTTTCTTCAGTGACCTCTTGAATGATGGGTTCACTTGGTTCAACATGTTCTTTAGGTCTTGATTCTCCTTTGCTCAGATTTATAAATTCTAGTTGAGCCTTTCTTGCTGCCATCACAGTCTCTGGATGATGTCTCTCTGGATTATTCAGAATCAGTGTAAGATCCTTCAATATAATCAACTTAACCATAGTGCTTGCTGAGACTTCAATGGTTTCATCTTCTTCATGAATAACTGGTCCCAACCCAAGTTCTTGTTCTTTTTCAAGATTTTCAGGTTCAGTCACTGATTGTTCTGGTTCATTGGTTGTTGGCTCTTCAGTCTCAATTGTTGTAGGTTCTGCAGCCTTTTCTTGATCATTATTCAGACTTTCATTGAAGGCATCAATTGTAGCCTTGATTACTGCATCAGCTTCCCTTAACCTCCTCTCATCTTCTTCATCTTTGTCTTTCATGTTTATCAATGCTTCAATTACCTCTTGAGGAATCTCCTCTTCTTATTCAACCATTACTTCCCTTTCAAGAGCCTCCAGCTCTTCATTCATTAGATTGATTGCTGTTTTCACTGACTCAGCTGCAGCTACGTCTGGATCAACAACATTTTCTTTAAACAAAATATCTTCTGATTGGACTGGATGCTTAGGCAGGGGATGTAGATCTTCTTCAGTAATTGCAACCCCTTTGCCTTTTGTTTTTCTTTTTAGTCTCTCTTCTTCAGTTTCATCTTCTTCTTTATCCTCCCCCTCATCCTCCAATTCTCCATCATCATATGCTTGGTTTAGCATGTTCAAAGCATCAGATGGTCCAACCTCCTCTTCAACATCAATATTCTCCCCCTATTTTGGTGCATCTGAGGTCTTCTCAACCTCAGACTGCCTCTCAAGGGTTCGAATCTTCATTAAAGCTTCATTCAGAGCAGCTTCCAATGCCGAGTTCCGTCTAGCCAAAATGGCATTACGTTCTCTTAACATGATGTTTTCAAACTCAAGTTTGGCATTTTCACACACAACATCTTAAATATTGGGACTTGATGGTGGGCTTTCAGCAGTAGGTTTTGGAGCTGGTTCAGAGAATGGTTCAGATTCTGCGGTTTTAGGGGATGGAACTTTGTATGGTTCTGGGATTTGGGTTGGGAGAATAGGTTCAATTGGTTCTGTAGTAGGTTGAGGATGGATAGGTATGTCTTGTTCATTTGGCTCAGTTGTGGCAGGTGAAAAACGAATATCAGCATTATCAGTTGGCTCATGAGCTTCGTGACCAATTTCATACACAGTCTTATCAACTACAACCTGTGCATCAGCAGGATTTTCAATAATCATCTCATCTCCTCCATTGACACCATCATCATCATCATTATCATTATCATCACCATCATCATCTTCCTCATCACTGTTGCCAGGGGTCCTCGGTACATCAATGGCACCCAGTGCAGGAACAAGTAACCAAGGGAGTACATCCCAGTCAGCATTCTCAATAAACTTACTCTGAGCATCCTTCATGCGTTTACATATATTTGGGTCTTGCAACCCCAAAATCTGCCCTTTTCTTTGAATGTCTGGTAAGACTCTGTTTATTAAGATCTGCATAAAACGTGGATACATTAAGAATCTATGATGTACTGGCCTCTCTGCATTTGAAATCAACCCTTGAAAGATGAGTCTTGAAATGTTGAAGGGTTGCTGGTAA
This sequence comes from Bidens hawaiensis, assembly GCF_021521415.1. NCBI lineage: Eukaryota > Viridiplantae > Streptophyta > Magnoliopsida > Asterales > Asteraceae > Bidens > Bidens hawaiensis. The sequence continues at coordinate 164,592 of NW_027493385.1, read as the reverse complement.
AGAATGGCGACAGTGAGAGTCCCAAGCTCTCTACTCAATAAAGTCTAGGTCCCTCGTCGTGAAGATAGAGACTGAATAACGTGATGAATCAAAAATCTTTAGATTAACGGAAAACTCCCCTTTTGAAACTGTCCCTCCTTAACTCTTCCCTGATAGCCCATAGTCTCTTGAAAGACTCTTAGTAACTTTGGGACGGAGGAGGACGGCTGATCCTCAAAATTGCATTAAGTTCCAGTGCAGCTCTGATTGAGGCTTCAGTTATTTCAATGTCATGATTTAGAATCGACGCCTCAATTCTTTCCCCATTGACGTCATTTACATGTGTTGCAAACCCCCAAAATTCCGAAATGTGATTTCTGTATATTGTGGGGTCGGTAGTTAACACCACCCTCAGATTGGAGTTTCTTAGAAAGTTTATCATTGGCTCCAACTCACGGTTGTCATCGTCTATCTCCAGTCGAGCACACATATTATGCCATTTTTCAAATTTGAAGGCCATCAGTTCTGCAAGAACAAGAAGAGTTGTCAGTACACAAAGTTGCAAAACTAATATATGAGAAAAGATAGATGATAAATGGCGTCTTCAATTAACCTGTTCCTTAGTAATATGCGTACCTGCAAAACAAGTAAACAGTTAGTCAAGTTATTCAATTTGAAACCCTAATTTCAAAATCGGTGCGACGATTATCGAACAGCGATGTCTTACCGAAGTCGAAACAGAGCTAATGTCGCTAATCAAAGAGAAATTAACGAATAATAGAACAGCGAGCAAGGGGAAGATAGAACGAGCAAGAGGGTTTTCGTCTAGGGTTAATCAGAGAAATATGTGTGAAAAACTTTCTAAGTCTCCTTTTTATACCTAACGATTTGGTGGTACAGTACCTTGGTTTGTCATCTAGCAAACGACAGTTGTCATTTAATTTCAAATTTACATGTACCACCCTTGCTCGAGTATACAGCCAAAATAAAAACTTGCTCCCTCTGTACACAAAGACATGGTAGAATGCTTGCTCGAGTATACTTAAAAATATATCATCAGTTCCTTATGCTCGAGATGCATTTCTGTGGGCTCGAAGTACAGTGCTCGAAAACCTTATCTAAATCTTTCCTAATCCCGCATTCGAGCACAGAAACTGGTACCCTAGTGTGCTCGAAAATTTCTTAGCAATAGAATCATCTTTCCCTATCTCAAAATTCTAACACAATCTTCTCCACATGCTCACTAAGACACCTAGCACAGATCTTGCTCGAAACACTTAGATGATTCCTATCATTCAGTTGTGCTCTTAGACTTGAAATCATACTTACTCATGCACTCATGCTTGAAGATACTTAGTAAAATAACAAAGTATATCTTCGTGCTCGAAGATCAAAGAGAACAAAACACATTAACAACAAGCTCGAATTACAAGCTAATTCCTAGATCATACTCGAAAATACCTAGAACACTTTTGCCTAGAAATTTAGACAAAGATCACACTTAAACTTTGCAATAATTAAGATTACAAGTTAATGAAATCAATCATTTTTCTCAAGCTTGGGTTGGAGGTGAACAAGAGATCAAAATCCAGTTTAAAAGTTTATGTCGTTTCATTGGAAAGATCTCAACATGGGATCAGATTGTCCAACAACTGTTACGCCACTTCATTTTCAGCCTTATTATGATTTAAGTCAGGCTGACAGTATGTGTAAATTCTTAGCATGATTCTCATGACGTTTGTGATATATTTTATGTTCAATTAGTTGCTTGAGTTAGAATGGTCACATTTTAGACTTTAGTTGTTCCTTATCTCTTCTCAAAGCTTATTTAGCTTTCTCCTAATCACCCCGAATTGTCTTCAACCCCTGATGCGTTGGTCAAAAATTTTAATTTTTCGAGCAGTATATTGAATAATAAGATACTTAGTTATCAGACCATAAGGTTGAACGTTGGACTTACAAGCCATCCGGACTTACATGCCTTTCATTCAGAGTGTTTAGGACTTATTTGGATGCCCCACTCTTGTAGTTCGTTTAGTGTCCCTTTAGGTCATGATATATTTGTTTAGCATAAATTAGTTTGAAGCATATTTCATTTTGATTTTCATAATTTTTTTTTCTTTTTTTTTATTTGCTTCATTTCCTTTTAATATTTATATATAGATATTTAGTTGCTGCTCATAATTTAGTAAACTGTTTTTGGTAAACCAAAACATCAACAGGCTCGTGTATGATTGGATAATTGTCTTTCTGCCTTTCATTTGGAGAGATGTGTAAGAAAACATACCTTAGTTGTCAAATGAATCACCACATCAAACTTAGCGTGATTATCTTATTTGTATCACATAAATCACTGCACTCATGGGAAAAAGCTACACAAATTGTCAGTTTACCGAACTGAAATCTTTTAAGCCTATAATCCATGAGTTAGGTGATCAGACAATATGCTATCATTTCCCAAATTAGTTGGATTCAATCTCCACCTGAATAACAATATTCATTTCTGAATATGAACTTGGATAATATTATCATCTCTCATGTTTGATCACCAAAACAGTGTTGCTTATCATAAAACATGTTACATTTTCAAAATCATTTATTTGATAGGTCATTTTTAAGGTTAGATTCTGAAAATAGTATAGTCTTGTTGTCACATTTGATAAGCAGACACTTCACAAGTGTCACACACATAATACTCACATCACACATTTCAATCAGCAAAGCACACAATACAGTGGAGCATGCTTAGAAATCCATCGAGCATACTCGGAAGTCTGTAGCACCCTTAAGATGTATCATTACAGAGTTTGTGCTCGACAGAGTTGTACATTGTGCTCGAGCAAAAAACTTGTGCTATGAATACTTGGAAAGTTTTCCATTTTACATGTCCATGCTCGAACATCAAAACATATCATTAGTGCTCGAAATATGGTTTGTTTGTGCTCGAAGAACAACACACACACCATAAGTACAGAACCATGCTCGGAATACTTAGAAAAGTTTTCCAAAGCAAGTCTGTGCTCAAGCAACTGAGCAACTGACATATGTGCTCGAATGAGTTAGAATTGTCTTTGAGAAGCCTATGCTTGTGCTCGAAGAACAATAAGCACAACATCGAGCACAGATTCATGCTCGAAGTACTTAGAATCATAAAAATTTATCATGCAAGCACAGATCAAAGTACTAACAGCTATAAATATCAGATTTAACATAAATTCGACATACACACATTCACAAACATGATTATGACACCCAGAACAGTCACACACATGATGAAAGCAAACAGAAAATTCAGATTAGCACAACTATCAATCATGCAAACATTCACAGTGAGAAACATGGATCATCAGTAAGCACTTCACTTAAGCACACATCCTAAATCATACTTCATCAGCATTAATCATTCCTAGACATTTTAACAGAAAATGAAATCTGGTCTTATCTAAAGGTTTGGTGAACAAATCAGCCAAATTATCAGATGTATCTACCCTCTTCATTTCTATAAGCCCTTTTTTCCTGACAATCCCTAATGAAATGATGTCTAGTTTCAATGTGCTTAGTTTTAGAATGTTGAATTGGATTCTTAACAATGAACATAGCAGCCGTATTATCAATTAAAGTAGGTGTGAGTAAGAAATTCAGACCATAATCCAGCAGTTGGTTTTGAATCCACAGAACCTGTGCACAGCAGGCAGATGCAGCAATGTACTCCGCTTCAGCAGTAGAGATTGATACTGTGGTTTGCTTCTTGCATTGCCATGACATCAATCTGTTTCCAAAAAACTGACATCCTCCTGAGGTTGATTTTCGACTCATGTTGCATCCATCATAATCACTATCAGTGTAAGCCATCAAATCAAAGGAAGAGTTTTTTGGATACCAAATTCCCAGGGCTGGTTTTCCTCTCAAGTATCTGAATATTTTTTTCACTGCTAGCATATGTGACACCTTTGGATTAGTTTGAAACCTTGCACAAACACACACAGCAAACATAATATCTGGCCTAGATGCTGTAAGATACATCAATGATCCTATCTTGGCTCTATATTCATGCTGATCAACTGGCTCCCCATTTTCATCAGGTACCATTTTCTCATGTGTGTCCATTGGTGTTGACACTGTCTTGAAGTCTTGACACTTGAACTTGGTGAGAATCTCTTGAACATATTTTGATTGATTAATAAAAATTCCATCTGGCTTCTGTTGCACTTGCAATCCAAGGAAGAAATTCATTTCTCCCATTGAACTCATTTGGTATTTGGACTTCATCACTTGCTCAAATTCTTTGCACATTTGTTCATTTTTTGACCCAAAAATGAAATCATCCACATATACTTGCAGCAGCAGCAGATCCTTTCCTCTCCTTTTGTAAAACAAAGTCTTGTCTATGGCTCTTCTACAGAAACCATGTTCTAACAGATGGTTAGACAGCTCATCATACCAGGCTCTTGGTGCCTGATGTAATCCATACAATGCCTTGCTGAGCTTGTAGACTTTGTTTGGATGAATTGGATCTTCAAATTCAGGAGGTTGAGTGACATACACTTCTTCATCTATATTTCCATCTAGAAATGCAGTTTTTACATCAAGCTGATAGATTTTAATGTTCATTGATGCTGCATATGCCAGAAAAATCCTAATAGCCTCTAGTCTTGCAACAGGAGCAAATACCTCTTCAAAATCTACTCCTTCTTCTTGTAAACATCCTAGAGCTACCAATCTAGCTTTGTTCTTTATCACTATCCCCCTTTCATCCTTCTTGTTTCTGAAGACCCATTTTGTACCAATTGCATACCTTCCTCTGGGCTTGTCCACCAAGTCCCACACATGTAAGTCTCTGAACTGAGCTAATTCCTCCTGCATAGCTTCCACCCAGCTATTGTCCTTCAAAGCTTGATTGATGTTCTTTGGTTCAACTTGGGATAGGAAACAGGCATACAGGCAGATATTTGCTTTTTCAGATGCACTTCTGGTAACTTTTTCATGTAGATCTCCAATAACGTACTCTGCAGGATGATTTCTTTCATTTTAGGTACTTTGTACAACTTGAGGTACACACACTTCTGCTTCTAGATTTGACAAATTTAACTCAACAGATTCATCTTCAGATGTGACTTGAGTCTTAGTAGAAGTTTGAACAAGATTGAGTTCTGATGTAGATGCCTCATTTCCTCCTAGCTGCAATGAGTCAAACAGGGATTGTAAATGACACATTTCTTCAGTTTGAGAAGGTTGTTGACGTTGGATGGGTTCACTTTCAATAACACTTGGACCTTCATTTGAGATTTCAACTTCAGCCTCTTTTCCAACTCTCTCTAGATCATCTTCTCCTTGGATAGTACCTCCAAAGGTAAATCCATTTGCTTCAGACGCAACTGAGGTCCATAGTTTGTCCAGATCAACTTGCTTTGCTTTTCCTTTTTCTTCAAAGCTGGGTCTGTATATACTATCATCCATGTCTTCACTGTAGATTTTAAATGATTTGATCATTTTCTCAAGATCAAATAACCATTTAGGTCCATCAGTATTGTTAAACTGGTTTTCATTGAAGATAATGTCAGACGATTCAATCACCACCATGTGCTCTTTCACATAGACTCTATAAGCTTTTGAGTGAGATGAGTAGCCCACAAAGAAACATTCCAGTGATTTGGACTGGAATTTATTCAAGTAATCCTTTGTGTTCAAGAATGAGCATTTGCATCCAAAAGGGTTCAAGAACTTCACATAAGGTTTTCTCTTGTAGAGAATTTCATATGGTGTCTTGTTTTGAGCCTTGTTGAGTAGAACCCTGTTATGCACATAACATGCAGTGTTTATTGCTTCTGCCCAGAAAGTAACAGGCAGGTTTGCATCAGCAATCATGGTCCTTGCAACTTCAATTAAAGTTCTATTTCTCCTTTCTGCAACACCATTTTGTTCAGGGGTTCTAGGAGCACTATACTGCTGGAAAATACCCTTAGAAGTGCAGAATTCACTCATAGTTTCATTCTTGAATTCTAACCCATTATCACTTCTAATCACTTTCACTCTCTTCTCAAGTTGATTTTCCATCTTCAAAACATAAGCCTTGAGTAACTCTGGAGTCTCATCCTTGCTTCCCATGAAAAAGACCATGTAAACCTTGAAAAATCATCAGTTATTACTAGGCAGTATCTCTTCTTTCCAACACTTGGAACACTCACTGGACCAAACAAGTCCATGTGAAGTAGTTCCAAAACCTCATCAATTGTGTTCAGCAGTTTGCTCTTGTGTGAGGATTTGTGTTGTTTTCCTTTAAGGCAAGATGTGCATTTGTCTTCCAGCTTGAACTCTCTTGTGGGAAGACCAACAACATGTTCACCTTTCACTAGCTTGTTCATGTTCTTCAAATTTACATGACACATCTTTCTATGCTATAAAACAGATTCATTCTCAGTTGCCTTTGATACAAAGCATGAACCACCTCTTGAAGTTGCAGTATTCATTCTCAGTTCATAGAGATTGCCATTTCTTAGGCCATCATCATAATCATTTCTGTTGGTATCACAAACTCTGGCTTCAAAATCAGGCAATGTTCATCATTAAAGGCAACCTTATATCCTTTGTCACAAACTTGAGAAATGCTCAGCAGATTGTACTGTAGTCCTTCAACATGTAGAACATTCTCAAAGGATACTTTGCCATTCGTGAGTGTTCCCTTGCCAACATTTTTTCCTCCATTTTCATCACTCCCAAATGCAACTGGTCCCTCATACTTCTTCACATAATCTATTAATGCAGACTTGTCACATGTCATGTGCCTTGAACATCCACTGTCCATATACCATAAATCATTTTTGCTCATGGACTTATCCTGCACACACACAGAAGAAATCAGTTTGATTCTGAGTTACAAACTCCATCAGTTTGTAATTCAGAGAAAGTGGAGGATGTATCAGAAGTTGGAATTGGAACTGGTGGTGGATCTTCATACACAACTTCACACTCATCATCAGTGTCTAATTCTGAACCAATGTGTACTGCAGACACTGTAAAGCTTCCATCAACTTCCTCCATCACCTTATCCTTCCCACCTTCTACTTCCTTCTTTACTTTCCACTGAAATCCTCTTGGTTCAAATCCTTGTTTTAACAGAAACTTCTCATCACCATTAAGAACACCTGATCTCTTCTTAGCATTTTCTTCATTTTGAGATCTTCTATTCTTGTCTGTTTTTTTAGGATTCTATCATCTTATTTAAGCTTCAAATTTGGTTTGAGTCTTTGGTCCAACACAGACTGATAGTTCTTCTCTTCAGATGGATTTTTTATTCCCTTCAAGTATCTCTCATACATTTCTTTGTAGCTTTACATATCATAGCCACTAACCACATCTGGAATTTCAAAACTATCCTCAAGAATCCAGCAAGAGTCAGTTTGATGCCCATATGCATCACATTTTGTGCAGAAGAAAAGTTTCCCAAATCCTCAAGAAGTTTTTTGTCCTTGATCTTGTCACTTGGTTTAGGGAAATCAAACCCTAAAGATGTTTTTGAGTACAAAGTGTTGGAAAAGTCCATCTTGATTGGCTTGCTGAGATCAATTGGTTGGGAACATTTTTCTTTAACAAAAACAATCTTCTTCAGTTTAGATGGCAATTGTGAAGAACTTTCCTCTTGTTCTTTTGAACATCTTCTTCTTGGAGCATAGTCCACATCACCCACATCAAATAATTCATGATTAGAGAAAACTGGGTAGATAGGTGGACGACTTTGATCATAAGAGAATTTGCTTTGTGTTACTGTTCTCTTCTTGATGGCTGGTGGTGATCTAGCACATATATCAAATGGAACATGCTCTCTTCTCATTTTCTCATGTTGCTCTCTCACCTTTGATGTCATAGGTGGCAGAAGAGGAATTTTGTCACCTTTCTTCTTCTTTGCTCCTTTCTTCTTCTTCCTCTTTGATGACTGAGAGCTTCCACAGCTACAATTGCTTTCGTTACTGGAGTATTCACTTCACTTCTTTTTCTCTCCTTGAAGCTGTTCATCCACCACAGTTTCTTGCTTGTCAGCCTTTTTCATTACAAATTCTCCATTCTGATCTACCATCACATCATCATATTGCTTGATAAATTCTGGCTTATCATCAAACACATTTTTGAACTGTTTGAGATACTCATTTCTACTCTCCTTATCAACTTTCAATGGGTAACTATCACAGAACGGGGGTGGAACCTTCTTGTACTTCTCTTCTTCAGTCATCTTTTCAACATGCCCAACAATGTTTCCAGTAGAGACTAGGTTTTTTAAAAACTCAATTTCAATCAATAAATCAGCATTCTTGAGTTTCTTTTCAGCAAACATCTTCTTCAGTCCTTCTATCTCAATACTCATTCTGGATTGAGCTTGATATGCTACCATGCAATCATCCTCCAAACCTTTGATTTGACTTTCATATGTAGCCTCACTTTCAGCATACACATTTAGAAAGACATCCTTCCTACCACATTCAGTTTTCCATTTTCCAACCTCCTGATTTAATTCTTCAATTTTAGCAAGAAGATCAGAAATAGAAGTATCAGAATGTACCTGAGTGTTTGAAGATTCAGCCTTCTCATTAATTTTGGCCATGAATGCAAAATTTTCTCTTTCCATCTCGGCAGCATGATTACTCCAGTCAAACTCTCCATCCTGAGCCACCCTTGCAACGGCCACATTCCCTTGATCTCTTTGCTGGTTCACACCATTTTGAGATGGTCTGCTTTGATTTGTATGAACCTGCATTTGATTAGTTCTCTGAGGTTGAAATGTTTGTTGCTGGGTTCTATTCTGATTTTGATAGGGATTTTGATTGGGCATTTGAGTCCTTTGCTGCTGAAAGTTCTGATTCTGATTCTGATAGAACTGACTTTGATTGAGTTGATTTCCAAACTGTCTTGGCATGTTGCACTCTCTTGCAAAGTGTCCACGTTGTTGACAGTTAGAACAGATGTCCTTGGATTTGTCAAATCCAATTCTTTCATTTGGTCCATTGAAACTACTTCTGCCAGTTCTGTTATACAACCTTTTACTTCTTACTACCAACATGGCCGCTTGCCATTTGATGTCCATATCTTCTAAATCATCAGCATCAATTTGTTCTAAGTCTTCTTGCACGATGCTTGTGTTTATCAGATTCTTGGCCACAAAGGCATGATAAGACTCAGTGAACATTGAGAACAAGGCCTGATAGTCTGTTCCTTGAGTCTGGTTGTGATATGCAGAATTTGATTGCCCATTTCCAGTAGATGGATGGTCATCTTCAATCAGTTGCACATTGAATCTTGACTGATTGTTACATGAGGAGTGTGCATCTGATAGTTCCTCAACAATAGGCTGTTGATTCTTGACCGAGAGGTTGCCCATGAGTGCCACAAGTGTATTGTTCATTTGGAAGCTTGGCTTGTCCTCTCGAATCATGTGATTCTCTAACATTTCATCTTCAGCAGCCTTGAGGAAGGCAATCACTTCATCTAGTTTGAAGGTAGGAAAACTTGCATTTTCCTTTATGAACTTGCTTGCAGTATACCATTCCCCAGATAGAGATGATAAAAGCTTCTTGTTAAGCTCTAAGTTGGAAATCTGCAAATCAGTGGTCCTTATTTCATTTACAATAGTCATGAACCTTTGTAACACTGACTTTAGACTTTCTCCTTCCTTAACCTTGAACCTGTCCAACTACTGCTTCAGTCGATCTTTCTTTATGTCTCTTAACTCAGTATTACCTTCAAACATTTCAATCACTGCATCTAATGATTTACAGTGGTTAGAATCTCCCATGAAAGTCCCAACTTCAGCATGGACAGTGCTTTGTCATCCCTCTTTTTCATTCTTAGATCTACCGCAGCACTTTTATTTGGAGCGGCTGAAGGAGTGTAATTCCCTTCAGTAATAGCCATCCAAAGTTCTGGATCGTTGTAGTTCACAGCAGCCTCAAACAACACCTTCCACGTTATGAAGTTCTCTTGTCCAAGTAATCTTGGAATCTTGTTGGTTGAAACTTCTTGATCTTCCATTTTATCAGATCTGATGTTATCAATAGCAATGCACAGTTAATCTTCACTTTTCCTCACAAACCTTCAGTCCCGTGGTCTTCAGTGAGCTTACTCTAGCTCTGATATCACTTGTCAGGACCGTCTATCGGGTGAACCTTAGCAAAGGTTTGACAAGAACACACTGACTTAATTACTCAAAGACCGATTGAGTATTCCGGCGGAATCAGGATATTCAATGATTGAGAATGAAAGCTTGTGGAGAATTATCAAACACAAAACAATAAATGATAATCGGTAAAGACTATTTCAACAACAAAGATTCACTATATTAAATGATACGTCAATGATACCGTGAATGGAATGTCTAGGGTTTTGTGTGACGGCGGCTTTTGATATTCGTCTGCAAAGATTTGTCAGTATGCGTGCCCAAAAACCCCCGTCCCCTAGTCGTACCCTAGGATGTCTATATATAGACCCTAACATTCCATGTATACGTCCTAGACATTACATAATGAAAGATAAATCTAATACAAGTGTTTCAGACCTCGAGCAAGGTATATACCTTGCTCGAGCAAGCTTCCTATACAAGGTGTGCTCGGAGAGTGTCCTCGAACATACTTTACTTAGAATATATTCTCTTTCGGAGAATACATATTCTCTTCGAGTAAGCTTCATTCCTCTTGACTTGATCAAACTTTTCTCGAATAAGTCCATCGAGCAAGCTCATTCTTCTTGATGTCTTCAGCTTTTCTTATTCAGCAATCTTTATCATGCTCGGATGTAAATCTTGCTCGGTAACTGAACTGTGCTCGAAGTCTTTGCTTTGATTCACGTGACATCGTCTTATTGCATCCATGCTCATCCCCATGTGCTCGATCATCCTATGCTCGTAACACTTGGCTGGAACTTGTATGATCAAGCTGTTTGCTCGATTGGCAATCCATGCTCGATAGAAGAATACCCTTGCTCGTTGAACTGTAGCTTGCTCGAAGCCTTAACACTTAGAAGAATCAACCATTTAAGATTCAGAACCTTACTCGAAGTACTAAAAACCATGCTCGATCGTCTGGGCTTGCTCGTATTCCATACTTAGCCATTTCTGAGGAGGTTGAGAAGATTCCAATCTTCCTTATTAAGAAATCCGACCCAACAGAATGAACAACAATAAACCTTTTACTTAGTCATAATGCCATAATCAAAAATATAATCCAAAATAAAATCAAACTTCAACAATAGTTCATCATAAGCCTAGGCGGTATCAGGTTTAACCTAGCATGATTGAAACAAATAAATCAAACCAAGAATTCATGGTGAGCATCAAATTAAAAAAGAAAACGAAGAATTAGGGTGACAAACCCGTTATTCTTCTCTCCCAATTGATTAGCACTTCACCGGATGATTCCTATCCTTCAAAAACCACAATCTTGAGCTCCAAAACGGTTGTGGTCCGCGTGTTATATTAGGGTTTTGATAAGTATAATTATATAGGAGATTAAGGCCACAAAACTGTAACATCCTAGACAAATCGCACAGTGGCCATGGATAAAGGAGATCCTTGGTTCATAAGCAAATGACCTGCCTCTTTAATCACTAATGTGTTTTGGGCTTAATGGTAGTGGACGAGAGGAGAGCTCCACAGTTAAGCGTGCTCAAGTGGGAGTAATAGTAGGATGGGTAACCTCCTTAGAAGTCTCCAAATGGGCAACCAAAAACAACTTTGTGAGCTCTTCGTTGGCAAAGTAGACAATATTGGTGGTGTGAGGGGTTGGATGTTACAAGGGGTATCAAAGCCACTCGTGTGCCATTCGGGATGGTGGGGCAAATCTCATCAGAGATGGTGAGTCCCCGAGGGTGTCGTTAGGTACACCTTAGGCAAATCCCACATCCTGGATGGGATGGTGGGGCAAACCTCATCGAGGACGACGGGTCCAGGGGGTTGTAACATCATAGGAAAATCCCACATCGATCGTGGATAAGAGAGATCCTAGTTCATAAGTAAATGCCCCACCTTTTAAATCACCAACGCGTTTTGGGCTTAATGGTAGTGCACGAGAGGTAGCTCTACAATTAAGCGTGCTCAGGTGGGAGTAGTAGCAGGATGGGTGACTTCTTGGGATGTCTCCACATGGGCAACCAAAAACAAATTCGTGAGCTCTTCGTGGGCAAAGCGGACAATATTGGTGGTGCGAGGGGCCGAATGTTACAAGATCCCAATCTTTCAATTTTTAAATTATGATTCCATAGATTGGACATTGTTTGGATACCAATACCTTCCCAATTATAAAACATAAGAACATCATTCATAATTTAATACTTACCTACCTAATCACCAAATAATTACAAAGACCTTCTAGCATTCGATCCGATTTTTACTAATGGTAGATAAGTGTTTGTGTGTGTTGTTTGAGAGAAAAATAAAAACAAAGAATATGTATCTGTGTGTGCTAGGGCCGTCCAAGGAGAGAGAGGGAGAGGGGATATTTTTTTTAACCAAAATTTTCCTAACTTACTTAGACATGATCATCCCATTCAATGTCATTGACTCACCATTGACTCTCCATATTTAAAATTGACTTTTATTAACTTATAATAACATATATATAATAAATAATGTGACATGTAACATTTATAATATTTATTTCTAAGCATACCAAGTAACATGGACATGTAACACATTAGGTCAAGTAACATATAGCATATAACTATGTAGCAAAGTTGAAGCATCATGTAGCATATAACTTAAGTAACAATGTTTATATTTAAACTATACTAAAATATTATTTGTGAATTATTTTCATGTTAGGTCACCAGTGTACGCGGACAGAATCATGTGTGTGTTCATATGACACGTGATATGCAAGTGTGTTTACTAACAGAGTTTACGAAAGTAACCAAGTATAGTCAACGGAGTTAACTTAAAAACGTCGGGTGTCACAAAAAAACCCTTCAGACGGTCGAAACTTTCTGGAATTTTAGGCTCCCCGCATCATGCGGGGAGCATAGGAAGTGTGCTCGCGTTCAATGGCATTCAAAAACACAAACTCGGTCACCCTAGACCATGTCGCATCGCGCGGCTAGCTTGGCTAGGCTGGCCGTGTGACGTGGCCTCCTTGAACCGTCTCGTTTTACGTGCAGTTCAGCTTAGTTCACTGTTGGTTCGACCCATTACTTTATGTTAGCTTGCTTAGCCTTGTTTCTTGATCTTTTCCACGCCTTATAAGTCCCAAGACATATAATACACAATAAGTTAGTAATATACGAATCCTAAATAAAAAATGAATTAAAACTATTTTAAAACGATACAAACTCTATAGGGGAAAACCATGTGCATTTAGCAATATATCAAATACCCTCACTCTTACTCTTTTTCACCCTTGAAAAAGACTGATGCAATGGAATCATAATCATAAAAACTGATCTTAAAAATATATAGATTATATTAAAGCTCGGATAAACGTAAAAACCGCGATTGCCGGTATTGTTATCCACTTAAACCCAGCCACCGGCTTATCAAGCCCCCACGCACATTAAGCATTTAAGTTCAGATTGTATCAAAATCCTATGGGTCTCACAACTTTAGAATTATAGATCTACTTGTCCCATCTCAAACATAATAAAGACAATTTAGTACCAGATTGAAGCAGTCTGGTTTAACCTATCACCGTAAGCTAAGAACCTCTTAATGGTAAGAAGAATAACACTTAGATGGAATTATTATGAATGGTAGGTCAAGTAAGGTCGTACGAGCATGTCCTAAATATCATTGGACTTTGTCCTATGTATTCTCTAAGAAAATATTTATTGACTAAAAACCTTGAGCCCCAAGAGTGTATCCTCAGAGTCACCATCCCCAAGATAATGCGTAAGCTCTCAGTCCCGTCTAGTGTGTGCGTTTTGGCCTCCTTTTCTATTTTTGAGAACGCTTCTTTGGCATTTTACAATACATAACTTTTCTCACTCTCAATTTTTATATCGGAATGCACTTGCTACTTTCAAACTTATAATTTTATTTTAATTTTTGTTAACATATACATATATAACTAAAGACTAGAGCTCATATAAATTTGAATAGGACGGGACATCACCACTCTTATTTATTTTTCATAAAATTGAGTGCGGAGCAACTTATTTTTTCTCCAAAATCCTCCTATTAGTTGAGGTATAATAATAAGTTATAATATTCATAAATAGCTAGGACAGAAAATTGAAGTATCGATAGAAGGACTTATATTTGAATAAAGTACAAGGACTGGAACTTGAGTTATTAATAACCTTAGGGGCGAAAGTGAACTAGTTGATTCTTTTTACCAATTCTTCGCCTCATTTCCATCCCCGCCACTTCATACACCATTTACACGTGGCAGATGAACAAAACCACCAACAAACCAACATCATTTCTTCATGTCAGATCCTCTTCTTCTTCTTTCCTTATTACAGATCCTACTAATCAGCCTGCAGAGAACACAAAGTAAGGTAATTAAGAATGCTTCTTCTTTCAAATTTATATCACAAAATCTATCAACATGTATCTTGTTGAAATATAACACCTTTGTAATCATGTTTTTTCTTTATTATTTTCGGTAACATTTCATGTTTTTTGTTGTGCTAGATAATATAGTGGTAAGAGGCAAGCATGTCAGATGCAAAATCTAAAGGAAAAGGAGGAGAAAAATCAGAGTATGATGCATACTTTGAGTTGGTTCAAAGCAGGAAGAAACTGTCTCCTTCATTGCAGGAGAAATTAACCACTGCTTTCTCTAAGATCCCAGTTTCATCGTTTCCTCTAGTGCCTAGAGGCAAAGGTAACTTATTATGTATTAAACCAATCAGTATCCTGTTTGATATTGTATGTCATATGTTTTATATATTGATATGAATATTTCCCTCTATAATCAAAGCTAAATTAATACCAAACATGCCTTTTCATATATATATGCAATACATCAAATATTTTCTTGATCGAAGGCCTAATGGCAATATTTTCAATTATTTACTGTAGAATGATTTTCATGATGACCAATATTAGATTGAATAATGGAATACCATAAGATGTTATATATTATTAATCTAACTATACGGGGATACATTATAATAGTGATATATAAGTCACAACTCACAATAACTTATATATATTCTATATAGCACATGCTATGTTATATGTTATTAATCAAATATACAAGGAGACGTCAATGATGATCCTCAGTCTCAGTGGTTGAGGTTGAGGCTGAGGTGAGACACCAAAAAAATTGGAGGTTACAGACCGATGATGGGTTTCTTCCTGAGGATGGAATGGAAATGATCGGGTGGGTCAAGTGATCCAAATAGCCGTTTAAATAAGAAACGATGCAGGGATACATTATAATAGTCGTATATCCAGTAACACACAAGAAATTATTACATAGCTGGTAGTTAAAAAGCTAAAAGGTTATTCTCTTTGTAGTGATTGAAATTCAAGCAGACACCACAATATCCGATGCGGTCAAGATTCTATCAGAATCCAATATATTATCAGCACCCGTGAAGAATCCGGATGCGGCAGACACAACAGACTGGAAAGAAAGATACCTTGGAATCCTGGATTACTCCACCATAGTTTTGTGGGTGTTGGAAACTGCAGATTTGGCAGCTGCCGCCTTGACCGCCACATCAGCAACCGCTGCAGGACTAGGTGCTGGAGCTGCAAGCACTCTTGGAGCTATTGCATTAGGTGCCACAGGCCCGATTGCTGCAGCTGGTCTAACTGTTGCTGCAGTCGGTGCAGCCGTTGCTGGCGGTGTTGCTGCTGATAAAGGAATGGGAAAAGACGCCCCAACCGCAGCCGATGAATTGGGGGAGGATTTTTATAAAATTATCCTTCAAGAAGAGCCTTTTAAGTCTACCCAAGTGAGTTCAAACTCATACCTTAAAAGCCTGTTTTTTGTCCATGGCAATTCAGATAATGAATGGCATGCATTTATTTCACAGGTGAAATCCATTGTTAAAGGTTATCGTTGGGCCCCTTATATTCCCGTCTCAACAGATAGTTCTATGTTGAGTGTGCTGTTGCTTCTTTCAAAGTATCGGTTGAGAAATGTGCCCGTTATAGAGCCCGGTAATCCCATGATTAAAAACTTCATCACTCAGTCTGCAGTTGTTCAAGGTCTTGAACAATGCAAAGGAAGAGACTGGTTTGATGCCATCTCTGTGCATCCTATAACTGAGTTGGGCCTGCCTTTCGTTTTAAAAGATAAGGTTAAAGTTGTCGTTTTTAAAGTTTTACTGAATGTTTAGAGTTAATTTTGATGATCAAAGTTTTTCATGCTAAGGTTATTAGCAGTCAAAGTGATGAACTAATTCTTGAAGCTTTCAAGAAAATGAAAGATAATGAAATTGGAGGTCTCCCGATTGTCGAAGGCCTGACAAAGAAGATTGTGGGTAACTTGAGCATAAAAGATATCAGATTTTTGTTACTCAAGCAGAAGCTTTTCACCAACTTCAGGTGTGTTCTTTTAATATATTCTTAAAAGGTAGTGTTTACCGTATACATCGATAGAACTCAATAATTACAAAACAACTACTAATTTGAATGAACATGGGGAATAGCGGAATGAAAACCCACTAACATCCATGAGAATGGTTCATCCACAACAGCCCCCTAAACTTTATAGCATTGGACTAAAACGCCTAATGAGTTTAATTACTTTTACCACTTGTTACTTTTGGTTTGCAACATGAAAACAATCAGGTTTTGTGAAAAGTGATTAGAGTAATTTGTCTTGGGATTGGATGAAAGTTTAGCTCAACCTGACTTTATGTAATTATGTATATCCGGGTTACGGTTAAAATCTTTGACATGAATATAACGGGTCCACAATTCAACGCATCAACCCGAGATGATTTGACACCCTCGTGATAGTTTTGGCCGAATTTATGGGTAAAAAGAATATTAATCTTGCGGTTTCAGGAAGCTGACAGTAAAAGATTTCATGACCACGATCGCTGCAACATCAGAGGAAAACAAGAAAGCTGTTTCACCAATAACATGCAAACTTGGATTCACTCTTGGGGAGGTGATAAGCACTCTGTCTACAAAATGTGTTCATAGGATATATGTTGTGAGTGATGCTAATGATGTCATAGGCATCATCACACTGAGAGATGTGATATCTTGCTTCATAACTGAACCTCCAAATTACATAATGGAGGTTCATGGGGCTGCTGTCAATGAGCTTCTAAGCAAGGAGAAGAGTAGTAAGTGAGGTTAATTAATTATTAAGTGGAATGTAACCAAACCCACGTTTGACTGATCATGTTATGAATCAAAACCAGGTTGTTGTCTTCTGTTTAACTTATATGTTTCATATGTGAAGTGACTACGTACAGTCTAGAATATAATCCAGACCGGTCACGAAGGAAAATTATGTGGGTAAATAATGTTTAGAACCCTTTTGTTTTGGTGTTGAATTCAACTGGCCAGTATGTAACAGGTTGACATGCTAAATAGTAGATACCAATAGAGGTGAAATTGAAGTAAATCAAATTTCAATTACCAACGAGGAGAAACTAAAATATTTGAAATAAACATTGGTCTTATTAATTTCCCTTACAAATTGTACGTCCGTTGCACCACCACAAATGCTGTCAAAAGGTGCTACAATAATGGCCTATGGTCCTCAATGCATGGACATGCTCTGTGTTGACGTCGTCGAATTAGGGTTACCGTTCTCCAAGACGGTTTCGAATTAAGGTAGGTTACCGTTCTCCAAGACGGTTTCGAATTAAGGTGAATTAGGGTTACCGTTCTCCAAGACGGTATCGAATTAAGGTGACAGTCGACTCCAACACGGTTTATATATTCATGAATTAAGGTTACAGTTCTCCAAGACGGTTTCGGATTAAGGTTGCCGTCAAACTCCAAAATGGTTTATATATTCTCTTAACACTTCATTAATTAAGGTTACAGTTCTCCAAGACGGTTTAGGATTAAGGTCGCCGTCAACTCCAAAATGGTTTATATATTCTCTTAACACTATTCGCAGCACTACTAAGTAAGTCTTCTTATACGCACTATTCGCGGAGCTGCAAGCCAAGTAAGCGTGTCACATCAGCTTTTTACAGAAATATATTTTAACCTTCTTACACTACATTACGTAATAGGGCCTGTCCAAAAGCTATGCAGCCCGTGCAACCACTCAGGGGCTAAAATGTTTTGGGACCCAAAAGAAAAATAAATGGGGTATACAATACATAAATTGTTACCATTTGAAAAAAAGAAAAATACTTTTGTTTTTTGAATTACACTAAACTTGATTTCTATTAATTAGTTAGGGGTTTTTGCTTTTATATATATATATATATATATATATATATATATATATATATAGGTGGGATTAAATGAAAACTTCTGTTAAAGAGAAAATTTAAAAACTCCTAAATAATTATTTTTAACTTTTTAAAAAAAGTTATAGTTTCTTTTTTTCCATTACTCTTATATTTGATATTGTTTCCAAAAAAAACCCCTTGTCGTTAACCTTGTCGGTGTAATATGCATTGCATATAGGCAAGAGTGTTGTATTGCATAGAATACAACACTAGTACACGTATTTGATACGCACTGTTGTATATATACAATATAAGACTAATACACACATCGATAACACATTAGTACGTATGTGTAATACAACATTAATGCACATGTGCACTACATTAACTTTTATTTTTTATTTTTTTTGCATAAAATGCAACACTACACATATCTAATACACAAATATTGAATATATATATATATATATATGCAATTAAACACTATTGAACATAAAAATACATAGTAATACACATGTGTTATACAACATCACACAGTAATACGTATGTGCATTACAACATCTTTTTTTATTTTTTTCGAGTGAAAGGTAACAACATATAAGAATAACGGCAAAAACGAAAATTTGAAAATATTTTTTATTTTTAATTAAAAATAATTATTTAGGAGTTTGTAAGTTTTCTCTCTAAAGATAAGTTTTCTCTTTATACTCTTCTTATATATATATAGGGGATGGTTCAGGAGAGAAGTGATTTTATTGTGAGAAATGTGATAAATAGATCCAAGCCGTTGATTAGATATAATCAAGGGTACACAATAAAAATGGCAGTTTTGTAATTACTTAGAGATTATTCTAAAGTGTTTTTATATAAAAAGGGCAGAATTGTCTTATTTGTGGAGCCATAAAGAAGGAAACGTAAATCAAATACCAATTTTTTCTCCACAGTAATCTATCAATTTCTTACCTACCTAATTCGTTTTCTTGTGAAGACAAGTTGGGTTTTTTTTTCCCTAGGTTATTGTTACATAAGCTTCAAACAAAAGGGTTAGTTAATAATTTGTGATTTTATTTAAATCAAACTCTCAAATAATATATGGCCTTATATACACATTCTTACATCTGGTTGTAACGTACACATAGATGGTTAATTAAACCCTACGTTTGGTTAAGTGTAGGCTAATTGTGATCAGTTATATTATTTTACTTTAACATTTGTTTAATGTAGGGTACCTTGAAATTGTTATAGTGCAGGATGTTGTGAAATTATTATAGTGTGGCTATTGGGATGCTATGTATGTTAATGTGAAGATAGGTTGCAATGTAGGCTGATGTGAAATGGTTGTATGTTGTGTATGATCCAATTTGATGATCTATTTGTATATATTTATTTGTGTAGGAATAAACCACATGTAGGTGTTTATGTTTTATGATAGTCTATGTTGGCTGTGGATGATGCTCCGTGTGGCGTGTAGGTGTTGTACATAAGTTTAGGGATAAGCCGAATGCATAGTTTTAGTTTAATGATATGTTTGTATATATATGTGTAGGGATAAACCACCATGGCAGTTGTTAATGTAGTATATGCTGCTAGTGTGTTCGTTGTGTATGATGCTCCATGTTGTATGTATGTGTTGGAATAAGCTGAGTGTGTAGCTTTCGTATGATCATCTGTTTGAATATATATATATGTAGGAATAAGTTTAATGTGTAGCTTTAGTATGATTATTTGTGTCAGTATATATATGTGCATGGATAAACAACCTTGGCATTGATCTGTAAGTGTTTTTTAATTAAACAATTGAATTGGTTTGATGTGGATAATAATAATAATGATATGAAGGGATTTGATTTCACTTCAGCAGAATATTTGATTGATTAAATCATATGTTAGCATAATAAACGGTTTAAGAAATATCAATAGTTTCCATATAAATTAACTTTGATGATTTACTATACTAACCCTATATTTAACTAAAAGAAAATAGAAAAACAAAAATTCTGATTGGCTAAATCGATTTCTCACACTTCTTACAATAACTTGACTTCTATCCTGAACTTAAACATATATATATATTTATATATATATATATATATAGGGTGGAGTTATTATAAGAAGTGAGGTGTGTCTAAGAAGTGTAAGAAGGGATATGGTGCGTTGGATGGAGTCATCTAGTGGCTGAGATTCGAGATGTGTTATTTCCATGGTGTGTTTAATTTTAATTTGTTAATTTAAGTGTGTCAAGGGTATTAAAGTCTTTTAATGGTGGCTGGACATGCAAACCGGCAACTAGTTTTGTTTAGAAAGTCCTAATTTTATGCCTATGATTTGATTGTAGTTCTTCTCTCTCAAATATCTTTTAAAAATTCAATTATATTCTGATAAGAATCATAAGACTCAATTGTTTCTCTATTTTGCTTCGCAGACGACAGCAATGGATCCCAATTCACCAATGAAGGTCGGCCATGGTTCTAGTAATGTTCAAGGTGCGTCTATAACTCCGATTATTCAATGTGTTTTCAGTCGTGGAAATATCCCCAAATTCTATGATTTTACTGTGTAGCTTGAAGCTCGAAGATAATGTGATGTTTGTATGTGATGTGTGTTTTAAGGTGTGTTATTGATTGCTGGCTGTGTGTGTGTTGTGTTGTTTTGTGTGTCAGGGAGTGGTTAGTGTGTTAACGATTTGGATTGGTGTGTGATTACTCTGTTCTGAGTGTGTTATTCAATCACACATGAGTACTCTGTTTTTTAATTTTGTTGGGTTATTGCTATTCGGTGTGTTATTTTGTGTCAAGACGGTAAAGAAAGATGATGAATGTTTTGTATGTTTGTCGTTTACAATGTTTTATAGTTAATAAGATGTTAATTTTGTTGTCCAAGTTTTTGTTGAGTGTCGTATAGTGTTATATTGAACGATAAGTGTTTTTTGGTTGTTTGATACTTTGTTTGGTAGTTCGTTATTAATGCTCTGTTTGGTTGTTATATGGAACGATAAGCAGTTGTTTAGTTTAGATATGATGTGTGTTTGGATAGGGATGATTTTTTGGGTTCACGAAAGGATGATATGTTTGTGTTTATACGCTTAGTTCGGAGAAGCCCGTGATTAGAAAAAACACAAGTGCGGGAATTTTGGGGCCAAACAAAGAAGTTAACAAAGGTATGAAAATAAAAGGTAACACTTTGGAAGTTAATACTTGTGATGATGGTAGATGTGTAGTGACTGTTTGATGTGTTATGGTAGATAAAGAAGTTGGTTCGAAAACGAAGATAAGTGGATCAGGATGTTTGGTGAAACCGCACGTACGTGTCTTCGTTCCTTTTTATAAAAGTAAGTGTTGGTGTTTAGTTAATTGTAATACGATCGATGTTAGAAATGTGGAGATTGATTGAGTAGACACCATTAAGTGGGTAAACAAAGTCAACAGCTTTGGAAATTATTAGACACCATTAAGTAGATTTTGAAAACCATATGATCAAGTCTAAATAAAGTATATTGATTCATCATCCATCAGGTGTTGATAACAAAAGGTAGCAATAAACGATTCATCGTCCATAAGGTGTTGCTAACAAAAACATCGCATGGTAGTAAACATCAAACCTTAAAAAAACAATACATAAGTTGTTGGTGTTTGTAATAAACAAAACAAAAACCCATCAACAAACAAGAATAAAGTCTAAGGTGAGATAAGATTAAAGTGTAATGGAAAATGAAGGGGAAAAAAAGGCAACCGGGCTACTCTTCCATATTTTCTTCATGTGAACTGCTCGCTCTGTCTTCTGAAGGATCTTCTGAAGGTTTCTTGTTGATACTGAACTTGTGATGGTAGCGGGAGTCATTACCAGGTTCAAGGCATATTCTACATGTCCTTAGGGGCTTGTCCAGTTGACTTTGACTTATAGCTTGCTCGCGTAATGACCTATAGCGAATTGGAAGCCCACATCCTTTAGTCCTAACACCAATTGGGGCACGAATATGGATTTGATCTGGTTGTGTCACACCGGTTAGTTCAGCAAACCTGTCTCGCCAACTAGGTCTAGGGACGTCAAAAGTAACCTCGTCTATTGTACTTTTGTACTCAATAATGTAGTCACGGTAATGATGTAACTTTTGCATGTCATTAACCAGCTTGTTTATGATATGGTCATGCGTAATGTTTATGTCTCGAACAAGACGATACACATCAGTACTTTTGTCTATGTTGGGCTCGTCAAAACCAATAGACCGCATATGGCTGCTAGACACAGTGTATTTTTTCCACCTATGATTGATGTACTGTTTGGGAAATACCCTAATATCCAAAATGTGGAGCACCTTAAAAATGTGATGACATAGTAAACCGAATTGCTCGAACCTCTTACAGCTAAAATACACAGTGATGTATTCGTTTTGAATCATAACCTACCATGAAGAATAATGTATAGTTTTATAAAGTGTAAAAGATAAACACAGTAAAACTAGAAAGGATGTTGAATTACAGAAAACCCGAAACATATTAACTAAAGAACGAATATTGAATATACGATATACCTCGTGAAATGAAGCAGGTAAGGGTAGAAAGTCACGAATATTGAATATCAGAAAGTCATCAACGGGTACGTAACTCATGGAAGGGCAATTGTGAAGAGCTGCTTGTATTTCCAATTGGACACAAAAAAAAGGTTCTAGTATAGATTTCAGCTACTTGTTTCTCAAGTGCGAAGTTACTCCATGTCGCAGCTCTTGTATATCTACAATCATGATCGTTCTTCCGATGCTCATGTCTGTGATGATCCAACGCAGTCTCAAAATATGCCAGAAACTCAACCAAAGTGCAACGTGGGTTATAAAACTTGCCAAAATAACCATTCTTGCTCTCTGATCTGGATGACGTACGCATTAGACTAGACATGGTCTCTCCACGATAGTAAACAAGAATCCATGACCTAATGTGGAATGTATCTTTGAGCCAATCGTGGTCGTTTAACTGAAAATCATTCATTATTGAAGCTCACTCCTTTTCAACCTTCTCAGGTGTTATTGAGTCTGTCCAACAATATCACACAACCGAGTCTTAAAATCTGTGGTGTTGCAAAGGCCGGATCCAACCTGAAATAATATAATGGCATAATATAACACAATCAACAAACTAATACAGTAAAAATATACCACATAAACAAACAAGAGTTATCTTGTACCTTCCCGGACAGCTTATCCATAATATGCCACATGCACAGCCGATGCCTAGCGTTAGGAAAAACGTCTTCAATTGCACGTTTCATGGCGGGGTCTTGGTTAGTTAAAACAACTGCTGGTTCATACCCAAAAGCCTTTTTAAAACAATTCAACAACCAAATGTAAGATTCTGCGGTTTCCAAACCAAGCAAGGCTGCACCAATGGTAACATTCCTATTATAGTTGTCAATTCCAGTAAATGGAACAAAAACCAAGTTATACATGTAAAAAAAATGAAATCAATAAATAAAACACAATAAAGAAAACAAAATTTTTGTTGATAATGTTAGTACTTGTTTTGACGATATGTTGCATCAAATGAAACAGCATCACCAAAGACGTGGAAATTCATCTTGGCTCGCTCGTCGGCCCAAAATAAACCCTTTAACGCCCCGTCTGTTGTAGTAGAATAATCACATAAGAAATTGGGACAGAATTCTTTCTTCACCATAAGGTGTTGAACAACCATCTCAGCATCGTAGTCTCCAATATATCAGTTGATAATTCTTTTATAGTTTTTGAAGTCAGACTTGGTTGCGCCAACTTTATCAAAACCAACATACATGGTCCTCATAATGTTGAAAGCTTTAACCGGACCAATGTTAATATTAGCAAGATCATCTAACATCTTTTTGTGGGTAAACATAAGCTCACGAGCAAAAGCCAAAAAATTGATATCGTCTTTATCAACAACTGGATGATTGTGTGCTTCACCAAAATATTTCACCATATACTTGCCATTATCCGTTAAATTTAACCTTAGTTGTGCTTCACAATTTGTTCTTTGAGATGGATTCCTACGTTGTTTTTTCCCTTTGAAATCTTCACTTAGCGTGTCCACTTCCTTAACAATTCTTGAACCTTCCTTAGTGCAAACAAAATACTTCAAACGAACAACATTATTGTCCACCCGCTGTGTTCCTTTTCTAATAGAAAAACCGCCAGCTAAAGCGTATCTTCTAGAAAAAGACTCTGCGGCTTCAATATTTTCAAAAATCATTCCTTCGTTAGGTTTGATTGAGGCAGACACTAGTGGAGTGTACGTCTTCCTACCAGAATTTGGAGATACATGTTGAATTCCAACTTCCTGGTACGCCGGTGGATCTATAATTGGATATAACAAACCATAAAAAGTTAGAAAAATTTGACTTACAACACACCTTAACATTTAAAACACACATTGAAATTGTTAACATACCAAACAAAAAATAAAATCTGAAGTGTTATAACATGTTAACATTACTTAAAGTTTTAAAACACATTAACTGAAATACAACACATTTACTTAAACAGATTTCCGCATCGAATTTGGATTACTTACAATTGCACAAAAATATAAATAAATGAGAACAAATGAAACTTTAAAAACACACAGATGAAATTGTTTTTGTGTAATTGTAAGTAATCCAAAGTTGATGCGGAAATCTGTTTAAGTAAATGTGTTGTATTTCAGTTAATGTGTTTTAAAAATTTAAGTAATGTTAACATGCTATAACACTTCAGATTTTATTTTTTGTTTGGTGTGTTAACAATTTCAATGTGTGTTTTAAATGTCAATGTGTGTTGTAAGTCAAATTTTTTATCTTACAATTATAACTTTTCATGGTTTGCTATATCCGATTATAGATCCACCGGCTTACAAGGAAGTTGGAATCAACATGTATCTCCAAATTCTGGTAGGAAGACGTACACTCCACTAGTGTCTGCCTCAATCAAACCTAACGAAGGAATGATCTTTGAAAATATTCAAGCCGCAGAGTCTTTTTCTAGAAGATATGCTTTAGCTGGCGGTTTTTCTATTAAGAAAGAAACACAGTGGGTGGACAATAATTTTGTTCGTTTGAAGTATTTTGTTTGCACTAAGGAAGGTTCAAGAACTGTTAAGGAAGTGGACGCGCTAAGTGAAGATTTCAAAGGGAAATAACAACGTAGGAATCCATCTCAAAGAACAAATTGTGAAGCACAAATAAGGTTAAATTTAACGGACAATAGCAAGTATATGGTGAAATATTTTGGTGAAGCACACAATCATCCATTTGTTGATGAAGACGATATCCATTTCTTGGCTTCTTCTCGTGAACTTACGTTTACCCACAAAAAGATGTTAGATGATCTAGCTAATATTAACATTGGTCCGGTTAAAGCTTTCAACATTATGAGGACCATGTATGGTGGTTTTGATAAAGTTGGCACAACCAAGTCTGACTGCAAAAACTACAAAAGAAGTATCAACTTATATATTGGAGACTACGATGCTGAGATGGCTGTTCAACGCCTTATGGCGAAGAAAGAATTCTGTCCCAATTTCTCATGTGATTATTCTACTACAACAGACGGGGCGTTAAAGGGTTTATTTTTGGCCGACGAGCAAGCCAAGATGAATTTCACCGTCTTTGGTGATGTTTCATTTGATGCAACATATCGTCATAACAAGTAATAACATTATCAACAAAAATTTTGTTTCCTTATCGTGTTTTATTTATTGATTTCATTTTTTTTACATTATAACTTGGTTTTTGTTCCATTTACTAGAATTGACAACCATAATAGAAATGTTACCATTGGTGCAGCCTTGCTTGGTTCGGAAACCGCAGAATCTTACACTTGGTTGCTAAATTGTTTTAAGAAGGCTTTTGGGTATGAACCTGCAATTGTTGTAACTAACCAAGACCTCGCCATGAAACGTGCAATTGAATATGTTTTTTCTAACGCTAGGCATCGGTTGTGCATGTGGCATATTATGGATAAGCTGTCCAGGAAGGTACAAGATAACTCTTGTTTGTTTATGTGGTATATTTTTACTATATTAGTTTGTTGATTGTGTTTTATTATTGCCATTATATTATTTCAGGTTAGATCTGGCCTTTGCAACACCACAGATTTTAAGACTCGGTTGTGTGATATTGTTTGGACTGACTCAATAACACCTGAGCAGTTTGCAAAGGAGTGGGCTTCAATAATGAATGATTTTCAGTTAAACGACCATGATTGGCTCAAAGATATATTCCACATTAGAGAGTCATGGATTCCTGCTTACTATCGTGAAGAAAGCATGTCTGGTCTAATGCGTACGTCATGCAGTTCAGAGAGCGAGAATGGTTTTTTTTGGCAAGTTTATAACCCACGTTGCACTTTGGTAGAGTTTCTGGCACATTTTGAGACTGCGTTGGATCATCAGAGACATGAGCATCGGAAGAACGATCATGATTGTAGATATACAAGAGCCGCGACATGGAGTAACTTCGCACTTGAGAAACAAGCAGCTGAAATCTATACTAGAACCATTTTTTTATGCCCAATTGGAAATACAAGCAGCTCTTCACAATTGCACTTCCATGAGTTACGTACCCGTCAATGACTTTCTGATATTCAATATTCGTGACTTTCTACCCTTACTTGCTTTATTTCACGAGGTATATCGTATATTCAATATTCGTTCTTTTGTTAATATGTTTCGGGTTTTATGTAATTCAACATCCTTGCTAGTTTTACTGTGTTTATCTTTTACACTTTATAAAACTATACATTATTCTTCATGGTAGGTTATGATTCGAAACGAAGACATCACTAAGTATTGTAGCTGTAAGAGGTTCGAGCAATTCGGTTTACTATGTCGTCACATTTTTAAGGTGCACTCAGAACAGAGTAATCACACACCAATCCAAATCGTTAACACACTAACCACACCCTGACACACTAAACAACACAACACACACACAGCCAGCAATCGATAACACACATCACATACAAACATCCTTCGGCAACACTCAATTGTTAAACACATTATTTCCGAGCTTCAAGCTACACAGTAAAACCCTAGAATTTGGGGATATTTCCACGACGGAAAACACATTGAATAATCGGAGTTATAGACACACCTTGAACATTACTAGAACCATGGCCGACCTTCATTGGTGATATGGGATCCATTGTCGTCGTCTGCGAAGCAAAATCGTGAAACAATTGAGTCTTACGATTCCCATCAGAATATAATTGAATTTTTAGAAGATATTAGAGAGAATAACTACAACCAAATCATAGGCATAAAATTAGGACTTTCTAAACAAAACTATTTGCCGGTTTGCATGTCTAGCCACCATGAAAAGGCTTTAGTCCCCTGACACACTTAAATTAACAAATTAAAATTAAACACACCGCGGAAATAACACACCTCAAATCTCAGCCACTAGATGACTCCATCCAACGCACCATATCCCTTCTTACACTTCTTAGACACACCTCACTTCTTATTATAATATATATATATATATATATATATATATATATATATATATATATATGGTGAAAATCCTAAGAGAACTTTTTAAAATTGAGATCTTTGAATACAATTTTGTGCTACAATAAAAACCCTTAAAATTTTATCAAACAAAAAAAAAATTTAAAAAGGTTAAAAAAGCCAAAAATTTTAATTTTTCATCTAGCTTTTATTAAAAAAAAACCCCTAACTATACACATATGTATATTTTTATTTAATTTTGATTTACATAATGTAAACATATGTACATTATCATTTATCTTAATTGTGTATATGTGTATAAAATAACATTTATTAAATTAAAAAATACATATTATACATATATGTATAATTTTGATAAACCGATATTTTTTAAATTTTTTATGAAACCAAAATGAAAGAATTTTTTTTTTACTTTGTTTTATTTTCGAGTTTTTTTTTGTTATAATTTTTTTATTTTTCTTAGGAAGATTTTTTTTATTTTTTGTGATCCAAAATGGTTCTCAAAGTTATCAATTTCAAAATAGTTCTCACATTATCCAAATCCTATATATATGTTAGATATACATAAAATAAAACTTGAACAAAGTCTTTTTTTAATACAAGTAAACTTGACTATTATATCTTTAAATTAACCCAATTCTAATATATTTGATATGTATTCGTGTTATGTCTTCCATTAAAGTTTACTATTTATGTGGCAAACATTTTCAATATTCATATTATGATCCTATTAAGTATCATATTTTATTGGTGTTTAGTTATAATTGATGGTGCAATTAGATTTTAATTACCTTAAACTAAATTTACTGTTGAAGCTTAAACTGTGAAACCAAACCAGAACCAAACCGTTAGTAATGGTTTAGTTTCAATTTTCAATTGTTCAGTTTTAATTTTTGATAACAAAAAAAATCGTTACCAACGGTTGAGCTCATATGTTTAACTTAAAATATCAAAACTGGCCTTGAAAACCCTTAGGGGGCGTTTGGTTCGTGGACTTTTTTGGAATTGGAATTGGAAATGGAATTTGAATTGGAATTGAATGGATTCCCTTGAAATCCATAATGTGTTTGGTTTGTTACATTTGTTATGGAATTGGAATTTAAAAATGTGCAAGACAAAATTACCCCTTTAACAAATAAAGACAAAGACACACTGGTTGTTGATTCATAAACCCCTTTGCACACCTGTACACACACTAATACACACACAGAGTTCAAAAATTGCAAATTCACACACATCGATACACACACTAATTCGCACACACAAAAATTGATACACACAATAAAACTCATGGGTCGGTGGTGGCGGCAGTCGGTGGAGGGTGGTGGTAGCAAAGGTAATGGTCATTAGCAGGTAAGGGTGGGCGATGATCGGTGATGGTGACATCTGCAACGGGCATTTGCGAACGGCATCGTCAATGGGTGGCACGAGGTTAATGGTTGCCGCAGCCGGTGAAGTGGCAACCGCGTTGGTTGGTGATGCGGTCTAAAATATATATATATTATTATATAAATATTTCCTACACTTTTGACTATATTTGGGGTTGCTTTTATTAAATAATTCATCTAATTGGTTCATATTTAAATATTAAAGGTTTCATGAATCAACAAGTTAATGGGTACTTGTACTAAGCATGAGATGTCACACCCCGACTTAGGGCCTAGGTGTGACACCCGTTAGTTGGTACATGTTTTGAAAATATATCAGAGTTGCGGGTTTGTTTTAGTGGAAGTCTTTTAAATATAATATTCATTTATAAAATGTCAGGTTAGAATACCCGTTGGATACTGTTTGATAAAATGTGAGCGGAAGTCTTTTCAGATATAATATTATTATATTAAAAATTCGGGAGTTGAATACCCGTTTTGATATTTCAAATACCTGTCATTTCAAAATACAATTCTTTATAATAATTTTGAATAAAATATCTGAGCCATCAGATCACCTCTAATGACTGTGTCTCCAATCTTCTATCAGTCTTGCCTGTCAGTTCTATTCTTTTACATTTTCCCTCAAATGTGGGGGAAAAATACTTCAGCACACAGTCGGTAAATGACGCTGACTCAATAACACCAGTGTGTAAACAATAACAATACATTTGTGACAATACTCATTAGGCACCCAACTCAATTGGGTTAAAATTACCCTAAGTACATGTACAATTAATCATATACACAATATCATTCTCTGATCAGCACCGTAGACTACCAGAGGCATGTTTGAGGATATGCATGCCCTCGGGGAACACCGAGTCACCATGTATGTATGGATCCAGACACATGTATACTCTTAATCTAAGTATGCCCATTTCTCATTATTGTAACACAAAGTTTTAAGGATTCGTAAATCCTATGTAAACAGTTCAGACTCTAAAAGAGTTGTAAAAGTTTGGGCGTATTCACCTTTTTATGATTGTAATCAGTTTCTGACACTGATTCCTGTATATTGATCAGTTTCTGTTACTGACCCCTGTATGTAAATCAGTTTCTGTTACTGATTCCTGTTTCTGTTTTCAGCTTTCTGATTGATTGATTGATTGATTGTTATCTCGGACCTATAGTACGAGAATAACATTTGTATAAATATCTAGATCAATGATCTAGCTTCAGACCTTGTGTAGTCTGTTTTGTATAGTTGTAACCTTGATAATTTATTTGTTTGTATAAAACATGTGGACCTTTAGTCCTTTTGTTTATTTATCAGGTTTCTTCTTCAAAAAGAAACATTTATACCAGATTTCTTCTTTAAGAAGAAACATTACTTTAACGTTAACCTGTGTGAATGAATAGTGTGTTTCTTAATCATTAAGAAATACTATTTAACTATACCCCTTGCATGTACATGATTACGTTACTTAATCATAAAGAAACTAAAATTTAAATATAACCTTTGCTTATGAAAAGTTATATTATACTTAACAGTAATCAAGGTTCAGGCTATACCCCCGACTATGGTCTAAGCTATTATTATAATAATAAAATAATAATTTAATCAAAACCCCTACCTCTCACATAGGTATTCGGAGTTAGTTATCTAAGATTGATCGAGCGGCACTGCTACTATGTATTGCTTACTACACCTTAAACCGTCAGAGCTTCGGAGCTTGGCACGTTTCACGAGATTGGCACGCTTTTCGAGGTCAGCACGTAAAACGATGCAAAACATGTAAGAAGTGAAGTGGTTGGTGTGAGTTGTTATATGCCGAACACTCCTCTAATTATAGCCGTAATTCTGCAACTTCGCGAAGATGCACTAGCTTTGCTGAGTCACCGCGTAGGCTTGCCACGTGTCACTACGGCCTGCCACGTGTCTCCACGTGTCACGCTTGCAGACATGCAACTTCGCGTATCGCGAAGACGCCTGATCTGCAACTTCGCGTATCACGAAGATGCTTCAAAGTTGATTCAAGTCTTTTATCTTTCACGTATCGTGAATATGCTAAAGCCTGATCCTTCGCGATGCGCGAAGATGCAAAATTTCCAAATTTTCTTTTTCAGTCCTTGTACTATCCAAAAATACTAAAACGGCCCTTATGCGGCTCGCAGCAAAGCGAAGTGCCAAGTGCTCCATCAAAACGCCACATTACGCCCATCGTCCGAGTCCGAATCCGAGTTCGTGCGCGTGCGCGTCGGGTGCTTCGCACCCTCCGCTAGAACTATAGAGAGTGGTTAGTCACATTAAAACAATTTTATGGAAACTTGCTTCCTTATAAAGAGCTTCCATCTCTTTGTTTGTTTCCATGTGGGATGAAAGTTCCATCCCCTGTTTATACCCATGTAGAATGTTTCCATTTTCTTTCATCTTTCCATGTGAGATGGAATTTTCTCATTTCTTGAAGATAACATGCCTTTAATTTTCTTATCTCATTTTTCCCATGACTTATCTTGAGATTATTTTTAATCCTTCAACTTTCAAAGTTGACAACTTTAGTCCAAAATAAATGTAGGTTTTTCCTAGATGTTACATCATCCCCACCTTGGAATGAATCTCGTCCTCGAGATTCGCTTGTCTTAAGTTTAGATGTTCTTACTTTGTAAATTCAAGATTAGATTCTATCTAATCTGATTCTTGAGTTCAATCTGTCATTGCAGAATAATTGAAATTTCCAGATTTATGCTAACTTTACATCTTATATGGCGTAATCAGTCAATAGTTCAGAATATCAGAAGTAATTGTAAATTTCTAAACATAGTGGCCAATTGTGTTTAATTATTTACCTTACCTTTTGTACTCTAAACATTTTCCAATGTTAGCTTTATTGCTTCTTGGATTCGATCTGTCGAATCAATTCCATCTCTTGATCCCGATTACGTGTTTTGTTGTTTTATGACAGTACCTTTATACTTTTGAGCAATCATATCTGATATGCTATACAATCATGTCTCTTAAACATTCTCAAATTCTTCTAACTTGTTGATCAATCTTTGTTGATCATTCCATTAACTGTATTTCTCAGAGATTTCTTTTCAATGATATGCTATCTTTGCGTATTTTGATATCTCGTGACATCAGTGGTATTCAGAATTTTTTCCCTCAGTATGTTATTAACTTGTATTTGCAATAAACTTGCATAGGTATCTAGATCATATTTATTGATTAATCAGCAGACTTTAAGTCTATTTCGGTTCAGCAGACTCATGGCAGCAGACTTGTGGTCTGATCAGCAGAATTTTAATTCAGCAGACTCTTGATCTGGTCCGCAGATTTTAATCTAATTTAGTTCAGCATACTCTTATGTTTAAACTAACCTTAATAGAGTTTTATATTATATTTACCTATGATGTTTAATATGGCACGCCTTGGCCTAATAGAGATAGTCCATCCAACTGGATGAATCTGTCAGATGATAAATTAATTTAGCATGTTAATCAGTTTTGAATGTCAGCTTTGATTTCAGACACTCGATTGTCTTTTCCCTTTAGAGATGCTGAATATGAGTATTCTTGTGTATTAACAAGATCAGTATGCTAATATATTATTTAGAATATAGGGAATTAAATACTCTTTCTCTCGTTTCAGCATGAGTTACAACAAATGTACAGAAGTTAACTAATCTATCTGACATTTCATATCTTTGATCCTTGACTTGATCGCTTTGTCAGATATTTCTGGTTTCTTCTGACATTAGTATCAGTCTTGATTAACTTTCCTTTTCGGGCAATTTGTTTTTAAGTGACCCGTTTCTCCACATATGTAACATACTCCTGATTTCTTCCGACATTCTTGTATGGTGTGTCCTTCTCTGTTGCAGTATGCACACTTATCTGTACCTTCTCATCGACGTTTTCCAGAATGTTTTCTTCCACAAGTTTTACAAGTGGATTTTGAAATATTTCTTTCTTTCTCTATCTTCTCGTAATCTTTCGGTTTCTTAATTTCTTCTTCTTCTTGCTTTTCTTCCTCTTGATTTCTTATCATGCCATTAATCAAGTATCCGGCTACTTCCATGGCCGACTCAATTGTTTGTGGCATATTAGCTCTTACCAAGTCTCTTATTTCTCTTGGTAATCCATATATATACCGTTTTATCTTATTATATTCCGGAGTAACCAGATGTGGAACCAATCGGCAATATTCAAGGAATTTAATATTATATTCCCTAAGATTTGTTCCAACAACCTTGTGATTCCATAACCGAGTTTGAATCCGATCCATCTCATGGAGTGGACAATATTTCTTTATAAAAAGATCTTTGAATTCTTCCCAGCTTAGATTGTACATTGTTTCTCTTCCCTTATTCCAGATCAGGGTATTCCACCATTCAAGAGCTTCTCCCTTGAACATTTGAGAAGAATACTGGATAGCTTCTTCTCTCGTACATTTACTAATGTAGACAAATGCTTCTTGTTCTTCTAGCCATCTTAAAGAGACTATAGCGTCCTTGTCTCCATAAAATTCCTTAGGTTTGTAAGCTTGGAAATTCTTAAAGTTGCATCCTATTTGATGATTCGACTTCTTTCGGGGTTTGTCCCTTGAGTTATTGTCATATGCAAAGCTATCATAAGCTTCTTCCTTTCTTGAATGAACAGATTTACTTTGGTTTTTCTTATCAGATTTTGGTTGACTTTGATTGATTGAATTGTCCTTGATAGCTTCTTGTATCATTTTCTGGATTTCATCTTTATGTTGTGCAGGAAATTCCTTGTTTTCATTGTTAACATTCTCTCTACTTCTAACTTTATTGAAAGGGTTGTTCTGAGAGTTTGCACTTCCTTCTCTTGACATACTACAATAAAGTTTAAAAATAAGTTCCACATTCAAGGAATTTAAAACATATCCTTTATTTATATTATTGTAGTTTACAGAAGTGCACAACATTATTATTAGTTACACTTGTTACAACTACTACAGTTCTTATTATCTATTTCTTCCAGCGGACCATCAATTTCTTGATTTTGCTGTCCTTTTTGGTATTCTCAGTTGTTTCCTTTTCTTTTCTTTTTTCTTTTTCTTTCTCCTTCTCTTCTTC
This sequence comes from Bidens hawaiensis, assembly GCF_021521415.1. Lineage (NCBI taxonomy): Eukaryota > Viridiplantae > Streptophyta > Magnoliopsida > Asterales > Asteraceae > Bidens > Bidens hawaiensis. The sequence goes on along the minus strand of NW_027493385.1, from coordinate 130,377 downwards.
CATCTCTATACCATTGAGCATTGCTTCGGCTATTCTTGTAACATCGACTTCATAACATATTGAGTCATCTCTGATGTATAGTCCTTCATAATCTGTGCTTCGGCGTTCATTTTAAGGATGAGCAAAGTGAGAATCTTGGTTCATAGGATAATTGAAATATTCCTGCCCCTAAGGATTTTCTTCCTGATCAGTCATTATTCCTTTTCCCTTTGACATTGATCTTTGGGACCCACTTGATCCACTTGATGTTGTTCCCTGCACATCTTGTCTTCGAATGATATGGGCTAGTGGAATTTTGGAATTGAATGAATCTGAATTTTCCTCCATTAAGGTCTGATATGAGTCCTCACTACTAGATATAGGGATTGGGAGTAAGGCAGTCCCTATACACCCTTTTCCTTTACCTGACGGAGGTCGAAATGATCCTTGGCTGGATTGACGATCAGACATCTTATGATGTTAGATGGGGAATAGGATCGCGTTCCTATCTTATCCGTAACATTTTATATATTCAGTGTTTGCATTTTAGATACTTTTAGTTAAGTACCTATTTTGTTTAAACCAGTACCCATGTAGGATTAAATCCTATCCGTATCATTGTTTTAATCATTCAATAATTATATCGGTTGATATTCTTAATTACATACCAATGTTTTCAGCATATCCTTATTTCTAGTCAAAGCCTAGGTATAAAGTATACCTAATTCGCTAAGACCGAAGGCTCTGACACCAACCTGTCACACCCTGACTTAGGGCCTAGGTGTGACACCCGTTAGTTGGTACCTGTTTTGAAAATATATCAGAGTTGCGGGTTTGTTTTAGCGGAAGTCTTTTAAATATAATATTCATTTATAAAATGTCGAGTTAGTTGTTTGATAAAATGTGAGCGGAAGTCTTTTCAGATATAATATTATTATATTAAAAATTCGGGAGTTGAATACCCGTTTTGATATTTCAAATACCTGTCATTTCAAAATACAATTCTTTATAATAATTTTGAATAAAATATCTGAGTCATCAGATCACCTCTAATGACTGTGTCTCCAATCTTCTATCAGTCTTGCCTGTCAGTTCTATTCTTTTACATTTTCCCTCAAATGTGGGGGAAAAATACTTCAGCACACAGTCGGTAAATGACGCTGACTCAATAACACCAGTGTGTAAACAATAACAATACATTTGTGACAATACTCATTAGGCACCCAACTCAATTGGGTTAAAATTACCCTAAGTACATGTACAATTAATCATATACACAATATCATTCTCTGATCAGCACCGTAGACTACCAGAGGCATGTTTGAGGATATGCATGCCCTCGGGGAACACCGAGTCACCATGTATGTATGGATCCAGACACATGTATACTCTTAATCTAAGTATGCCCATTTCTCATTATTGTAACACAAAGTTTTAAGGATTCGTAAATCCTATGTAAACAGTTCAGACTCTAAAAGAGTTGTAAAAGTTTGGGGCGTATTCACCTTTTATGATTGTAATCAGTTTCTGACACTGATTCCTGTATATTGATCAGTTTCTGTTACTGACCCCTGTATGTAAATCAGTTTCTGTTACTGATTCATGTTTCTGTTTTCAGCTTTCTGATTGATTGATTGATTGTTATATCGGACCTATAGTACGAGAATAACATTTGTATAAATATCTAGATCTATGATCTATCTTCAGACCTTGTAGTCTGTTTTGTGTAGTTGTAACCTTGATAATTTATTTGTTTGTATAAAACATGTGGACCTTTAGTCCTTTTGTTTATTTATCAGGTTTCTTCTTCAAAAAGAAACATTTATACCAGATTTCTTCTTTAAGAAGAAACATTACTTTAAGGTTAACCTGTGTGAATGAATAGTATGTTTCTTAATCATTAAGAAATACTATTTAACTATACCCCTTGCATGTACATGATTACGTTTCTTAATCATAAAGAAACTAAAATTTAACTATAACCTTTGCTTATGAAAAGGTATATTATACTTAACAGTAATCAAGGTTCGGGCTATACCCCCGACTATGGTCTAAGCTATTATTATAATAATAAAATAATAATTTAATCAGAACCCCTACCTCTCACATAGGTATTCGGAGTTAGTTATCTAAGATTGATCGAGCGGCACTGCTACTATGTATTGCGTACTACACCTTAAACCGTCAGAGCTTCGGAGCTTGGCACGTTTTTCGAGGTCAGCATGTAAAACGATGCAAAACGTGTAAGAAGTGAAATGGTTGGTGTGAGTTGTGATATGCCGAACACTCCTCTAATTATAGCCGTAATTCTGCAACTTCGCGTATCGCGAAGATCACTAGCTATCCTTAGTCACCGCGTAGGTTTGCCACGTGTCACTACGTCCTGGCATGTGTCACACATGCAGATATGCAACTTTGCGTATCGCGAAGATGCCTAATCTGCAACTTCATGTACGCGAAGATGCTTCAAAGTTGATTCAAGTCTTTTGTCTTTCGCGTATCGTGAAGATGCTAAAGTTTGATCCTCCGCGATGCGCGAAGATGCAAAATTTCCAGATTTTCATTTTCAGTCCTTGTACTATCCAAAAATACTAAAGCGACCCTTATGCGGCAATGCGAAGTGCCAAGTGGATATGGGAGATTCACTTGATTTGATGTTTGGTGTTGAGGAAGAGGTTGAGAATAAGTTATGCGAAGAGGATGAGTTTTTGGATTTGGAATTAGAAGGGTTGCATGAGTACGATGAAATAGGTGAGTTTGATTCGGAGGGTGACTTAGCATTTTTTGAATCCCTATTAGAAGATATAGAAGTGGTGATAGTGGAAGAACTGCATAGCTGGCCTGTGACACTTGTAATAAATGTTGCTCATAAATCAAAACCACGGGAGAAGGCGAAGAGAAGATCATTTACGAATCGTAATAATTTGCAAGTCAGAAGATGGTCTACAAGAAAGAAGAAGCCACTGAAGTTCAAGAACGACCAGTCTTTTCGATACATGCCATGCATCCGGTTCATGCAAGGTAAGTTTAAATTTTTGTGGTCTGACCCGTTAAGAAGTTTTAAACTATTTTTCAATTCCATCGAGAAAATTTCAATGTTTAACAAGTACGGGGTGAAACTGAACGGGTTAGATAGGGTCCTGGTGAAAGAAAAACCTCTTGATTAAGTTTAAGTGTTGGGAGGTTTCGCGGAGTTTGTATAATTGTCGAGTCACTAACGTAGTCTTTGGTAGTTTTTCTTTGTTTTTGTGTTTTTAAGTTTTGTAGGATTTGAGCTAGAAGAGTATCCCCATGAAGTATAATGCAAAATTCAAGTGTGGGGATGGAGCAGCAGGAGCCGTATACTTTTTATTTATTTGCTGCTATTTTTCATATTATATATTGTTTAGGGTTGGTCTGGTGACTTTGAAAGTTTTACATCTATCAAGTTGATAAGATATGTTTTAGATATTGTTTGATGTTTTGCCGCGTCCGTTCGTGTGTGAGAGAATGGGAGATACTGATTGCTGAGCACGTTTGGAGTTGGAGGGCAGCTATGGAAGAAGACTTTGGTATCATGTTTTCATACGCATATTACCAGCTAAGTCTTTTCCATTATCTATCTTGCTTGTTTATTTTTATTTTTATTTTTATTTTTTTCGTTTTTGGTTTTTAAGTTTTTATTTTTTGTATTTCGAATTTATTTTTATTATTTTAGTCCTTATCCTTGCATTGAGGACAATGCAAAATTTAAGTATGGGGATAGGATACTTGATTCGTAGTTAAAAAAAATTGAAAAATAATTTTGAAAAAATTTCCCTTGAATATGGTTTTTTGCACTATAAATGGAAAATGATAGTATAATTGAAATTGGTTTTTGAAACTACTATAAATATGAGATAAAATAAAAAGAAAGTGTACTAAGATTGGGATGCGTCGGTAGGCCCAACTAGTCTTGAAATGTTTCCCATTGCATATTCTTAATAAACATAATTAATCTTAGATTTTGTGGGTTCTCATCCTAGGGGGACAGTGAAGCTGAAATTCAATAAGGCATAGGGAGTATTACCATAAGCTGATTACCCTAAGGTGGTGAAAATTGAATGCACTTTAAAATTAGCACGCCACTCTGTTTTATGAAAATAAATAAAGAGTGGTGGCGCCCCCACAAATGTCCAATTTTTATACGAGCTTTAGTCTTTAGTTATATAATTTTAGGTAAAAGATGCCTAAGTGCACCAAAAAAAGAAAAAAAAATGTTTAAAAAAATTAAATAAAAATATTCCACAAGTTGGTCTGAAAAGAAAAAGTGAGAAAAGTTATGTGATGAAAAACATGCCAAAGAAGCATTCACAAAAATAGAAAAAGATGCCAAAGTGGACATACTAGACGAGACTGAGAGTTTACGTGTTACCAAAGGGATGGTGACTCTGAGGATACACTATTGAGGCTCGAAGTTTCTAGTCAATAAATATTTTCTTAGGGCATATATAGGACAAAATCTAATAATATTTAGGGCATGCTCGTAGGATCTCACTTGACCTATCATCCATTAATTCCATCTAAGTACATTTTCTTCTTACCGTTAAGGGGTTATTATCTTATGGTGATATGTTGAACCAGTTTGCTTCAACTCAATTTTTAATTGTCTTTACTATGCTTGAGATGGGGTGGGTGGATCTTAACTCCAAAGGTTTGAGACCCATAGGTTTTTTATATCGCTTAAACTTAATTGCTTAATGTGCATGGGGGCTTGATAGGCTGGTGGCTGGGTTTAAGTGGACAACAATATCGGCAATCGCGGTTTTTACGTTTATCTAAGCTTAAAATAACCTATATGTTTTTAAGACCATGTTTTGCAATTATGATTCCATTGCAAATAGCTTTTTCAGGGACAAAAAAGATTTAAGTGTGGAGATATTTGATACGGTCTAAAATATATATATTATTATATAAATATTTCCTACACTTTCGAGTATATTTGGGGTTGCTTTTATTAAATAATTCATCTAATTGGTTCATAATTAGATATTAAAGGCTTCATGAATCAACAAGCTAAAATGGGTACTTGTACTAAGAATGAGACTAACAAATTAATAATCGAGTGGATTTTATATTCTGCCACTACAACAAGTATTATTATTATTTATGATATGATTTTTATCCTTTTTTTTCTTTATTTTAATGTGTGTAATTTAACATTAACATTTTATTAATATTATAAAGAGTAATTTGCGAATGCACATATGAATTACATTCGTAATTGTTATGACAGTGAGTTATAGATGGGCCATCAATATTTGAAGTCATTGGGGTCATCATACTTACGAGCCTAGTAAGAAAAATACTTACGGAGCAGGCCCACTAACTCAATAGGGAAGTCGGTTTACCATAATTTACAAGAGGTCGGCTGAGGTGAAAGAAAAACCCAATGCATAAAGTAAAAAAAAAAAGAAATTGGGGATTTTCGACACCAAGAAGGGAGCTACTGATCGCAAGAGTGAATTAAAGAGAGGAGAACTTTTGTTCAACCAAAAAGGGTCCGGGTTCAACACCTACTCACCCAAACAATATTATAATTCGGTTTGAATTTATTATTTTCGTTATGAATTTATTGTTTGAAACTATTTATTTTCTTTTGTTCTTGAGTATGATTGTTGGCTAAACCCCTTAGACTGCCTAGGCTATGATGAACCTCTGTTAATGTTTGATTTTGACTTGGGTTTTATTTTTTGTTATGGTTTTATGAACTAGTAAAAGGTTTAATTATATTGAGTTGATGTGTGTGTGTGCTTGAGGTTGTTTAATTAAGTTTTATTATTCCATAATTGCCTTGATTATTGTTTGTTATTATGATAGGTTGCTATTAGGTCATCTACTTTGTGTTTTTGGCTATTTTATGATTTATTTCGAATAAGATCATAGGAATAATATTATTTAATCACACAAACCTAAGTGTGCTGCTAACCTAAATAGTTGTAAGGTGCTAGGTTATTGATATGCCTTTCTTGATCAGGATTGCTAGATTTAGTTCTTCGTAGGGAGTCCGTCTAGGTTTGATTGATTAACTTTGTCTATCGAGTCAATTGAATATATTAGACTGCCTTTGATTTTCGCTGGATTTCGTATAAATGAACTAGTTTGTAGTTAATTAGGTGACCGTAAGGAAACTTGATTTTTAATAATGGTGAGTGTTAGACCTTATTAGAAACCCATAGTTGTCTTCTTGAAAAGGGTCAGGGGTCATGTTCGGGTTTTCTTGTAAGCGTCTATTTTACGATCCCAGTTCCATAACTAAATATTTTCCCGGTTAATTGATAACTGAAACTTAGGAAATTCTAGCCTAGGTGGTTGCTTGTCATTTATTTAAATTAACTCTAAGTTTAAGTCGTTTTTAAGTCTTAATGATTAATTTAATATTAGTTTTTAGTCAAAACCCCCCAATAATATAAATAAATAGTCGTATATGTAGTTGAGTCTAATTTAACTACTTTACGTAATTAAAAGAGTCTCGTGGGTTCTTTATCCAGACTTACTTAGCTGTACTAGAGTCAATCGGTTCACTTGCCGGTTAGTAGTTTCGTCGAGTTTTAGAGAGTCTAGAGTATTACTTAGTGTCTAGATTAGCATAATTTAGTTAATAATTATTAGACTACTTCAAGCACATCAGTTGGTAGTGGGCGGTGGTGGATTCGACTGACATGTTGAATAGTGCGACGGCGGATTGGGTCAGGTGGTAGAGGCCGGGGGTATTTACGACATTCAAAAACAATCCCATGGAATCCTCATAGCATTGGAGGAATTTGAATTCCATCAATTGTGGTATTTGGTTGAAATCAATTCCAATTCAAAATCCTTTAACTGGCCAACCAAACAAACTAAGGAATGGAATTTAGATTCCAATTCCATTGAAATCCTTTAGATTCCATCCAACCAAACAGGGCCTTAGGTAACATATCAATTTTTTTTTTAAATTGAATTTTTTTTAAAAATTTTAAAAACTATAATAATATTATACTCAAATTAAAGAGCATAAAAATCTCGTGTTTATGGTGTAATTTTTATACAAAAACACTAACGTGTGAAAAGGTTAAAGTCTTTTAAAATTCGTAGGGGGTTGTTGGTTTGAATTTGAAATAAAAAATATAATATGGTTAAAGATGAGGGAGTAAACTTGTAAGTTGGTTGAATTGTGTTTAGAGTTAAGTGTGATTTTAGTACCTATAGTTTGTTCAATTACGCAACTTTACTACTGCTTCTAAATTTTTTTGCAAATGGCTACCTCACTTTTCTAAAACCTGCAATTTTAGTACTTTTTTCTAACCACGTCTATTTTTTTCGGTTAAGTCAGGGGCAAATAAGTAATTTTGATTATTCTATTTATTTTCTCTTTTGAGCTAAGTGTCATTTTCATACCTGTGATTTGTTCAATTATGCAATTTTAGTACCTTTTTTTGAATTTATTGCAATTGGATACTTTGATTAGTTTTGGATAGATAAACAAACCAAGAGACATTACACATTGCATATTACAATTAAAAGATTGTTGGTACATAGATGTCAGTAGTTCATATGTCTAATTTCTGTAATCGAGTCTGTAATATTGTTTGTGTATTTGTTTGTTAAAGCGAAGTTGTTGACAAGTTCGCTTAGGCGAACTTGTTAACCAAGCGAAGTTGTTGACAAGTTCGCCTAGGCGAACTTGTTGAACAAGCGAAGTTAAGGACAACTTCGCCTGAGGCGAAGTTGTCGTGTATTTATATAGTGTACGGCTGATCGTTTTAGAGTTGATAGAGTTGGTTAATTTACGTGTAATTCAGTGAGTCAAGTGACGTGAGGTAGAGAGTCTGTAAGTATCACGGTTCGAGTTATTAATATAACGTGTGTTTGTTCGTATCGTGTTCGTGTGTTTGTGAGCTTGTATTCTACGTCCGTAACGATCTACACAGGGATTCCGCACCTGTGTATATCGGGATATCTTGTGTGATCCGTCCAGGGAACCTACAATTGGTATCAGAGCATTTGCTCGATTGTGTGGTTCGGGATATTCACGCGGGTGTAGAATTCGTTCCATTTCGGGTATTCACGGGACGACTTTGTGGTGCTTTTGCTCATTCAAGCCTCCTACCAGTGTGTTTAAGCCTTTAAACCGTCAAAAACGTCGTTAAAATCCGATTTTCAGATCTGCAGAAAGTTTAAGTTCGTCAGGCGAAGTTGCTGTTCATCAGGCGAAGTTGCCGTCAGGATACGTAGGGTTTCGGCGAAGATATAAGGAGAAGCGAAGTTATTTACAACTTCGCTTACATCCTCAACTTCGCCTAACTCAGCGAAGTTCTCCTCAAGTTCGCCTAGCTCAGCGAAGTTTTCTTCAACTTCGCTTACTTTCTAAGTTCGCTTACCCTAAGCGAAGTTATTCTCAACTTCGCCCAGTCACGCGAATTTAAGAAGGATCCAGCGAAGTTATTACTTAAGCGAAGTTATCCTTAACTTCGCCTACAGTACTGTTCAGAGGAAATTTTTTTAAACTTCGCCTTTTCAGAATTTTTCGGGTTTCTTAGTCTTCAAGAGAATGTCGTCGATCAACATTTCGGAGCTTGTAAAGATGGAAGTTGAAGCGGGGTCAGCTACAAAGGCCCCAAGGTTGCTGAAGGGAACCGATTTTGTCGCGTGGAAAGATCGGTTCATACAATACGTTAAGTACTAGGATGCGAAAATGTGGGTATGCATCCAAGATGGATATATTCCACCAATCATGGAGTATGAGGGTCGAGACCAAATCAAGAAATACAGTAAAATGGAAGAGGAAGAGAAAAAGATGTATGAAGCCGAGAGCAAGGCTCATGCTGCAATCACAATGGTTCTTCCACAGGAGATCCTCCATACGTTCAGAAAGTATACATCAGCTAGAGAGCTTTGGGAAGCTCTTGAGAGCAGATTTGAAGGAAATGTAGGCATTCGGGCTTCAAAGATAAAGTTGCTCAAAACTCAATTTTCAGTCTTTAAGTACTTAAAGAACGAATCTCTGGATGACATTATCACTCGATATTATCATCTAATGACTGAATTGAGTAACTACTCCATTTCATACCGAGAAGAAGAGATTGTGGAAAAACTTCTCGATGCTCTCCCACCAAAATGGGAGATGTATACTGTACTGATGAGGGAAGACAAGGACTTTCCTACTTATGATCTTGAAACCACTGTCAACAAGCTCAGAACTTTTGAGCTTAATATGGTAAGAAAAGAAACATCTATGGATCAGGTTCAAGATCCAGGCATGTACGGTGCTAAAGTAAACTCCAATTCAAGTTCAAAGACTGATTCTGCCGCCTACTACTCGAAGAGTGAGTCGGGTGCTAATTCTTCACAGGAGGGGCAAGTGTCAGTTAACTCAAATGGGGATGTTTGCTTTGTTGCGGGTGGATCAAGTGGTACTCAACAGACAGCAAGCAAGAGTAGTGGATCTTCAAGTTCCTCAAGCAATAATTACACTAAGATGCCAATGAGCGTCAAATCTGCTGAAGAGCAGTTTGGCCTCTATGCTTCATTTATTGCTTCATATGAAAACTATATTCAAGGAAAGGTGGTTGATCCAGCGATGCTAGATGAAGACTATGACCAGATTGATGCTGATGATCTGGAGGAAATGGATTTACAATGGCAGATGGCCATGATAGTGAGGAGAGTGAAGAAGTTTATGAGAAAGACGGGGAGAAAGTTTGTTGGTGGCAGGCCAGGGTTCGACAAGTCTAAGGTGAGGTGCTATAACTGTCAACAAAACGGCCACTTTGCTAAAGAGTGCAGAAACGAGAGAGTTGAACGTGGTCAAGGCAGGTCTGCACAGTACAATGGGAATAATAAGGAAATCAATGCCATGATGTCCAGAGAAGCAGGTGAATACAACTGGAATCTGCATTCGAATGAAACTAATGAGCAGGCAAATATGGCTAAGGTTGAGAATGAAGAACGTGAGAAGACTGCCGGAGAAGAGAAAGCTACTGGTAAGGAAAAAGCTTTCATGACAGATAACAAGGATCAACTCTCCGAGGTAAGTTCTAAATCTATTTGTACTAAATGTGAGAATTTGTCTGAGCAACTTGCTACCATAACTGATCAGTATGTTCATTTAGATGCTGAATTTAAAACTCTTAAAGAAGATCATCACTTTATGAAAGCAAGAGAAAACAGTTACAAAGTTAAAATAAAAGTGTGTGAAAAAGATGTTAAAAGCTTAAAAACTAAACTTGCTGAAAAAATTGAAGTAATTGATCTAAGTTATGAGGTTTTAGAAGAAAAGACTAAACTAATTGCTGAACGAAAAAAGCAGATTGCTGACCACCAGGTGAAAGTGGTGGAACTGAACCGAAAACTTGAACAGTTCAGAAATTCCTCAGCTATTCTTGATCACCTTGTTAGTGATCAAGGTACCTCTACAAAGAGGGGAGGAATTGGTTATCACGAGGTTCCACCACCTTATAACCACAATTACACTTTTAACCCTAGTGTTCAGAAATCTGTTGATTTTGAAGTTCCTCAGACAGTTCCAATCAAGGTTACGAGTAAAGAACCAAGTGTTAGTAGTGGCGAAACGAGTTCGCCTGTTTCAAGTGTGAAAATTTCTGTTACGAGTCCAATCTCATCAGATTCGGGTAAGTTGTCCGAATCGGGTAAGACAAAAGAGAAGGTAGTGTTACCCACTGGTGGAGAAAAAGATAAAACCTATAAAAAATGTACTCCACTCAACCCGTACGTTCCACCTTATGTGAGACGAACGGCCGGTAACACAGCCTCAACATCCAAAACAACATTTGAAAAGAAAATGGAGCATAGGTGTTGTTTTAGGTGTAATAAGTTAGGACATCTTGTTGCAGATTGTCCTCTGACGCCGAAATTCAGAGGTGTGAGGCCTATTAAAACTGAGCATAAGCCTAATGGTAATATTAATACTGCTAAAAATGAAAACCCTTCAAAGTTCCGAAATGTAACTAATTCAGGTTTTCACAGAAACAAACCTCAGTTTAACAATGCTAATAACCAAACCACAAGATATAATACTTTCAATATACATAGGTTTGGAAGCCTCACACTCAATTTCCAAGGAGATTTCCTAATAGGACTGACAGGAATTATCCAGATGCTAACTTTGGAAAGCAGAAGTACGGGATGTATAGATCCAAGACCAATTGGTCTTGGGTCCCTAGATTCTAATCCTTTGCTTTATTGTGCAGGAACAGTTGAACAGGGCTGCCCACAGTCTTTGGATTGTAGATAGCGGCTGTTCCCGGCACATGACGGGTAACAAATACTTGTTGCACGACTTAAAACCTGTTCAAGGAGCGAGAGTTAGTTTTGCAGGTGAAAGTGGAGGAAGAATTACTGGAAAAGGAACGGTGTCCAATGGGAAAATAACTCTTGAGAATGTGAACTTTGTAGAAGAGTTGAAGCACAATCTGCTGAGTGTGTCGCAGATTTGTGATAAGGAGTACACTGTTCATTTCACGAAGAATGAGGCGATCGTGTTGAAGCCTGGTTTTCAGATACCAGAATAGTGGATAGTGACGAAAGCTCCACGTGATACAAATACTTATGTGATGGATATGAGGTCTACTGAAATGGCCACGGGAGAATCATGTTTAATGATGAAAGCAAGCGAATCGGAATCCGAACTATGGCACATGAGGATGGGGCACATTCATCTTCGGAAGATAAACCACATTGTTAGGAATGGACTTGTGATGGGCGTTCCCTTGAAAAGTTTTAACTTTGAAGACAAATGTATTGCATGCAAGAAGGGAAAGCAACACAAGAAATTCCATCTCACCAAGAAGGTTAACTCAATTGCCAGTACTCTAGAACTGCTTCACATGGATCTCTTCGGTCCCGTGAATGTAAAAAGTCTAGGAGGTACTTCTTACTGCTTGGTGATCACTGATGACTACTCGCGATATTCGTGGGTATATTTTCTGAAATCGAAAGATGAGACGGCTCAAATGGTGAAGAATTTGATTACCAAAGTTGAGAACGTCATGAGTAAAACAGTTAAGTTCATCAGAAGTGACAATGGAACGGAGTTCAAAATTTTGAAATGGAGATCTTCTGTCTTCAGAAAGGAATTGAACATCAATACAGCGCTCCGTATACTCCGCAACAGAATGGAGTGGCTGAAAGGAAGAACCGAACTTTAATTGAAGGAGCCAGAACTATGCTGGCAGATTCAAAGCTTCCTGTGATGTTCTGGGCTGAAGCGGTTGCTACAGCCTGCTATGTTCTGAATAGAGTGTTAACTGTTAAGAGACTTGGTAAAACGTGTTACGAGCTTATGCATGGAAGGAAGCCCAACTTGAGTGGTCTTGAACCATTCGGGTCCCCTTGTTCGATCTTGAAGACAAACTCTAAATTTGGCGAAGTAGCCGATGAAGGAATCTTAGTCGGTTATGTTGTTGGTACACCCAACAGACGTGTCTTCAATACTTCGACCTGCAAGGTGGAGGTGGTGTGTAACACCGACATCACAAGTTACCAACCGCCAAAACCAAGCAATGGACCTGCTGAGCTTTTCGACTATGTTAAGCTTTTTAAGTCGTTTAACATACCGGATTTGGAAATTTCTGAAGAAGAAGAAAGAGCTGCGACGAAGATGATACTCGATGAGGAAGAAAATCTATTGCAAAGACAGCTGATTGATAAATGTCAACCTTCCTCATCAAACACTATCGGTACCCCTGCTGCCTCTGCTGAAGAAGAATTTATCAATCCTTTTCACTCTCAGCATGAAACAACCATTGATGAGATCTCTTCTAATTTGGAAGATAATTTGCATGTCGGTTCTGTTCCGACCACGAGAATTCATAAAGATCACCCTTTGGATAATGTGATTGGTGATGTGTCCTCCGGTGTACAAACAAGAAGTAGCTTGAATGAACACACCTGTGTTTATACAAGCATTAAGGAGACAGGAATAATCAATGAATGCCTGTACACCTGCTTTATAAGCCAGATTGAACCGAAGAATTATCAAATGGCTTTAAAGGACAGCTCGTGGGTCGAAGCCATGCAAGAAGAGTTGGCTCAATTCGAGAAGATGGAAGTTTGGACTTTGGTTGAAAAACCAAAGAATGTGCATGCGATAGGCACAAAATGGGTGTTCAAGTGCAAGAGAGATGATAAGGGGATTATTATAAGAAACAAGGCAAGGCTAGTCGTTAAAGGTTTTAATCAACAAGAGGGGATTGATTATAACGAAGTATTCGCTCCTGTCGCCAGGTTGGAAGCCATAAAATTGTTTTTAGCGTTTGCTGCTTATGAAAAGATGAAGGTGTTTCAGCTTGATGTGAAGAGTGCGTTTTTGAATGGGAAAGTTGATGAGGTTGTGTATGTTGAGCAATCTCCGGGTTTTCCTGACCCAGTCTATCCAGATCATGTGTACAGGTTGAGCAAGGCGTTGTATGGATTACATCAGGCACCTCGTGCCTGGTATGCAACTTTATCGGATTACTTGCTCGAGAATGGATTTGAAAGAGGGAGAATTGATAGCACGTTGTTCTTCAAAAGAGATGGAAGCGACTTCCTGCTGGTACAAGTCTACGTGGATGACATTATATTTGCTGCATCAAAAGTCTCCATGTGTCAGGAGTTTGAAGCCGTCATGAAGAAAAGGTTTGAAATGAGTGCTATGGGTGAACTTACTTTCTTTCTAGGATTGCAGGTTGATCAGAAGAAGGACGGGATGTTCATTCATCAGACAAAGTATGTTCATGATGTGCTCAAGCGCTTCAAGATGGAGGACAGTTATCCATATGATACTCCAATCTGCGTCAATCACAAATTGGGTGCTGAAGTAGACGGTGATGCAGATGTGGACCCAACTCAATATCGGGCAATAATAGGTTCTTTAATGTACTTAACTGCATCTAGGCCTGATATAATGTGTGCTGTTTGTCTTTGTGCACGTTTTCAGGCAAATCCAAAAGAATCTCATTTGAAAGGTGCAAAGAGGATACTGCGGTATCTCAAGGGCAAGCCAAAGCTGGGGTTGTGGTACCTGAGTGGAGGAGACTTGGAGCTGGTCGCTTACACAAATTCTAATTATGGAGGGTGCAATCAGAGTCGGAAGTCAACAACTGGAGGATGTCAGTTTCTTGGTGGCAGATTGGTGTCGTGGCAGTGCAAGAAGCATACTTCAGTCGCAATTTCAACCTGTGAGGCAGAATACATGGCAGCATCCAACTGCTACTCTCAGGTTCTTTGGATACAACAACAGTTGCGCGACTATGGTCTGAATTTCTTACTTACTCCTATTTGCATTGATAACACAGCTGCTATCTCAGTAACTAACAATCCCGTGAAACATAGTAAAACTAAACACATTGACATACGTCATCATTTCATACGGGATTGTGCTGAGAAGAAATTGATTGTGCTTGAAAAGGTGGATACGCTTGATAATTTCGCTGATTTATATACTAAAGCGTTTGACAAATCCAGATTTCAAAACCTTATTGAACTGAATGGGATGATCAATCCCGAGTAACCATGCTTTTCTTGTGATATTAAAAAAAACAAAAAAAAAACGTCACTAATCGCTTAAAAATATGTCGGTTACATCAGTTTGAAGGACTTGTCTTCGGATATGTTTTGGTCCTCATTTTCTACTTGTAGAATTTGAGGATAGCCATTAACCAGATTACTGATAGTGACCGGGGTGGTTTATGATAAGTTTTTCGTTCTTTCGCTTAAAATTGGTCGATCATACTTAGTTAGAAGGACACATACTAGTATGTGGTCGGTCCAACTGATCCATCGGATCTTCGGGATAGCCGTTTACCTGAAGACTTTGTTTTGGTCGGGGCGAAAAATGTTTAAATTTTGAAAGAAAAGGGAAATGAAATTATTTTTCAAGTCTGTTACTTCGTAAGAAGTTCGTTAGCTATGTTTAACAGGAAATTGATCCAACCTTGGAAAATGATAGATATACTAATTCTGTGTGCTTAACTAGTGAAGTTATTAGGCTTAAAAGGCTGTAGGACAGTCATTGTATGTCATGGTAACTTTTTATGGTGCGTAAAAGTAGATGTGATACAAACTAAATTTACTTGATTTTACGTGGAAACTCCTTAAGAGTTTTGCGTGTCTTCATATATATCTTTCCGAATGATAGGCAGAAAAGCGATTACCCAGTCATACACGAGCCCATGTGTGTTCTGATTCCCGTAAAGATAGCGTCTCAAGATACTGCAGTGATCCAGATTCGGGACTTGCAGTTAATTTCTACTTTGAAGTCTATGTTTATTTAAATATATATATATATATACATATATATATATATATATTTGGAGTTATTGAAACATATTAGAGATGACAAAGTCAAGACTTCACAATCATTGAGTAAGAGAGAAGAACGGGAAGCAGATCAAGAGTACTTACAACTTAATCAGACACTATGGGTCGAAGTCAATTCGGGGTGACTTGGGGAAAGCCAAATACGCTTTGAGGATAGATAGGAGGCATCAATTTTTCTGAGTTGTTGCCCACTTAAATTTTGATGCTTAATTGAATATAACTCGTATCACAGAAACGATGAAAACCATCTTAAGTTATACCTGCTTACAACCTGTCTATATATGTCATAATACAGCTAAACACGGATCTATGTGACAGTCACGTAGTTAGTATGATTCCTGTTCGGATCTTTTCTAAAACGTAGCAGTCCCTATCGAGACTGAAATTTGATCCCTTATACTTTAATTTTTTTAAGTTTTTGTACTTAGATAGTTTTATGATTTTTTAACTGGTTACTTAGACTTGATCGTGTCGTTTAGTTCTTCTAGGAAAGTTTTATAACTTAATTGGAAAAATGTTAAACTTATAAGGTTAAATTTTGTAAATATACAGGCGAAGTTGTGGTTAACTTCGCCTAAGCGAAGTTATCCGTAACTTGGCCTGAATAACTCCGCCCATATATAAGGATTATCAATAGTCATTCCTGTTCATTAATCTCAAACTCAGCGAACTTATATTATTCACAGCGAACTTATACTGATCCTTCGTGTTATCTTGTTCTTCGATTCAAACCGATCTAAAGGTTGTTTGGGTTCGTTTATCACATGTTATATGTTCTTTGATTAATCTAAGGTTGTTTCGACAACCGGGTTATTAACCTCGAATCGTCGGACATTCAACCGTTTTTCAAAACTTGTTGTTACTTGTTAATAAACATACTGATCGTCAACATGTCCTTAAAACTTGTGTTTAAGAGTACTTAATCGTCTAAACTAGCCGAATCATCAACTGCACGTTGTTCCATAATTCCTCACTGTCGCCGTTTCAGATTCAGGCGAAGTTAGGGTTTAGGCGAAGTTATCCGTAACTTCGCCTGAAGCTTAAGTTCACCTGAGGCGAAGTTATCCGGAACTTCGCCTGAAATTTAAATTCGCCTGAGGCGATGTTGTGATAAGGCGAAGTTAATATTAACTTCGCCTACGATCATTTTTACTTAATAATAATTAGACGAACTTAAAGCTGAAGCGAAGTTGTTCCCAACTTCGCCTCAACTTTAACTTCGCCTATACAGAGTTTATCACAACTTCGCTCATGGTAACCAGCGAACTTGTGTTATTCATTAACGTTTATCTAACTTGGTTAGTTTGTTGCAGATATGGCTGCGGTAGATGGTGCTGGAGGTGCAGGAGGAGACGATGGTGATAACCAACGTCAATTTTTCCCAGGTCACAATATGTACATCACTTTAGACCCGGAGGCGAGCGGTGTGGACGATTACCGCGAGATCATAACTTTCCTCCTACGCTCGAGGATTTTTCATGCCATCACAAACACTCTGCCGATATCTCTACCAAATATCGAAGACTTCTGGCAGACGGTCGAATATGACTGTCGTGTTGAGCCCCCGGTCATGCGAGCGACTGTGAACAATCAAGAAGTTCAGTTCAATTCTGAACAGATTCGGGTGGCGCTACGGTTTGGAGAGGAGACTCGAGACGATCCAACTGAGTTTGTCGCTCCCTTCCGTGATGGAGCGTTTCTCCGAATGGGCTACTCTGGTCCGTTAGGTGATACCCAAAGGAGGAAGGGTTTCCTTCTAGATCAGTGGCGCTTCCTCATGCACGTTATGATAGTTTGCATGTCTGGGAGGAAGGCGGGCACAGATGGTATGGGTGCGACCATGCAGTCTGCAATGACTGCACTGACCTATAACAAACGTTATAGCTTCAGTCAAATGGTCTTCTACGAGATTGACAGGCAAAGAAGGGCGATGTCTCGGGAGCGGTTCATTATGTACCCACGTTTTATCCAGATGATATTGAACCATGTGGCTCCGAATCTACCTCAGCGTAGACCGATAAGATACGTGGAATCTGTGAGCAAACGTATCTTTGCTCAATGCCGCACTTCGAGTGTGAGGAGCAACCCTGAACGTCGTCCCAGGCATACTCCACTGTTTGGGTTTTTAATTAACCCAGAGTATGTTCCTGCTGGTGGGGACGAGTTCAGAGATCCTCAACCGCGACAGGCAAGAGCAACTCAAGCTCCACCTGCTGTGCCTGTTGTGTCTGCTGCAGAGGATATAGATCTTGACGCTGTATTTGGAGGTCAAGGTTATTTTGATATGGATCAAGTTGAAGAGGTGCAGGTCTCGGCTGCACAGGTTTCGGGTGTGAGTGTTACTAGAGCAGCTACGTCGATGGCTGACTCATATTTGGATGAGGTCATGGATGAGGGGAGACGGTTGATGGTGTCTCGAGAGAGAACTTTTGGGAAGAGGAAGAGAACGGAGGATGATGATGAGTCGGAAGAGGAAGAAGACATACATAAGCTGATAAGAAGATCAAGAAGGGAAAGGACAGGTGCTGGCATGGGAGCTGGAGAGACTTCAAGGACGGTACGTTTCGCTCCGGCCGCACTGTCTGGTATGTCTATTGTTCCTTCTTCTGTACAGGTTACAAGTACAAGCGCTGCGGATGTTCCCGTGGTGGCTACATCATCGGCTGGCATCCCACCCACCACTGCTATCCAAACGTCGACTCCGGAGATCGTGTCACTACCACCTCCAACGCTTACTCAGTCGGTGGTAGTTGCACGATTTGTAGAGTCAACGGTCGTTACTGCTGCAGGGTTATCAGGTATGGTACCACCTGCGGTTACGCCTGCTTCTGGTGTCTCGCCTACGCCTACTTCAGACTCAGAGAGAATAGCTTCACTAGAGCGGATCGTGGCAGAGCAATCTAAGACTATTCAAAGCCTAGTGGAAGCAAATCAACTACAGGCATCTCTCCTGGTTGAGCATGGGAAAGTTATAGATGCCTTGAAGGAGTTCTTGGCATCTCAGGGGGAGATGAGCTGTAAGGGCGACGAGCTCAGAACGAAGAAGAGAAACGACCGAGACGATGATCCCAATGCATCGAAAGATGCAGGTGGTGAGCTGCCAAGAACTTCTCAAGCTCTTGGTACTTCCACAGCTGAGGGGGAGTCTACCGACGCGGCTGGTGGTGATGATGTGGTGTTGGTGGAGGATGACGTGATTGATGCGTTGAAGGAACTGGACGATGATATGTTCAGCGATGATGTGTTGTTTGATGAAGATGTGCTGCCGAGTGATGTGATTGAGAAGATCGGTGAGCAGATTGTGATTGAAGATGGGATAGAAGAGGGAGAGATAGTAGAAGAAGACGTCGAACACGAGATCCCTGATGTTGAGAAAGCCGACATGGATACTGATATGGATGAGACTGAGTGGGAGGAGCAGCCTAGGTGGAAGGAAGGCTGTGCTCATTGGTTTATTAAGACCAAGAAGCCTGCTGTTCCAGCCATGTTCAAGAAGAGTTATAACATTAAAGGCTATGCTGAGTCGAAGAAGGGAATTATCTGTTGGATATATGATGAACAGGTAAAGTTGTTTGTGGTGAAGCGTTATGATGGTATTCAATACTTCAAAAGAATGTTGAGATCTCTCAATACGTTGTCGGAATGTGAGGTGAAGGATTTGGCCAGGTTGGGCCTGATAAATAGAAGTGACAACAACATGGCAAGAGTGATTGAGAAGATCGTGTGGAAAGAAAGCATAAAAGAAAAGAAGTTTGAATTATTAAAGCCACAGAAGGGAAAGCTCGTGGAGGATACAGAAAGGGGATTGAGAGCAGATGGCAAGCCATGGATGGTGATGAAGTACAAACCGATCCGATGCATCAAGGAGGTTCCAATGAAGACTATGCCTCAAGATGTGTTGAAGAATCTAAAATGGTGGTACGTTGATTGCCAGACTGCTGAAGCCGTGATGGAAGACGAAGATGAACAAGAAGTGCTGAGGGTGTATGATCCGATGCATCTTGTTAACTTATCGAAAGCTGATCTGCAAGTGTTGAATGAAAAGAAGATATTCTATATTCCTGCTTGGAAGGATGAAGCAAAGAAATATCAGCGAGTAGTCACGGTGTGTGTTAGAGAAGGAGTGCACGCGTAAAGATACAGGATTACGAGACAAGAGCTGAAAGATCAAGATATGAAGCTACTGCCAAGGGGGAGTCTGTTGGTGCATAGATGTCAGTAGTTCATATGTCTAATGTCTGTAATCGAGTCTGTAATATTGTTTGTGTATTTGTTTGTTAAAGCGAAGTTGTTGACAAGTTCGCTTAGGCGAACTTGTTAACCAAGCGAAGTTGTTGACAAGTTCGCCTAGGCGAACTTGTTGAACAAGCGAAGTTAAGGACAACTTCGCCTGAGGCGAAGTTGTCGTGTATTTATATAGCGTACGGCTGATCGTTTTAGAGTTGATTGAGTTGGTTAATTTACGGGTAATTCAGTGAGTCAAGTGACGTGAGGTCGAGAGTCTGTAAGTATCACGGTTCGAGTTATTAATATAACGTGTGTTTGTTCGTATCGTGTTCGTGTGTTTGTGAGCTTGTATTCTACGTCCGTAACGATCTACACAGGGATTCCGCACCTGTGTATATCGGGATATCTCGTATGATCCGTCCAGGGAACCTACAAAGATAACTAAAATACATGATAGAAGATGTAAACAACCATGAAATGTATAACATATTTTTTAGCTTTTTGTTTTTTAATGCCAATTTACTTTTAGTAGCTCAAGATCAGAGTTCATTTAA
The DNA here is from genome assembly GCF_021521415.1 of Bidens hawaiensis. NCBI lineage: Eukaryota > Viridiplantae > Streptophyta > Magnoliopsida > Asterales > Asteraceae > Bidens > Bidens hawaiensis. The sequence goes on along the minus strand of NW_027493385.1, from coordinate 110,299 downwards.
GCCATATTTCTTGCATTGATTTTTGTTTTCAAAAGTTTAGGTATGATAATAATAGCTCTTTAACACATCAAATGATCAAGCCAATAGCAATCACACAACTTCGCACCTCTTAGTATAACATCAGTTGAACTTGTAGATAAACGACGGTTGATGAATCACATGGGCAAAACAGTATATCGTAATTTATTGAACTTGAAGATGAACAATGGTTTGGGCTTGAAAGATCAATGAGCGCGGGTGGGGGGAGGTGATCTATTCATTTAAGGTGACGATCTTTTAATTATAATATGTAGTGTCTCTCTTAGTTTGCATATCTATCCAAAACGAATTAAAGTATCCAGTTGCAATAAAATTCAAAAAAAAAGTACTAAAGTTGCGTAATTGAACAAATCACATGTATGAAAATGACACTTGACTTAAAAGAGAAAATAAATAAACAAAATTACTAATTTGCCACAAAATAGACGGGGTTAGAAAAAAAGTATTAAAATCGCAAGTTATAGAAAAGTAAGGTATCCATTAGCAATAAATTCAAAAGCGGTACTAAAGTTACGTAATTGGACAAACCACAGATACTAAAATGACACTTAACTCTTGTGTTTAAAAGACAAGTTTACCCCTTTTTATTCAAGTACATTATGCATTAAAATGTGTAAAACTCTTAAAATCAAGTTTCTTAATTTGTCCTTCTCTCATGCGTTATATCTAGTGTGTGTAGGGTTAGGTTAAAATAAAAACTCACTTGAGTTGTGAAAACTCTATAAACTCATTCTCAATCCCATGTTTTTAATTAAAGTTTGAATCTTATGGTTCACAATTAAAGTTAATAAAAAATGTAAACATAAATATAATTTTTTCCTGAAAACATATATAAAAATCAGTAAAAAAAATGTAACAACAATTAAAGTTTATATATGTCCTGAAAACATATATAAAAATCAGTAAAAAAAATATTAAAAAACAGCAATACAATTTTTTTTATTTTTCGATGTTTTGTATTAAATGTAACAACATATATTACATGTAAAAAAAACAAAAAAAATGATGTTACATAGGATTTTCACAAGCTTTCACAACTCAAATGGATTTTCATTATATATATATATATATATATATATATATATATATATATATATATATATTCTCTGCTTTTAACACATGATTAGGCAACAAGTTTGAACTCAACAAGTATTGGAGGAGTAATAAAGATTTTGGCTGCATAGTGCCAAAATCCAACTGGATTTTATCACAGTAGGCCTTTGGGCGTTGGATTTTATCGCGCTTGGCCTTCGAACGATGGGTTTCCTAAAAGAGGAGATGGTAGACTTGGGCTACCCAGCACCATCTGCGATCGCAAACGTATGGGTTCATCTTTTGCCATTATGTTACCACTAGTAACCTGGCTTTATTCATTGGTCGTTAGAAAAAAAAAAAAAAAAGGATGAAGAGTGCTTTATTGAAATATATGCATTTACACGGAAAGAACGAATACTTTGCTATATTTTTCCGATCAACTTTCAATTTCTCAACTAATTAAAAACCTTAAGGACTTTGGAAAATGTCAACTACATTTATGCTAAATTTCAGTTATAATAAATGAAACAATGTGACTTCTTAAATATGTATTTATTGGCATACGTCATTAATATCTTTTTTTTAACACCAAAAAGGATTTTATTAATAAACCACACTAGCAAGAAGTCAGCAAATTACATAAAAAGGAAAAAAGAAAAAAGAAAACCAAACTGTACATGAATACAAATCCGAATTCAGCTTAGCCAAAATTAAGTGTGCACCATGATATTCCAATCAAGCGTATTGCACTTCGGCCATTCATTATATATAGAATGGCATACGACTTGATTTCCTCCATTATACCTTGTGTAGTTATGTAGAAGACAATTTCTTGCTTTCCATAATATCCAAAGTGTTATAAGAAAAATTACCTCAATTAACTTCTGCATCTTTTGAGTTTTGATTACTGCGTTCTTGACCGAATATGCATTAAATTGAGTTTTACACCACGAGTTCACCTGAGTCCAAATTTCCATTGCTATTAGGCACGGTGATAATATATAGTCCGAGTTTTCTTGTGCAAAGCCAAATTCTTAGCAATCCAAACTCTATGACACTCAATCAAGTGCTACATGCATGTTTGACAATACAATATCCTCTGCAAGGGGATCTCCACTTTGGAGGGCTTGAATACGAAAAGAATGTTGAAAGTTAAAGAAATATAAGAGCAGTTATATAAATCAGCCTCTTATTAAGATGTAGATGCCATTCAGTGTTTTACACACTTTAAAAAATAAAGACGTGCCCAAGAAAAATAATCACAATATTTTTGTAGTTATGATAGAGTTCCTCCTTTGAGTTAGCAACATGTTTTGACAGCTTCTACCTCTCTTTGAATTCCAGAAAGAAGATATGCAAAAAACTGTAAAACTAAAACACATTGAATAGATTATAGCATACCTATGCCAACAAATATTAATTTATCTTTATGGATACATGGAAGCAAGATATTACTAAAATCAAAGTGGAGTAAGATCTGTTCAAAATCATAGAAACCATGGATTACAGCTATATCAAAGTTTATATACCTTAATTGAAAGATCTGTTAATAACAAGGTTTGGAATTAAATTGATTGCAGGTAGCTAGGAAACGGAGGTAAGAGATAAAGTGATGCGTGTGCGTGCGGTATTTCTTCCTATAACCTGAATAACTAAATCGATCAAATCAACCGACAAATTAAATGGATTGCTTACATGAGATGAGTAGATAACAAACTTGACCAGATTCAATTTCTAGATTTACGGTTTCTTTTGTATATAGGGCGGCTATCAGTTCGTCCATCACTATCGTTATATTAATCAGCTGTTTCCAATCGATCCATTTAATTCATCAAATGTGATTCAATTAATCAGCGTTAATGCTGGTAACAGACATGCCCATGAATGCGCTAGAGATAGTCATTTCACTAGATAATTATCGAATCCTTAATGATACATTTAATATAGCGGTGTCTTATGGAGAGAGAAGGTAGGAAATGAAAGGTCGTTTATATGTTTTATAATGTAATATAGAATAGATATAGATATAGATTTTTCTTTTTTTAACGGTGTTTGGAGTTATCCGCAACCGAATGTGACTTACTAAGAAGAGATGTCAACCGTCTATAATGGTTTTGACGCTTCAGGTATGACTCATCAAAAGCACCTTCAATAACGTCTATAATTTTTTCATATGACATTGTTTTTCAAAAAAGTTCACCATAATAACAAACATTTTTTTATTTTTAATATGAGTATGACTTTATTTTATAAAAAAAAACCAATTACGTCATTATATGTTTTTGTATTGTATCATTTTTTTTGTTTATTTTGTATTTTAACATCTGTATTTAACACTCATTAATCATATTTGTGTCTTGACCAATAGGACATGTACACCAATCATTCCAATCTAAATGTTTATGTCTTGACCTATTTGTAATCCAAATTTAAGAAGTCGATTTGATCTTGGTCACCACCTCGATAGCTTTCATAATTTTCCTTTGAAAGATCCGCTCGTTTCTGGCAATCCATATGCACCAAAGGGTCGTTAAAATGATACCATGCATCACTCGTTTCATATACTTCCCCATTTTAAAGCCTTTAGCGAGCATAAGAAGATCACGGACGTCGAAAGCGAAAATAGAAGATTCTTGATTCAACTCACAAAACGGACAAGAGTCATCCGAAAAAACCATCCCTTTTAATTTTTTAATACTCACGAACTTTTAATTTGAACATTAAATTTATTAATTTAATTAATTTACACAAATTAATACATTTTAAAAATATTTATGTTGAGGGAATGAAGGGATATTGATCAATTTATTTAAACTTAATAGAAAAGTTAATTAACAAAACTTGGTTTTGATATAAAATCAAAATCACGAACCACAAACATTCATCTTTTAAGTTCGTATACTCAAACATCATATTTTGCGTGAACCGTCATTTTAATTAACTATCTAACTAGTTTACAAAGTCGTACATTTTTTTTACTAGATGGGTGCCCGCGCGATGCATCGGGTGTTTGAACATAAACCCGAGTAATCACGTTTAAATAATTTGGTGTTCATTGTTTGGTTTGAAAACTTAAAGCCGTTTTAACCGGTCATTTGTTAGGATTCATGGTTGGTTTTTTCTTTACCTTCGGTTTCAATTTTTTACGGTTCAATTTCAATTTCTTATGACAAAAAAATGTAACTAACGATTTGACTCAAAGGATTAATTCAAAAACATTCAAAACCGAAGCGTCAATCACCCATACGTAACATGCTATGTTTTTTAGTTGAAAAAACCTACAACAATATCATACTCAAATTAAGATAATAAAATATTCATTTTTATTGTACAACTTTTTTAAAAATATATTAGCGTATCAAAATGTTATGATCGTTTAAAAATCATAGGTGAGAAGTTGGTTAAAAGTTAAAATAAAAAGTGATATATAGTTAAAGATGAGGGGCGAAATTACAATTATTTTTTAATGTAACTAAAATTAAAGGTGAAAAATTATAAATCTATTAAATGAACATATTGAAAAACTATATTACCCTTTTTCAACATGCATTATAGTTATACATTATGTTAAATATTTTATAAATTACTTAAATATAAAGTGTCTTAACTTGTCCATCACTCCTATATTATATATATATAGTATAGATTATTGTCATACATTTTCCATCAAATGTAATTCGTATTATTTAATTTTCTATTGATCTAAATAGAAATTTATTTCATTATTTTGTTGGACACTACCTGCACTAATCTAATGCAAAAGGCAAAGAGATAATTTCCAAGAGTCTCTTATAAAAGATATTCAATCCGTCAGAATAGAAGTTAAAGAGGGTATTTATGCTCGGCGTGTCCTTTATATGGATATAAGAGGCCAGGGAGCCATTCCATTGACTCGTACTGATGAGAATTTTACTCAACGATAAATGGAACAAAAAACTGCTATCTCCTTTTTTATTTTTACCAGAAAAATACAAACTAAAAAATTTGTGTCTCGCTTGATTATTAGTTACTGAGGGGTTAGAAATGTATCTTCGCTTAACAGAAAGAAAATAAGCGTTCATTTGATCTTGATCCTTGTGGATCGAACAGGGGCCTAGACTAGCTCTCCAGGGCTCCCCTAATAATATCCATAAATGACTTGTTTTTGGTAAGAGATGAATATTACCATATGTAAATTCAGGGGCATGGTACACATCAGTATTCCAGTGCATTTCTTAAGGATGAAATTTTCCCAAACCGACAGGCAACAGTATATCCATCGCCAACATATATGCAATTAGGGGTGTTCAGATTTCGATTTGCATTCGAAACATTCGAAATTCGATTCGATTCGAATTCGATTATTAAGATTCGAATTCGGTTTTAAAAAATTCGAATTCGATTCGTATTCGAGCATATTAATCGAATACGAATTTATGATTTATTATTCGATTCGATTCGAAATTCGAATTCAAATTATATATACATATATGTATATATATAATTATTTTTTATTTGTGTCAAATCCATATATAATAAATGTCCATTACAAATTATTAAACCCAATATGCCATATTATTGTTTCATAGCATATATAAATATGAGTGTTATTTACTTCTGGTTTTGAATATTTTGAATTTTACACTATTTGTAGTTTAGTTTTGAATTTATTATCATGTGATATTGTAGCTACTTTAAATTTATATGTTTCTTTTGTAATTATGATTATGGTTTTTGAATTTTTGGCATAGGTAAACTTGAATTAGATTGTATTTATTCGAATTAAAATCGAATTCGATTCGAATTCGAGTTTCAAATACGAATTCGAATCGAATTTCGAATTGGGCATATAATATGAATACGAATACGAATCGAATAGTTCAACTTTTAATCGAATACGAATACCGGCAAAAAACAATTATTCGGATTATTCGATTCGATTTAACTTGAAAATTCGTTATTCGATTCGATGAACACCCCTATATGCAACCATAACTTGCTGATACTCCACCGTATATCATGGCTCCAGTGTTAAATGACCACCAAACAATCCCAATTTGGGCCCCAAGCCCCGTGTTAGTCTACTACATTTGAGTTTCAGTTAGGTCACTAAACTTTCAAAAGTGTTTCAATTAATTAGGTCGCTCAACTTTAAAAAGTGTTCCAATTAAGTCACTTAAATTTCATATTTTATTAAATTAAAGGTTTTAACATGATTTTTTTAGCCTTTTTCTTTTTTGTTTCACATAGGAAATCTTTTTCTCTTTTTTTTGAAGTTGATGCTGAGTGGCAACGTAAATTTTATTTTTTATTTTTAAATTTTAATATAATTAACATCTTTTAAATTTTTTTAAATTTAACTATGTATATTGCAAATTTCGACCCCCACATCTTATCCTTTATTTCTTTCTTGACGCACAAAAAAATTGGTGAAACTTGATTTGAAGATTTAGTGACCCAATTTAGGAAAACTATGTATCAGTTGCCTAATTAAAACACTTTTGAAAATTGGTTACTACTCTATGATATATTCCCTTTTTTTATTTTATAATTTGAGAACTAAATAAATAATACAAAAAATACGAGGAGCCTATATAAAACTTATGTCAATAATTCACCTACCATCCACACTTGATTTGAAAAAAAAAACCCTTGATTCTAAAAAAATAGCAAAATAATAATAATAAAAAAAAGATTAGGTTAAATGTATCCCTCTCCCTTACTTGTCATACCTTCTCCTCTGAATTTTGACTTCCTTTAACAATTTTATTTGGCATATTATTACCCTCTAGCATTTATTAAAATTTTATGATCTCTCTTCAAAAGTTTTGTTTTTGTTTTTTTATTTCTATAATGTTTACTTTTTATTTTTTTGTTTCTCTCCTTGTGTTTATTTTCCTTAATCATAATACTATTTATTATTATCATTGTTGATGCATTATTATATTTATAAAACAATATATAAATGTGTGTGTGAGAGAAAGAGAGAGAGAAACTAATGCTCCTAGGGATGAGATTGGGACTGTACCGGTACCGAACGGTTTCGGTCCCGAAAATCACCAATTTTTGGTACCGGTACCGAAATTTTCGGTTCGGTACCGATACCGGGACGGTACCAAAGGCTAAAAAATCGGGAAATACCGGTACCGGTCCCGGTCCCAATACCGAAACTCAAAACTTTGGTACCGATTTGGTACTGACGGTACCAAATCGGTACCAATTTCGGTACCGGTACCGAATTTGCCCATCCCTAAATGCTACTATTGAAAATAAAAAATAAATATATTAATAATATTAACATGATAATAATAAATATAATTACTACTAACAAAATATTCTTTAATTTGATATATTTAGTGGAAACTATTAAGTGAAACAAAATGTTAGAGGGACTAATTTGTATGTAAATAATGTTAATGGTAAAAGGTAATTTATTTGATAAGTTCAAGGGGTGTACATTAGTAAAAATCGTATGGAGAGGGGTCGTTTAGCAACAGCCTAATAAAAATCCTCAGATCGGCGATTCTGACTTCATCGGAAAATTTTGATGTCTTCACAAGTTGTATTCGTTATTCCGACTTCAATCGGCGAGGAGGATGGTCGAGCATGGTTCTTAATCGTAGATGGAATATGAATATGGGTATCTCCGATTCAATCGATTATCATTAACAATGGAGACAACATTTTATGGTTGAGCTGGAAACCCAAATGACGGCGCGCTACTTGAAATTTCGAGGTGGAAGATGAAGACGACGCATCGATTTTCAAATCCGGGCTAGGTTTCAAACCGTTGGTGGTGGATAACGGCGGTGGCAGGTGTGATTGTGATGGTGAGGGAATGGTGGTAGGTGGAGGGGAAGGAATAGAGAAAGTGAGTGAATGGTGGGCGGTGGCAAGTGTTGATGGTGAGAGAATGATGGTGGTGAAGGGAAAGGAAGAGAGAAAGTGAGTAAACTTAGATCTAGATTTAGGTTAAAGAAAGCGAAAAGAAGATGTTATTAGGGTTAAAAAAGAGAAGAAAGATTTGAAGAAGAGAAAAAAAGAAATTGAGATAAGTAAATGACTGAAATGCCTTTTCATTTTTTTAATTAAGTAATGAAGATAGAGATGTGGCTTACTTAGAGCATTCTCCCATGTTCCCTAAAAATAGTGAGAGAGATTTGTAAGTATATGGTATGATTATGAGTGGTTGTGAGTAGAGAAGAGAAAAAATGTTATATGGAAAAGTTAAATTTGGGGGATTTACTGTTCATACCGTATAATTTTTTAATATTTTCTAAAAGTGGTTGTGAGTGAAGGAGGAAGAAAAGAAAATGCTAAAGATATAAAAAGTATTATTTAATTAAACAGAAGAGAGAAAAAACAGTGACGTATAGTATAATTATATAATATATATGAATATATGATAGAGAATGAGTTGGGAGTGCTCTTAAAACTACACATTTGGTTTTTTAGGTTTTTAGCATATACTTTCCTTTTACACACACATATGTGTGTATATATTACACACACACATATTAATAAAATATTATTATTTTCGAAACCAAAACGCTGACAAATGCATGTCCCCCCTCCCCGCGCGAAATCGCCAGGGGGTGGGGGAGGGGTGTTCATGGCAACATAGGGCGATTTTGGCCCCTTTATCACCCCATTACATACCCTAAGCTACGGATGGCAAACCCTCCTTGCGTTGGAGTTCGTAATCCTTTTTTTTTGAACATACAAGCTTTCCTCCTACTTTTTACATTATACCGCCAATGCCAGGAATCGAACCCTGGACCTCTCACCAAAAGGCCAAAGCCTTTACCACCCCACCAAAGTGGTGATGGCTGGAGTTCGTAATCCTATTAAGGCTTTATTCATCTCAAAGCAGTCTAATTATAATGTCAGACAACAATAGATAATAACCGTTGTGAGTTTAAAGAAGCAAGCATATCGCATGCTCGGTTTTGTTAGTATTTTTATGTATAGACTCTTATTTTTCCTTTTTTTTAATGGTGTTTGGAACTCTCTGCAATACCCGAATGAGCCTTATTAAGACGGGATGTCAACAATTCATACTGGTTTTAGCACTTCAGATCTGACCCACCAAGCACATCTTCAACAAGGAAACCTACCACAATGTTTGGAACTATCTCCAATACTTGAGAATGAGTGTGACAGGATGTCAACCGTTCATACTGGTTTTGACGCTTCAGGTCTAACTGTCTAACCCACAACCACCACCCCACCCACACACACACATCGAGTCAAGTCTTGATCTTAAGACCATGAAGATTTCAAGCCTTAAACCCTCACTCCCGCATTAATATGTCATTAGATTAGAAGACCAATTACCTCTTATTTCCCTTAAAATATTAATAACATGTTTGTAGAGCATACTATAATTTCTTGTGTTTTTTACTTCTTTTACAATAGTTCTATCCATTTTTATTGAAGTTGCCCATCGTATTTATTTTGAGTTTTATTAACAATTAAGAATTGTATTTAACACCCATATATTAATCATATAAATTAATTTTCTCCACCGTTTGCTTCTTCCTATTAGGCAAACCCATTTTCTTTTTTCCTTAAGTAACACTTCGAATGATGCATGCACCTTTAATGTAACTAGTTTTTACCATTTTTGGATATATTTATTATTCATCATTTAAGTTATTTAACTAATTTACACAAATTGTAAATTAAGTCCTCACAAACTTTAAATAAGAACATTAAATATATTAAATTACACAAACTAATAAAATTTTAAAAATATTAATGTGGAGGGGATGGGATATTTTGATCAATTTATGTAAACCTAATGCCTAAACTTGTTATTAAATCAAAATCACGAGCCACATACATTCATTTCTTTAGTTAGTATACCCAAACATCTTATTTTGCGTGAATCACATGGACCATCCATTGAGGATTCCAATATAGCAACCTAGATTATTTAAAAAGTCATATGATAACTTTCAGATTAAAAGTTATTTTGGTGGTTCTTCAAAACACTTTAATCGAATAAAACTTTAAATTAAAACAAGAATTTTGTATGGAATTTCTGAGGAAGATGAACCAGAGAGAGTGTTGATCAATGCAAAACCGTGTTTTATCTCCAGGGTAGCTGTGGTTCAAGATAACTGCTTCAAGCAGTTATCTTATTCAAAATTTAAAAACATTAATAAATAAACTTCAAATAATACTTATGATTATGTGTAACATAATTATAAAATTCATTTTTCTAATGAATTTCTAATAAAGAGTTATTAACGAAAATAAAATTTTTCCAAACTGACCTGGCAGCTTAATCCCAGCCAGGGGCGCTGCCTCTTGGACCCTACTGGGTACTACCGCCCCTAGAACCCTGTAACCGGGGGCGCTGTCTCCGGACCCTCGTTCGTTAGGGGCTTCGCCCCTAACATCACAGCAAACTAAAGCAAGTGTGTACTCCACACATCCCGAACTTGCTTAATACTTATTATAATTGAATTAATCAACCAGTTAATTCAATTACACTAAAATACTAACACCATCGTTGTAATACTCAACAAATGTAAATTCGTGTTATTTAACTTTCTAGTATTCTAAATAGAAATTTATTTCATTATTTTCTTGGACACGTACTACTTGCACTTAAGTAATGCAAAAGGCAAAGAGATAATTTCCAGGAGTCCAAGGATGAAACTTTCCCAAGCCAACAGTATACCCATGGCCAACATATATGCAACCATAACTTGCTGATACTCCACCGTATATCGTGGCTCCAGTGTCATACGACCATAAAACACTCCCAGTTTGGGCATCCATCGCGTACAGTGGACCTTTAGGAGCCACTGATCCTGCAAACACCAAGCCCCTAGTTATTGAAACTGGCCCTTCAGCTGAGTCGTTGCTTGGGTCAGCCGTGGTCCATAGAATTTGACCAGTATTTGCATCTAAAGCCACCCAACCACCCGCGGTTGTGGTTCTGTTAGATGGTGCAAGTGTGAAGGGCAAATGAGCACCATTGGCGATGTTGGTGTACACCCGGGTTTCATCTGTGGCCGCGCCCCATATCCCTCCTCCCTCATTACTTCCCGGTCCCGCAAGCTACAAGAAAAAAAAATAGTTGAACAACATTATGAGAGAAGAGACAATATATTATTAAACTTCTAAAGAAAATAAATTAAATTAAAGAATTTTGTAAACAGTTAGAAAGAGATTTTATTTTCTCTTCAAATCCTTTCTTTTTGAAAAGAAAAGTTATGAGAGAAAACTATTAAGCGTAGGGGTGTTTAAAGTAGATATCCGAACTTCGAATATCCTAATTTTTAGATAGTGGATTTTACCAACTGAATCAGAATCCAAAATTTCAGAATTTCGGATATCCGATCAAATAGTGTACCGGATAACCGAAATGTCCGAAATATCCAAAAAATTATTGAAGTATCCGAAATTCCAAAATATACCGAAAATAATCCGAAATATCCAAATATTATTCGAAATTATAAATAATATTTTTTATTTAATAATTAAAAAATATTCCAGATAGTTCGGATATCCGAACTATATATCCGAAAATTTTCAAAATCACTAAAACGCAAACACGCGCGCACGTGTGTGCATATATATATATATAAATGAGAACTCCTTTGGGTTTTAAGAACTCGAAAAACTCAGTATAACGATTTTTTCTTTTTTGAATTTTTTTTACACATGCGTAATATATGTAGGTTATATAAACGTAAAAAAAATTACAGAATTTTTTACGCACCGAGTCAACATTTTACACATGTGTAGCGGACGTAAAAGTTAGTGTAATCAGTTACATATTTATTCTCTCACATACTTTGACTTTTTTGCCAGATTTAATCTCAACCACATATTCCAATTCATTTAATTAAATGTGTGACCTATAATGGAAGTTCTTAAGTTCTTACAACTTAACATGGTTTTCAAAATATCCTTCCCCTATATTATATATATATATATATATATATATATATATATATATATTTGTTTTAATCCTTTCCATTTCTTTCTATTCGTCAACTTAAAAAAAAAAAAGACTTTGGAATGGCGTTAGACCATCGAATGTGGTTGCTCTATGGGTCTCATAAATAAATAAAATAATGAAAACAATATATTTAACTTATTTGTAAAATAAAATAGTTAAATGTAAACATATTTGTAAAATATAATAAGTAATAATACAAAATGATGCTTGTTAAGAAAGAAATATAAAAAGTTATTCGAAAAATATATAAAATATAGAACATTTTATTTGTTAATATAAAAACGTTACTTTAAGGAAAAACATAATTTTTCTAAAACCGTTAGTTGTAAATTAATTTAAACTATATTAAAACATTATTGCAAAAAGAAATTATTATTATAAAAGAATAATTTGTAAAAAATTAAATAATTACAAAAAAATTATAAGAAAAATAAACATAATTAATAGAAAAAGGTTATTAGTAAAATAAAGATAACTAAAGTTACACTGTATTTACTTTGAACCAAACAATTTCACCATTGTCACGATCTAGTGCCCATGCAAAGCCACTCTTTTGTACAGCCACAACAATATCACGTAACCTTCGGTTTGATTTGATCGTGAGCAACATCGGCGCCTCACCGAAGTCGGCATCGACGTTAGGCCCCGGCGGACAATCGGGATTATTCGGAACCAAACACGCAAAATAAAAAATATCGTAACCACCAAGTTGTTGAGACCAAACAACGTTTCCCGAGTTTATATCAAACGCAATTATCGAATTAAACCTAACGTCCGCTCCGGTACATTGATCGGGTTGTGTTGGTTTTGTGGTTTGATTGTTTTGCCTCTCTTGGCATTCTAACACTTCTGGTGGTGCGGTGTAGAGGTTTCCTGTGGCCACATAGACATGTCGTCTTGACACGTCTATCGCGGGGCTGCTTCCCCATATGGCAGCCCCTGAGTAACCGTTTAGTCGACCACCATTGTCAGGAACGGTGTACGTTTGCCATTGAATTGCTCCTGATCTTATGTCTAGTTTCACTAGGCTTCCCCGAAACGTACAACATTTATCGGCAGGTAGTGTTTCTTCCAAAGATGAGACTCCCACGTAAAATCCCCTACAAGTTCGAGCAATTCTAATACATTCATAATAGGCTACTAGAAAACAACTCATTTTCCTATGAAAATTTTCAACTAAATTCTTACGCCGCGCATTTCCAAAAATTTTTGACAAATTTCCAACGAAAAAAACGATCCGAAATTTTGCCACAATAAAGCAACCGACAATGAGATTTTTGTATTTTTCATTGAAAAATTGTCGCTAAGTTTCCAACAAAATTTCAACAAATACCACATTTATTTACTATTTTTGTTCGAAAACCGTAGCAGAAAACATTATTAGTATATTCATTAATTTCATCAAAAAATTGTTGGAAAACATAATAATTAATAAATATGTTTATATTTAACTTATTTATATCATTAAGATTACTAAAAAAAATGATACGAATACTGAATTTTATTATTTGTAATATTATGATTAATAAAACAAATTAGGAATTACAAATATAAATTTATTTTGTAGGAAAATTTCCAGAAACTTTCTAACAGTTTTCCTACACAAATAATAATATTTCATTTAAACGCTCTAATTTAATTTGCTCAAAACCATCAAAACATTTAAAATATTTCTAAGTTAACTTACCTAGAATAAACCGTTCCAGAAGCAGTAATAAGAGCTAGAGGCCGAGGATCAATCGTCGTTAACCAAACGAGCTGCCCCGACTTTCGACGGACTGCAAATACAACAGCAGGCCCATAGACTCCGACTATCAAAAGATCGTCAGCGACAACTGGAGTGGCCCTTGAGACCGATACATTCACGGACACACCAGTTGCGGGCAACCCGGTCAGTTGACCTATATTTTGTTGCCAAATAAGAGCGCCAGTGAAGGCATTCACCGCGTACAAGAACCCGTTCCATGATGGGAAGTAAACAACTCCATTTGCGACCGCGGGTGTCGCTGATATGTCTCGTCCTGTGAAGAACTTCCACTTTAGCTTAAGTTTGTGTACGGTTGATGGGTTGATTATGAATTCATCGGACGCGAATCTTCGGTTACCTATATCGCCACCATGATTCAGCCACTGAAAAAAATTAACACAATGTTAATTAATATTAACTATTAGCACTAATTCACTAAATATAAACGGGTTCAACTATATGCACTATCTAACACCAAATACCACACTGTTTCAAACACAACAGTAAATATATTTTGGGACCGCTATTTGACCAAAAAAATTTAAAGTTTGGTCGTTTATGGTAAGAACGGTCATCCTGATATTGGATGGACGACCATTCTGATTTTTCAAAGTTCAAATGGCATGTCCGAGACGTTTGATGGTGTGAAATCAGATTGAAATGGTGTAGCTACAGCATGACCTAATATAAACAGAAAACAGAAAAGATGAGCATATTCGAATTTACATCTGTAGCCGCGTAATCGATAAGTAGGAGAAGGCAAATTGGGATGATAATGTTAATAAGATTTCCATAATACGACATGGCCGGTAGCTAGTTAGGTTTTCATGAGTGATCAAGAATGGTTGATCAAGCATATATTTATAATCATTGATATTGAAGTACTAATTATGGTTAGGGGTTTCAATCACAAGATGGACATTTTTAAAGCGGCTATTAATTTGTGCCTAGAAGTCAAGATTTTAATAGGTGGTTGATACTTTTGGTCATGTATTTTGCTTTTGCATGCAATTATTCACGAAAAGAGACATCCTTGAGTATATATGTTAATTGTTTTATTACTTTTAAAAGTGACATTCTTTAAAAAAGTTTTGAGAAGAAAATAAAGGTTTTCATGATTCTCTTTGTTTCCAAGTAATGCATATCCCTATGGTCTCCCCTAATATTCCTAAAGTGGCTTGTTTTTGGGAAGAAGTGACCGCCGAAATGCTTGTTATTGTGACAAGGAAACATGGCGGCCAAGTAAATTAAACATAGTATACAAGTAATGCACGGAAACTGCCTAATAGACGTTTTATATATGCTCTTGTTTTGTATCATATATTATATGAGTGCCACTTCTATTATGGACGTTTACTAATTCACTTTTGAAAAAATTACTATTTGTGTCCTTGTGGTTTGATGGCGGGGCCAGATTGACTCCCTCGAAAAAATAAACTGGTTGAGCCCCTTGTTTCCAAAAAAGACGTAAATGAGTCCATCCGTAATCTTTCCATTAGCAATAACGTTAAAATGAGAGGCAAAATTGTCTTTTCATGCCAAAGAGACTCAAGTAGTCATTTTTTTAGGGAGTTAATGTGCCCCTGCCCTCAAAACCACATGGATGCAAACAGTAAGTTTCTTTAAAAAAAAAAAAAAAGAAAAACATCATCATTCATCACTTCCCCATATCAAATTTAATCAAAACCCTATGGTTTGATGGCGGGGCCAGATTGACTCCCTCGAAAAAATAAACTTGTTGAGCCCCTTGTTTCCAAAAAAGACCTAAATGAGTCTATCCGTAATCTTTCCATTAGCAATAACGTTAAAATGAGGGGCAAAATTGTCTTTTCACGCCAAAGAGACTCAAGTAGTTCATTTTTTTAGGGAGTTAATGTGCCCCTTTCCTCAAAACCACATGGATGCAAACAGTAAGTTTCTTAAAAAAAAGAAAAAGAAAAACATCATCATTCACCACTTCCCCAAATCAACTTTAATCAAAACCCTAACTCATCATTCATCATCTTCATCCTCAAATTCCAGCTTCTAAACTCAAATTCAATACTTAAATCAATCAAATCCATACTCTGATTCAACATCACATCTCAATTCGAACGTTTGAAACCCTAATTTCACTCCACATGCTCCATACTTTGATTAGTTTTGTTACATCTATCAATTACAGTTGCTGAAAGGATGAGGTGTTCATTGGAGAGCCTTTTCGATGGCACCTCAGCAGCGGTAGCCGCAACTATATGTAACAACAACGGCAAAGCCATAGGCTATGCAGTTAATGCGGTAAAAAATCGGTTAGCGATCAAGGTCCGCTATTTGAGATATAGGTTATCGCAGTGGGATAACGGTGAGAAAGCGGTAATTTTAATATCATATATATAATAGTAATATCAAAAGTAAAAAACACAAAAGGATCAATAACTGAAACACGATTCAATTATAAGCAATGAAATCTTCCTCTTAGTCAACATCAACCAAGGAATCGTCGGTAGACGAAAGAGTGAGAACATGAAATTTCTAGGGTTTGGATAAAAAAACAGGTTATATACAAATAAAATATCAAATTTGAAGTTTGAGCTATTTTGGTCTTTTCTTAATTTAGCCCAAATATATCAATCTTGAAAATCGGTGCTACGACCGCTATCTAGGAATAAAAAATCGGTCAAATAGCAACCAGTAGCGCCGCTAATAGCGGTTCTGCTATTCTGGACCGCTATTGGCACCGCTATTTTGCAAAGGTCCGCTAACCGCTATCCCACTGCTATCCCACCGTTATCCCACCGCTATTGACTGCATAGGCCATAGGTGAATGGCAGCAACAGCTCACGAGCTAGGATTTCGCTGTTGTATGTCGATTGTGGTTGGTTACGGTGGAAGAACCGGTGCTAGACAGCGAGACTAGACGAAGTAGGTGGTGGTTTAGTGGTTTGGACGATGATTCTAGCAACTGAAACATTTTCTTATAATTCACGAGCTCTCCGGCGAACCCACCAGATTCTGACGTAAGATTAGATTAGTTTTGTTGAAAACGTAGTTTGGTTCAATTTGTTTGGTTGAAAAAGTAGGTCGGTTTGATTTGTTTTGCTGAAAAAGTAGTTTGGTTTGATTAATTTTGTTGAAAAAGTGGTTCGGTTCGATTAGTTTTGTTGAAAAATAGTTCAATTCGATTAGGCTTGTTGAAAGAGTAGTTCGATTTGATTAGTTTTGTTGAAAGGGTAGTTTGGTTCGATTAGTTTTGTAAAAAAAAGTAGTTCCGTTCAATTAGTTTTTGTTAAAGAAGTAGTTCGGCTCGATTAGTTTTTGTTAAAGAAGTAGTTCAGCTCGATTAGTTTGTTAAAAAAGTAGTTCGGTTCGATTATTTTTGTTAAAAAAAGTAGTTTGGCCCGATTAATTTTGTTAAAACAGTAGTTCGGTTGGATTACTTTTGTTAAAAAAAAAGGTAGTTAGGTTCGATTAGTTTTATTAAAAAAGTAGTTTGGTTCGAGTAGTTAAAAAAAACTAGTTTGGCCCGATTAGTTTGTTAAAAAAGTAGCTCGGTTCGATTAATTTTGTTAAAAAAGTAGTTCACTTTGATTAGTTTTGTTAAAAAAAGTAATTCAGTTGATTAGTTTTGTTAAAAAAAACAGTTCTATGGATGGAAGAGCATATTGGTAATTTCAGCATTTCCGTGGATGGAAGCTTAACGACTAGGACTCATCCATTTCATTTTTGAAAAGAAACCGGTTACATTGGTTTTAAACCGGTTCTAAACCGAACTGAGCTGGACCAGGTCGAACTCTCTTGCTCCTAAACCGAACTAGTTTAGGTCAAACCGGTTTTGAACATACTTTCACCAAACCGGTTCAGTTTAAGAAAAAACCGATTTTGTACATCTCTAGTTATGGCCTATGGGTCAGTTAATCACCTTATATATGGGCCTATGTATTTAGGTTGCAAAAACTAACCCATATTTATATGGATTTGGGCTTGAACAAATTGTTTTGATTATGTTGAAAAAAAACCTAAAATTTGTCTAAAATAAAAGCAATTTTTAACCTATTTTGGGCTTAGCATAGCATCATTACTTAATAGCTTTGTGTAACATTTCTATATATTTTTATAAGGTGATTTAATACCATAACATTCAAACACCATTCTTACTATTTTGATATTATTGGATCAAATCACCTTATAAAGTTAAATTATATATGGTTTTAGTTTTATATTTAATTTTAATGTAATTTTTATTTATTCAATTAAATATTATTTATTTAAAAAATTATAAATGTAAACTAGAAAAAAATTACTGAGTAATGAATGATGGAGAGTTTTGAAAATACCACATTATTATTATTTTTTTAACAACCAACAAACAGCAAAATTTTATGAAAAAACACCCCCTACAAGACATTAGCCCGAGGACCAAAATGCACCAAACAAAACCACCACGAAGCGATTATAAAACATACATAGCTAAATGATGTGGCCTAAAATACACATATTTTTATATAAATATTTTCTACACTTTAAACACATTTGAGCCAGGTTTTTATTGAAAGTTACTCTATTTGATTCAAATATGGATTTGAAAGGTTTTAAGAGTCAACGAGCTAAATAGAGTATTTTTACTATAATAATAATAATAATAATAATAATAATAATAATAATAATAATAATAATAATCTGACAACAATATAAAAATGTAAACCTACGGAAAATGCATGAAGGATTATTCACAATTAATGGGTAAATGGATTTGTGGAGCTACAAATAAGTAAGAAATAGAAAAGAAAAAAATTAACCATAAGTTATATTAAAGAATATGATAAGTAAATTTCTTGTTTGTATGCAGTTTTAGAAAAGAAAAAAAACAACAATGAAGAGAATGAGAAATTAAATAAACATCTTGGCTATGCTGCTGGGCCACGTTGCATATTAATGGAGTGGGCTAAAGGGCCACAAAAGAAAGAGTCGGTTACCTTAACTTGGAGAAAAAGTAAAAGAACTATAATTAACATATATAAAAGGGGTCGAGAAAAAGATTATGGAGGATTATTAACCCTACTCCCGTGAAGAGAGTTCAACACCAGGGGTCACGCAAGGCAAGAAAAAGAGAGAGAAAGTCTTTGGTTCAACCAAATAGCATTTGGGTTCGACACCTGCTCACCCAAACATCCTTATTATTTGGTTTGAATTTATTTTTTTCGTCATGAATTTATTGTTTAAACCTATTTACTTTTTTTTGTTCTTGAGTATGGTGGTTGGCTAAACCCCATAGACTTCCTAGGTTATGATGAACCTACTTTAATGTTTTGATTTGACTTGGGATTTATTTACGTTATGGTTTTTATGATTTAGTAAAAGATTTATTTATAATTAATTGATGCGTATGAATGCTTAGGATTGTTTGATGAGTTTTATTCCATAGTTTTCCTTGATTATTGTTTGTCATATTATAGGATTACTATTAGGTCAATTACTTCGTGTTTTTGATTATTTTATGATTGATTTCATGATAAGATCATAGGAATAATATTGTCAAATAAAACTAAATGTGCTGCTAACCTAAAATCTGTAAAGTGCTAAGTTATGGATAGATCTTTATTATTTAATCTTGCTATATTTAGTTCTTCGTAAGGAGTCCGTCTATGGTTGATTATTTATTATTGTCTATTAAATCAATTAAATATTTTAAATTGCCTTTGATCTCCACGCTGTAAGTTAGGATTTCGTTTAGAGGAACTAGATCATAATTAATTAGGTAACCGTAAGGGAACTTGATTTTTAATACTGGTATGCGTTAAAATTTATTAGAAACCCATAGGTGCCTTCTTGAAAAGGGTCAAGGGTCATGTTCGGGTTTTCTTTTAAGTGTCTATTTTACGATCCCAGTCCATAACTAAATATTTTCTGGGTTAAGTCATAAGTGAAATTTAGGGGATTCCAGCCTAGGTATTTTTCTCATCATCATATTATTTAATAAACAAAAATTTTGCTTTCGTTTAAATTACTTGTGTTCTTAATTAGTTTTTAGTTATAGTATTAAATTAGTATTTTAAATAAAACCCCCCAAACAAATATAAATTAATAAGTCGTGTTTTACAGTCGAGTCTAATTAGCTAATAAACGTAATTTAGAGAGTCTCATGGGTTCGATATCCGGACTTACTTAGCTTTACTAGAGTCGACCGGTTCACTTACCGGTTATAAGTTTAGTCGAGTTTTAGAGAGTCTAGAGTATTACTTAGTGTTTATTTTTAGTTAAATTAGTTAATAATTATTAAACTGCTTTTAGCACATCAAGTTTTTGGCGCTGTTGCCGGGGACTCTTGGCGATTGCGTTATTAGATTTGATTAGACTTGCTTGCTATATACGTGCTATTTGCTTTATTTATTGCTTTGAGTCGTAGGTGTCTAATTTTAAGTTTAGTTATTTTATTCTATTTTCAGTTTTTTATTTTCGAGTCTTCATTAGAGTCTACCAATTTTGTTTTGTGTGTTCTTCAGGTACATGCCACATCTACGTTTGCACGGACCGTCGTTGGATTGCTTTGTACCTACTCCGTTGAAGTCCGAGGCAAGTTCGTCATCGTCAGAAAAGCAACCGATTACCATAGATACTTCACCAAAATCATCACCCACAAGTTCACCACCAACGAGTCCCAAAACCATCCCAGTTAACCATATGGCCGAAAATAGCCGCACCATGTACCAGAAAGCTTTGAAGGGTTCCATGGAGATCACTCACCCATTGTTGCTCCTGAGATTGATAACCCTAACTCATAGCAGATTCCATCCTACGTCATGACCAACATCACCCAACACCACCAATTCCATGGCCATGAAGATGAAGATGCACCGGCACACATCAACCGTCTGACTCGTGTGTTCAAAACGTTCAATTTGCAAGGTGCTAATGAGGATGCGATCTTCCTTCAGTTGTTCCTGTTTACA
Organism: Bidens hawaiensis; assembly: GCF_021521415.1. Lineage (NCBI taxonomy): Eukaryota > Viridiplantae > Streptophyta > Magnoliopsida > Asterales > Asteraceae > Bidens > Bidens hawaiensis. The sequence goes on along the minus strand of NW_027493385.1, from coordinate 89,592 downwards.
CTTTCGGGTCGTACCGCCACTTGGCTCGACTCGCAACCTGCTGGAGCGTTCACTACTTGGGAGGCGCTTCGCAATGCATTCATTAAGAAGTACTTTCCACCTTCTAAGGCCTCTCGCCTCCGTGATCAGATCCACTCCTTTCACATGGATTCGGATGAGCCATACTACCAAGCTTGGGAGCACTTTCAGAATCTCTTTTTCCCGTTATTCAAAACATGGGCTCACACCTTGGGCCCTTGTTGAGAAGTTTTATAATGGGCTTACTTATTAAGCTCAAGCGAGGTTTGACACAGCTGCTAGGGGTAATTTGATGGACAAGAAGAATGTGACCGAGTGTAACGAGATGTTTGAAAGTTTCGCGCAATCGGAGTACGCGAAGAAGCCACGAGGCGGGAATTCCAATCCCGTCACCAGTACATCTTCATCTGCTCGAAGTGTACACCAGGTTAATCTGGATACTGGTATGGCTGCTGCTTTGGAGAATCTCACCTGAGAGATAAAAGAGTTAAAGACTAAGGTAGATAAGTGTGAGATGCGTAGGGGTGGTCATGGTACTTTGGAGTGTCCGTTGATGAACAATCAAGAAGTTGATTTTGTGGCTGGTCAAAACAGGTTCTTTAATGCTTACAACAACAACAATCAGAATTGGAACAACTACAAAAATCAGAACCAAGGGCGAGGCAACTCAAATTGGTGCCTGACCAGTGGGCCACCTGGTTTCCAAGCTCCCTATAACCGAAATCAGGGTCAGTATAACAGTGGAAGTTCTAATGAGCAAAGTTCGGGTAATGGGAAAGATTCGAGTGGTGGTATGGGAAGACTAGAAGAAATGATGCAGCAAATCCTTAATAGAGATCAAGTCACTCAAAAGACTCTTGCCGATCATGATCTGCTTTTGAAGAATCAACAATCAGCTATGCTCGACATGCAACGGACCATGGTGATATTGCCCGACAATTGAATGAGAGACCCCCGGGACAGTTTTCAGGTTCTACTCAACAGAATTCGGCCACTCAAATAAAAGCGATTACTACTCGTAGCGGCAGGGTTTTAGGTCCCTAGGTGAGAAGGAATGAAGTTGAAGTGGAAGATGAGGAGGTGATGGATGAAGAGATCAAGATGGAAGTACCGAGAAACGTGCAGAACAGCGCACTAGTTGCACCGCCACTAGTGTAGAAGCCGATTGATGTCCGGCCATCACCTGTGATTGACCACTCTCGTATCTCGTATCCCACTCGCGCGAAACATCAGAAATACACGCGGGAGTACAGGCATTTTCTTGATATGTTCTGACAGTTGAAGATTAATCTCCCGTTCATTGAAACCCTCCAACACATGCCGAAGTACGCGAAGTTTCTGAAAGACCTGTTGAAAAGGAAGGATAGGTTGGGGGAGGTGTCATCAATTCCCCTTATGGGAGATTGTTCGTCGGTAGTGTTGAACCGCGTGCCGAAGAAGTTGTCAGATCCGGGTGTGTTTATGATTCTGTGTTTGTTTAGTAGTGATGCGATGAGCCATGCATTAGCGGATTTGGGTGCGAGTATAAATTTCATGCCGTATTCTTTGTACCAGAAGTTGGAGTTAGGCGAGCTTACACCGACTCGCATGTCTTTATCGTTGGCTAATCGTTCGGTTAAATATCTGCAAGGTATTATCGAGAATTTGCTAGTGAAGGTTGACAAGTTTGTGTTCCCAGTGGATTTTGTGGTACTTGACATGGAGGCCGACAAGAAAGTCCCCATTATTCTTGGTCATCCGTTTTTACGAACCGCGAAGGCGCTTATCGATGTATATGATGGGAAGATCACGCTTCGGGTTGGTGATGAGAATGTTACTTATAACATCGCGAGGTCGATGAAGCATCCGGGTGATCAAGATAATTTCAGTGGTCCATGCCACTCCGTTTACTTTATTAACTCGTTTATTGCAGGTATTGATAGTTGTTTCGATTATATTTGTGGTGCTGATCTTGTGGGAAGTAATGGTTTGGTTGATTGTGATGATTTGGGTGAGGAGGAGGGGTGTGAGAACGATTCGGTTTGTGATGAGTTGGTTGAGATTTCGGGGTTGCCCGAGATAATAGAGGTTAATGAGATCAGTAGTGAAAATAAGGCGGATTCGGTAGAGAAACCCGCTCCGTTAGAGTTAAAGGTACTCCCGTCACACTTGGAATATGCGTATCTTGATGAGGGCTCGAACTTGCCCGTTATTGTGTCGTCCAAGCTGACGGAAGAACAAAAGACGAAGCTGATTGAAGTGTTGAAACTACACAAGGGGGCGATTGCATGGAGACTTTCCGATATTCAAGGTATTAGCCCCGCTTATTGCATGCACCGGATTTTATTGGAGGATGAGTACAAACCGGTGGTGCAACCACAAAGACGCCTCAATCCGAATATGCAAGAGGTGGTGAAGAAGGAGGTATTGAAGTTGATGGATGCCGGGATGATTTACCCGATTTCCGATTCTCCTTGGGTGAGCCCGACTAAAGTTGTTCCAAAGAAGGGAGGTATGACCATTATGATGAATGAAAAAAATGAGCTTATCCTTTCGCGTACGGTTACTGGTTGGAGAGTATGTATTGATTGTCGCCGATTGAATGATGCCACCTAGAAGGACCATTTTCCGTAGCCGTTTATTGATCAGATGTTGGAGGGTTTGGCAAGTCAGCAGTTTTATTGTTTTCTTGACGGTTTTTCGGGTTATTTTCAAATTCCCATTGCACCGAAGAACAAGAGAAGACGACTTTTACACGTCCCTATGGCACATTTGCATACTGTCGCATGCCGTTTGGACTATGTAACGCTCCGGCTACCTTTCAGCATTGTATGGTGGCCATCTTTCAGGATATGATAGAGATGTCTATGGAGGTGTTTATGGACGATTTTTCGGTTTACGGTAATTGTTTCGATCATTGTTTGGCTAATCTTGAGAAGATGTTGAAAAGATGTATTGAGACAAAGTTGATGCTTAATTGGGAAAAATGCTATTTTATGGTGACGGAAGGGATCGTGTTGGGTAATAAGATCTCGAGAGATGGTATTGAGGTGGACCGGGCAAAGATTGATACTATACCGACGAACGTAAAAGCGATTAGGAGTTTCTTGGGCCATGCGGGATTCTATCGGCGGTTTATCAAAGACTTTTCAAAAATTACTCGCCTGATGACCCAACTCCTCGAGAAAGATGTGCCGTTTGTTTTTTATGATGGTGTTTGAAGGCGTTCACGTTTTTGAAACAGAAGCTCGTAAGTGTTCCCATTCTTTGTTCTCCCGATTGGAGCTTGCCGTTTGAGCTCATGTGTGATGCTAGTGATTATGCGGTTGGAGCGGTTTTGGGGCAAAGGCGATATAAACATTTTCACCCCATCTATTATGCTAGCAAGACGTTGAACAATGCCCGAGAAAACTACACCACCACCAAGAAGGAACTTTTAGCCGTTGTTTTCGCATTTGACAAGTTCTGCTCGTATCTTGTGCTTTCGAAGACCACCGTTTTTACAGATCATGCAGCCTTGCATTTTTTCTTTCAAAAGAAAGACGCGAAGCCTCATCTTATTCGGTGGATTCTTCTACTTTCTGAGTTTGACATCGAGATCAAAGATAAGAGGGGTGCGTAGAATGTGCGGCTGATCATCTATCCCGTTTAGAAGATCCGAGGAGAGAAGAGTTGTGTGAGGAGGAGATTGGAGACACATTCCCTCATGACTCGATCGATTTGGTTGCGGCTGAGAAGCAAGGCATGCCATGGTTCACTGATTTTGCTAATTATTTGGCTAATGGTTTTGTGTTAGAGGGTTTGACTACGCAACAAAATAGGAAGTTCTTCTGGGATGTGAATAGGTATGTGTGCCGTTTTTGTTGAAGATTGGTGGTGATCGGATTTTGAGGAGATGAGTGACAAAAGAGGAAGGTTGGGATATTCTAAAGCATGTTCATGAAGGGTTGACTGGAGGTCATCATGGTGCGCATGCTACCGCACAAAAGGTGTTTGATAGTGAGTTCTATTGGCCAACAGTTGTTAAAGATGTTGAGGAGTTTGTGAAGCTTTGTGATGCGTGCCAAAGAACAGGTAATATTTCTTCCAAGAATGAGATGCCTCAAAACCCCATACAAATTCTTGAAATCTTTGATGTTTGGGGCATCGACTTCATGGGACCGTTTCCCACATCGAATGGTAATAAGTATATTTTGGTAGCTATTGATTATGTGTCGAAGTGGGTAGAAGCCCAAGCGTTGGCTACGAATGATGCACGAGTTGTTATGAGGTTCCTTAAGAAGTTGTTTACTCGTTTTGGTACTCCAAGAGCTATTATTAGTGATCGGGGAACCCATTTTTGTAATACCGTTATGGAGAAAACATTGGCTCGTTATGGAGTTACTCATCGTACCTCTACTTCCTATCATCCTTAAACAAATGGTCAAGTCGAGAATGCAAATCGAGGGGTGAAGAGGATATTGGAGTAGACGGTTGGGGTTAGTTCGAAAAGTTAGATGATGCATTGTGCGCACTCCGAACCGCGTACAAGACTCTGTTGGGCACTACACCGTTTATGCTTGTGTATGGTAAGTCTTGTCATCTTCCAGTTGAATTGGAGCATCGTGCTTATTGGGCATTGAAGACGGTGAATGTCGATCTTACCGCGGCCGCAAGGAAAAGGTACTTTCAGATTAATGAGTTGGAGGAGCTTCGGGATGCAGCATATTCTCGATCATTGAACATCAAAGACAAGACGAAAGCTCTACACGATCGGCGTTTGAAAGGCGGCAAGGACTTCAAGAAAGGAGATAAGGTATTGTTATTTAACTCTCGTTTGAAGTTGTGTGCAGGAAAGTTTAGATCGAAGTGGACGACCGTACTTGGTGAAGGAAGTTTTCCCATATGGAGTGGTGGAGTTTGGAGAATCCGGATAATGGAACATCTTGGAAGGTGAACAGTCATCGTTTGAAGCACTATCTTGGAGGACCGGAGGAATCAATCGAGATGGAGGAAACTCCTCTCGATCAATCGCACTGAATTGTCACACATGGTTCTTGAGTGAAAACTCAAGTGTAGAGTTTGTACATTCTTTCCTATTTTTATTTCTATTTTATTTTTCCTTGAGTCACTAACGTAGTTTTTTATTTGTTTTTAAAGTTTTGAAAGTTTTGAAGGAAGATAGTGTGAGAGGGAAGATCCCCTTGAAGTCTAATGACAAATTCAAGTGTGGGGATGGATCAGCAGGAGCCCCATACTTTTTATTTATCTTTTTGCTGCTGTTATTCATCTTATATATTATTTATGGTTGGTTGGTCTTGTTACATACTTTGAATTATTAATATCTATCAAGTTGATAAGATGAATTTTTAGATATTGTTTGTATTGTTGCCGCTTCCATTCGTATATGAGAGAAGGAGATACTGGTTGCTGAGGACGTTCCGAGTTGAAGGGCATTTATGGAAGACGACTTTAGCATCCTATTTCATTCGCATATTACCAGCTAAGTCTTTTCCTTTTTACTTTGTTTTTATGTTTTTAGTTTTTAAAATTTTTGCTTTGTTTTGTTTTTATTTATTTTTGTTTTTTTAGGTTTTGTTTTTAAATGTTTTGAGTCGTGTTTCCGTTCCTACATTGAGAACAATGCAAATTTTAAGTGTGGGGATGGGAATACATATGTTTTTTTTTCGTTTTTTTTATTTATAAATTTAAAAAAAATTATTAAAAAAAATTTATTAAATTTTTTTTTTAAAAAATTGAAAAAAAAAGTTTTGAAAAATGTCCCTTGAAATATGGTTTTTTGCATTTAAATGGGAGATGAGGATACTTATCGGGAATCGGTTTTTCAAACTACTAATAATATGAGATAATATTAAAGAACACACACTTAACTTGGGATGTGTCGGTAGGCTCAGCCTTGAGAATGAAAGGGCAGTTTGATAGTTGGTTTTAAACGATAAAAATATGATTTTTAGTGGGACACATGTTAAGTCTGTATAAAATACGAGATGAAAGGTCGGCCATACTCAAGCTTCATTTTTAGTTTGATTGTAGAAAATTATGAATTTTAAAGAAATCTGAATACGTTATCATACGATGCTTGGGTAGGTTTAAACGTTAAAGTATACCGTGTAGCCTGTGATATAAACTTAAATCTTGCACTTCTAGTTTTAGTGGTTAACACTTCATAGGCGTATGGTTTTATAGCCTTAAATCCTGTATTGATGGGATACCTCGGGTTCGGAGACCACGGGTCATTTTATGGTTGTTCATCTGGGTATCTTCGGATATTTAATAAATAAAAGCTTTTAAGCATAAACCCGTAGTTTACTGCAATCATTACACTCACTTACATCAATTATAGTGAAGTAAAATCTTGATGATCGAGTGATCATCCCGCTGTTAGTCATACGTGGTCCTCTTACTTGCGTCCCATACCATTAAGAACATGATCAACTAGAGACATGACGTATTTAAACCGACAGTTGGAAACTTTTAAAATCACGGGTGGTAATGGGTCCGACGTATTGCTTGATAACAGGGGTATGTCATGTAGTGGGGAACACTAAATAGTTAGTTGAATAATTGAATCTTAATCGTATCTAATGGCTGCTTGGTAGACTTTGATGTTTAAATTTAGGTGGATAAACAATATCCTTGATCGTCTTAGCTATTCATGAAAAATGTGCAACAATGATTTAATCTGCTATTTTTGAGGTTTAAGTCAAGTTGGGGTGGTTTGATCCGGTAAAATCTAAAATAAAACGGGTCTTGACTATGGGTTCCACTAGATTATATACAAAATAATAATAATAGTTGGATCTTACTTGTCCTGGTAAAGACAAAGGCATGGGTTTAAGGGGACAACAATATCGGTGATCGCAGTTTTTGCGTTATTCTAAATTTTAAAATAACCTATATGTTTTTAAAATCGTATTTCGCCGATTCTGATTCCATTGCAATTAGACTTTTTCAGGGATGAAAAAAGAGTAAGTGTGAGGATATTTGATGTGACCTAAAATATACATATTTTTATATAAATATTTCCTACACTTTAAACACATTTGAGCCAGGTTTTTATTGAAAGTTACTCTATTTGGTTCATATATGGATTTGAACGGTTTTAAGAGTCAACGAGCTAAATAGAGTATTTTTTACTATAACTATCTATAATATATATAAACGAAAACCCTAAAATCTTATGTATCGTGATGTGATCGCTCCCTCTTTTTATGGAAGCCACCAGATTTCTTGACTTTTAAATGAAGGCCTCTCATTGATTTAACCAAATTCATGGGTATGGGTCTTACCAAAAACAGATAGCTCTTAAACGGGTTATAATATCTCATTAAATTAAAAATTAATCTTACCAATTATTTGATATGAAAATCCTATAAAATAGGGATATACTAAAATTTAATATCCAATTTAAAAAGAAAAAGATATTATTTATAATTAATAAACAATTTTATAGTAAAAAAACATAAGCGGGTCATGGGTCACCAAATCCAGATAGCTTTTAAACGGGTTATAACATATCATTTATTTATGAAACCCTTTCATCATCAAATCCTAAGTATATTATTATCTTTCTTACAATAAAGAAAATTAAAATCCAAAAAATAAATATTAAAAAACGAAAAATGTAAAGCAACCATTCTCTCAAGCCATCAGATTGCTTTATTTATAAATGAAGGCTTCTCACGCATTTGACCCGAATTCACGGGTAAAGGTCTCATCAAACCCAGATAGCTTTTAAACGGGTTATAACATCTCATTATATTAAAAAATAATCTCATCAAATATTTGATATGAAAATCCTATAAAATAGGAATATACTAAAAATTAATATCCTATTTTATTTAAAAAAGATATTATTTATAATTAAGAAACAATTTTATAATAAAGAAAATAAACGGGTAATGGGTATCACCAAACTCAGATAGCTTTTAAACCGAATTATAACATGTCATTTATTTGTGGAACCATTTCATCATCAAACCTTAAGTATATTAATTATTAACTTCCATACAATAAATAAATTAAAATCCAAATATACATATATAAATATTAAAAACGAATAATGTAAAACAACCCTCGTAATACGGGGGATAAAATCTAGTAATAATAATAATATGACAACAATATAAAAATGTAAACTTACGGAAAATGCATGAAGGATTATTTACAATTAATGGGTAAATGGATTTGTGCAGCTATAAACAAGTAAGAAATAGAAAAGAAAAAAAATTAACCATAAGTTATATTAAAGAATATGATACTCAAGTAAATTTCTTGTTTGTATTCAGTTTTAGGAAAAAAAACAATAACGAAGAGAATGAGAAATTAAATAAACATCTTGGCTTAAGCTGCTGGGCCACACTGCATATTGATGGAGTTGGCTAAAGGGCCACAAAAGAAAGAGTCGGTTACTTTAACTTGGAGAAAAAGTAAAAGAACTATAATTAACATATATATAAGGGGTCGAGAAAAAGATTATAGAGGATTATTAACCCTACTGCCGTGAAGAGAGTTCGACACTAGGGGTCACGCAAGGCAAGAAAAAGAGAGAGAAAGTCTTTGGTTCAACCAAATAGCATCCGGGTTCGACACCTACTCACCCAAACATCCTTATTATTTGGTTTGAATTTATTATTTTCGTTATGAATTTATTGTTTAAACCTATTTACTTTCTTTTGTTCTTGAGTATGGTTGTTGCCTAAACCCCATAAACTTCCTAGGTTATGATGAACCTACTTTGATGTTTTGATTTGACTTGGGATTTATTTACGTAATGGTTTTTACGATTTAGTAAAAGATTTATTTATAATTAATTGATGCGTATGAATGCTTAGGATTGTTTGATGAGTTTTACTCCATAGTTTTCCTTGATGATTGTTTGTCATTTGATAGGATTACTATTAGGTTAATTACTTCGTGTTTTTGATTATTTTATGATTGATGCCATGATCAGGTTCTAGGAATAATATTGTCAAATAAAACTAAGTATGCTGCTAACCTAAAATCTGTAAAGTGCTAGGTTATGGATAGATCTTTATTATTTAATCTTGCTAGATTTAGTTCTTCGTAAGGAGTCCGTCTAACGTTGATTATTTATTATTGTCTATTAAATCAATTAAATATTTTAAATTGCCTTTGATCTCCGTGATGTAAGGTAGAATTTCGTTTAAAGGAACTAGATCATAATTAATTAAGCGACCATAAGGGAACTTGATTTTTAATACTGGTGTGCGTTAAAATTTATTAGAAACCCATAGGTGTCTTCTTGAAAAGGGTCAGGGGTCCTGTTCGGGTTTTTCTTTTAAGTGTCTATTTTACGATCCCATTCCATAACTAAATATTTTCCGGGTTAAGTCATAACTGAAATTTAGGGGATTCTAGCCTAGGTAGTTTTCTCACATCATATTATTTAATAAACAAAACTTTGATTTCGTTTAAATTACTTGTTTTCTTAATTAATTTTTAGTTATAGTATTAAATTAGTATTTTAAATAAAACCCCCCAAACAAATATAAATTAATAAGTCATGTTTTGCAGTCGAGTCTAATTAGCTAATAAATGTAATTTAGAGAATCTCATGTGTTCGATATCCAGACTTACTTAGCTTTACTAGAGTCGACCGGTTCATTTGCCGGTTATTAGTTTAGTCTAGTTTTAGAGAGTTTAGAGTATTACTTAGTGTTCATTTTTAGTTAAATTAGTTAATAATTATTAAACTATTTTTAGCACATCACTATATCTTGAACCTACACCAATCCTTCCAAAACAAGCTAGACTCACCTGACCTATTCTTAACCCAAAGAAATCCAAGTGCTTTTATATCCCTGCCACGGTTTTCACCGTAACCGTCATGCCACTAAACACTATGTCATTTCGTGCCTTCCATAAGCACCACACCGACATTAGACAAACCACGTGGAACAACTTCACCTTTCGTTTTGAACCCTTTATAAATTTATATAACTCAAGAATATCCATGATACTAAACGCGAAAATATTCAGAACCTTACACCAAATTGAAACCGCTTGCCACACCTCTTGAGCCAAATCGCATGAGACAAAGACATGCTCGGTTGTCTCTCCCGACTCGCTAATTTAGAGATGAATGATCTCGCGATGGGGTTTTTGTATCAATCGGTGCCCGAGTCGTTGATCATGTAAGTTGGTGATCAAGGAACTGCCAAGAAGATGTGGGATACCATAAAGACTCGCCATGTCGGAGCTGAAACAGTTAGAGAAGCAAGATTACAAACGCTGGAGTCGGATTTTGATCGGTTATGGAAGAAAGACTCGGAATTGATCGATAAATATTCCGGTAAGATGTCCGGGTTAGCTTCGAAATCCGCGGCTTCGGGTTGGGTTATCGAGGAGCCAAATTTAGTAAAGAAACTTCTCAACAACGTTCCAAGGGCGAAGTATATTCAGATGGTAGCATCCCACGAGCAGATCTTGGATCTCAAAACCGCAACGTATGATGATGTTGTCGGCCGGTTAAAAGCTTATCAGGAGAGAATCGATGATGAGCATATCCGTTCAAGTTCGGGTAATCAAACTAAATTATTATATTCAAGTTTGATTCTAATAATCATAAGGGAAGCGAAGGAAGTCGGTCCCGAGATCGCGGGAACCGAGGGCGTGGTCGAAGCTGAGGTAATGGCCAAGATCGAACGAAATTGACCGGTGAGCAATCAAACCAAACTAAGGGCAAGGAGAAGGTCAAAAAGGATCGATCCAAAGTTGTTTGTTACCGGTGTGACCAGTTGGGTCACTTTGCATCGGCGTGTCCCGATAGATGTTACACCCCGACTTAAGACCTAGGTGTAACACACCCATTAGCTGGTATCTGTTTTGTAAATATATCAAGGTTGCGGGTTTGTTTTAGCAGAAGTCTTTGGAGCTTGGCACGTTCTACGAAACTTGGCACGTAAAACAAGGCTAAATATGTGCGTACATTTTTGTTTCGGTGTGAGATGGGAAGTGCCACAAACCTTCCTATTTATAGTAGATTGTGTGTCCATTCACATAGCGCGAATGACAAATGATTAATTCGTTCGTGCAACGTGAACCGACTTAAAGTTTGCTGATTCATCTAGTGGCTTGCCACATCGCACCACGTGCTTCCACGTGTCATTCATGCATGTTAGTTACTTCGCGTAGCGCGAGGTAATCTTTGGCTGGCTCTTCACGTAGCGCGAAGCCATTTAAACCTAATCTAATCCCAGTTGCTTCGCGTAGTGGGAAGGGCTAAATCCTTGTCCGGCGCGCAGCGCGAAGGAAAGGAATTTAGAATTTTCCCTTTTCGGTCCCTCTACTTCCAAAAATACTAAAGGCGGCTATTAAGAGACCTACGAAGTGCAAAGTGTGCCATCAAAACGCCACATTACGTCCATCGCCCGAGCCCGAGCACGTGTGTATCGGGTGCCTCGTACCCTCCGCTAGGACCATTGGGTGCATCTTGACATAGAATATTACTATGGAAACTCTCGTCCTTATAACGAGCTCCCATGTTTTATAAATTTCCAATATGGGAGGAAATTTCTCTGTCCTATTTATACCTATGTGGAATGCTTCCACTTTTTTCTTTCTTTCCATGTGGGATGGATTGTCTTATTTCCTTAACATGAGATGCTTTTATTTTTCTTATCTCATTTTCCCCATTACTTGTCTTGAGAATATTTTTGGTCCTTAATCTTTATTAACTTGTCAAAATTGGGCCAAAATTTTAGGGATGTTACAATAGATGTAATAAGACACATGAAGCCCAAGTAGCTGAAACCGAAGTAGCCGATAAGATTTTTTATATGCACATGGTAGTTTATTAAACGAAGACAGTCTAATACCTCAGAGGTTCGAAACTAAACCAGTGGAGATCAACATGTGGTAGTTAGATAACGCTAAGACCCGAAAATAACATTACGTTTTGCCAATAAAGGCATCATCGGGATCCTATCTAACTCCGCTCGCCACACCGCATGAGACAAAGACATGCTCGGTTGTCTCTTCTGACTCACCACAAGCTGGGCAAACCAAAGACCCGAAAATAACATTACGTTTTGCCAATAAAGGCATCATCGGGATCCTATCTAACTCCGCTCGCCACACTAGAATACCCACTTTACTAGGGACCCAATTGTTCCACTTTAATCAGAACTTGGGATGGATGAGCCTAACCTCATTAATTTTGTCTTTCAAACTTGAAGTTGAAAAGCACCCTGAATCATCCAGATCCCAACCAACCTTATCATTCCTATCCTCCAGCACCACATTTTGACATAACTGAAGAAGTTCCCTCAACTCCATCACTTTTGGGCCCGAACATGGTGCTCTCAACCAACCCCAAGTGCTACATATTTCATCATTCACTAGTCCACTTTATAGGATGACAACTTATACGTTGACCACATAAAAAAATGATACCTTTTGGTATTAATATACAGGGCCTCCCCCACTTAAGATTTAATGCTAATATTTACATTAAACACTTTGTACCCCATTCTATTTCTAATTTTGCCCCTTTATATGTTTTGGAAACTCCTTAAAAGATACTACTAAATCTTAAAATATTTTCTTGATTATTATCTTTATATTTTCATTAGATTGTAAAAAATGAAATTGTTCAAATAAATTCAAATAGAAACACTAGTGCAGCTAGAAATGTTTGTGAAAGATTGAAAAGTTTCATGAATTAAACAATTTTTATCAATAATATAGATAGACCATTTGGCAAACTAAACTTACAATTGATTTGTTTATTTTATTGTGGTTGGCATAATTGCTAAATACTCTTTGCAGAATTGCAAATTTTTGCTATAATTTAATGTAATTTGTTAACCCAGCTCGTTTGACTTGCCTCGTTGTGATATGACTAATTTTTCCCCTACTAACAAAAAGTTTTGGATTCGCCACTACCAACCTAGAGTTGTCTAGTGTCTAGAGCATGTAAGGAAGATGCGACCTGTGGGGGCCCAAAAGTAAGGAGTTCAAAAAAAAAATTGTCACTCGTTTTACAAATATGAAAAAAAAATTATTATAATATTTAGGATTTGAGCTAAAGAGAGTAAAACCCTCTTCACTACATAAGTGAGGTCGTGGTTTTAGACTTGACCCCTTTACTTATCTTTTTTCACTTTTCCTCCATTTACTATCCCCCATTTTTAAAAGTTATGTATACATATCTATATAAAGGGCTCACTTTTTACTAGTTGCACAAACATTCGAAATCTCATATACAATATGTAAGTCCCGTAAATGGATCTTTCAATGTGATATCAATATACTCGACGATTAGGCGGAAACTAATCACCAAGCTGATTCTATGAGGCAATAAAGAACACAAGCAAAACACACAAAGAAGCTTCAAAACACACGTATATTATACGTCGGGTGCTTAAGCCCTTAACTTACACGGTTGAATAATCAAAATGAACGAACAACCAACTAGCAACCCTACAAATGTAAACATACATCCTATATATAGACTACTAACCTAGGCCCAATACATGCAAAGCCCACCGAATCTCTTGATTACGGTTTACATAGTGTAGCCCAACAATAAGCCCAATATACAAAACATAAACCACAAATATGACCCAACAATCTCCCCCTTGGTTTATTGCTTTATTCGTGCTCGAGAATATCTTCAAAAATCTGTTCTTGAGTTTGTTGAGCAGCATTAGATGGGCCTTGAGCTGTCTGAGCTTCAACAGTAACAGGCTCAGCAACAGTTGGTTGAGTAGTTGGTATCACATCACTAGCCAGCACACCGGGTCTCGGATCTTTCTTTTGTCATTTTCGTGGAATGAAATCGGTGGCTGGCTCTTCTTCAATATCATCTTCAACATGTGTCACAACGACTGATTGAAGAGGCTTCAATGCAGTTGACTGGAGCTTTTCTTTGAACGCTTCAAACTTTCTAACTTGCTCAGCAGTAGGTACTGACTGTTGTACTTGATGTTCAGTCTCCATATGTTGTGATAAAGAACTATCCGACTCATCATCATCAGACAAGGTCTCAAAGGCGGTGACGTGCCTTTGAGCAGGAACCACATGCTCCTCAGCTATAGTTGCACCAGCAGCATCAACATCTGCCTCGATCTCAGCAAATCTTCCAAACTTAACCAATGGATGAAGACCTTGATAAACCACTTTGGCTCCTTTCCAAACTTAATCAAATCTGTAAACAAAACCTTTTGAACTTCTTAGATATATCCATCTAGGCCGAGAACCCAGATGGGCCGAGAACAGACATTTGGAACATGTTGGGCCAAACAGAATGGCCCAAAGGTCAAGACCAGCAACCGTCGAATTTCATGATCTAAAAACAATCCCGATTCATGTGAAAAATGATTTCTTAAAGATATTATTTTCAACTTGAGTAAAAATGAGGTAAATAAAAATAAAGTTAAATTAAAAATAAAATAGAATTAGAATAAAAACTAAACTAAACGAAAAAATTTAACCATCTGGTCTTCAGTAAATTTAACATATTTTGGGATCAAATTTCAGCTGTTTTAAACAAGCGACACCTTTTTATGAAAAGATCCGAACATGAAATCATATTGATTAAGATACTTTCACAATGATTCATTTTCATCATTATTGTGACATAGTGAAAAGGTTGATAGCAGGTAATTATCATGATTTTCATTGCACCAGTGATATGATTAGATTCAATTAGGCATAAAGCTTACATGGACATCACTTATGGACCTATGATGCCCCTTATCTATTCTCAAGGCGTATTTGGTTTTCCCCAGATCACCCCAATTTGACTCCAACCCCCTAATGCTTGATCAAAAGAATTTTCTCTACAAAAAAATAATTTTAAGCTTTAAGGTTGAATGTTGGACTTACATGCCAACCGGAGTTACAAGCCTTACATTCAGGGTGTTTAGGACTTATTTGTGTGCCCCACCCCTGTAGTTCCCTAGGACCCCTTTAAGCTTTTGGAAAACAAATTTGAATGACAATAATTTTCATATATATTTACATTATAAATTTTTTTTAGCTTAAATGAAATATAATATATATGGAGATCAAGACACTAACGGGCTCGTGTATGACTGGGTAATTATTTTTCTGCCTATCATTCGAAGAGATGTATCTAGAGACATGCAAAGCATCTTCAAAATGACTCTCCACAATAGGTTTAGCAGATTTAGTTTATATCACTTCAAACTTTTAATTATCATGGAAAGCTACCATACACATCAATGACTGTTCAAAAGCTTTTTTAGCCTAATAACTTCACACGTTAGGCACACAAAATCAATTTATCTATCATTTCTCAAAGGTTGGATTAATTTTCATTTGAAAATATTTTGAGCTTCTAAAAAGCTTTTAGCTGAATAATAATATCACTTCCCAGATGATAAACCCGAAGACAATTTTGAAATTCAATCACCCCAGGTACCTTCAGTTTTCAGGTGAATAGCTATCCTATGAGTTTACAGGTAGACGATAAGACCAAACACATAAAATGTGTCTCTCGAACTTTAGGCGGCTGACATAATTTTCAGTGAGAGAACTTAAAACGATAGTTAAACAAAAACAATTTTTATGTTCAGTTGCCCTTCTCACTTTCAGCCCTAAGGTTAATGGCTATCCCGTGAGTCAAGAATTGATGACAGGACCAAACATATGAAATATGTCCGTTGAACTTGAGTAACCGGCATGATTTTAAGCAAAGGAACAAAACAGATTTTTTTTATTATTTTTTTAATTAAGAACACACACACACTCTTTTTGTATTTTTCTTTTTCTCCCCCTAAACTTGTACAGAATTTATGATAAAATCAGAAAAATATTTATGTACAAAATTTAACCTCAAAAATACTCAGTCATTAAAACGTAGCATCTTAAGAAACCCTACAAGCACATTAAATCTGGCTGTTTCGACCGGTTTTGTAAATAAGTCTGCAACATTATTATTAGTGTGGACCTGTTCAAGATGAATTAGCTTCCGGTCGTAACAGTCACGAATAAAATGAATTTTGATATCTATGTGCTTGGTTTTAGAATGCTGAACCGGGTTTTTAACAGAAACAATGACAGCATCATTATCGCAGAAAATATGAGTGTTAAGAAATTTCAAACTGCAATCCAGCAATTTATGTTGCATCCATATGACCTGAAAACAGCAGTCTCTTACACCCTTCTTTGTAATCTTTCCCTTCTCTCATCCCGCAAAGGAAACATACCCTCCATTGAAAATTTGAATGTCGTGTAGTTGAGAGATGTCTCCTGTCATGTGCCTGAAACAACCACTATCAACATACCATGGTCTGATGATATTCCTCCATAGCTGTTCCTACACGATATGCGAGATTAGTTAGTCTTAGGTACCCAGTCCAAAGTCGTTCTGGGTAAACCTGACTTGTTCAAACGTGTCGCAGGTTGCCATGACATGTCTTCCTGATTATCAAAAATTGAACCAGAGGGCTTTAAAGACTTTGTTACTAGAGACTTGGGCAACCATTTGTAGTTTGGTTTTAAAACTTTGTGATTTACACAAACGGTTGACTTGGTCTCCGGTTTGCGAATGGGATACACATTTGACTTTGTTCTTCTAAACGATTTCGATTCTGAGGCCCACTTGGGTCTCGGAGTTGAACCCGAGTTTCCGTTCCGCTTTTGAACCGAATAAGGCTTGGTTTGATGGAAACTTGACCCGTCAGCCTTGTTTCTCCTCCAATCACAGTCAGAGGGCTTGGCCTTATAATACCTCGTTTTATGTGAGTTAAAATTTTTGTAGGTATTTTGAGGCATAGTCCTCTGATGGTGTCTGAAATATGGAACATACGGGAGACGAGAACAATTTCTAGCAATGTGACCGGGAATGCCACAGTTGAAACAAGTTTGCCTTTTAACGTAAAAATCGTAGTGGCTGATTCTCGGTCTTGCTCTGTTGTGTGAGCTTGTTTGTCCTCCTTTGGACTTAGCACTGGATTTCTCAAAGTTACAAGTACATGAACTTCCTTCTTTAACAAACTTGGGTGATGAATATTTATGAAAATTCTTAGTTTTATCAAGTTTATTAGAAAGCAGATCATTGTTTTTAGAAGTTTTAGAGAAATCAACCACACGATTGTCTTTGTTTTTTAAAACAGATCCCACACAAATATTTGTAGCAATAGTATTCAAAACAGGAAAATTCAAAGAAACATGAGAATTAGTAGGTGAATCATCATCCTCATCAGTCCAATTCTCAACTATTACTTCATCTGCACATGAAGTAAACACATTAGAATCATTCACTTTCACAACTGATTGAGCTGGTTTGACAAACCCGGGTATTATCTTTTCATTAATTTCAGGTTTGCCATATTTCAAAGATTTCTCTTTATCTTCCTCAATAACAAAAGGAGAGGGAGTATAATTATCATTATATGGAGGTGGAACCTCATTACACCCAATTCCCTCACCCCTCTTTTCTTTCCATCTTAATTGCTTTTCAATCATTGACTCAACAACGGCACTAGAAACATCAAATTTTTTAAAATTAAACTTAGCGTTTTCAAATTTATTCATTAATTTAGCGTTTTCCAAAATAGATGCTTCAAGTTGGTGGTTAGATCAGCAATTTTCTTATTGGCATCTAAGATATGACAACACTTGACACTGAAATCACTTTGCAGTTTTAAAAAGTCTTTGTTTGATGTTTCTAATTTTTCTGTAAGACCCTTCTCAAGTTTCTTAAGTGTATAGTTTTCGTGTTTTATATTTTCCATTTCCCTAACAAGATTACTATTATGCACACAAGAAATAGCTCTACCTTTCTAATGCATGCTTGAGAACACAAATTAGAGTTTACCTCAGATGATTTGGTGGAGGTGAAGGCCATGAAATTACCTCGGATGACAGGCCCAATGAATCAGAAGCCCACTTGAACAAAATCCAAAGCCCAACTAAGGTGGGCCCAACGCAACCAGAAACCCGAGAACCTTACAAGTAACCGAGAACCTTGAAAAGTGGCCGAGAACGTTGAAATTTAACCGAAACTTTGAACAGTGGTCGAGAACTTTGATTATTGACAGAGAACTCTGATACTTAACAGAGAACTATGATTATTGACAGAGAACTCTGATAATTAACAGAGAACTATGATTCTTGACAGAGAACTCTGATACTTAACAGAGAACGATGATTCTTGACAGAGGACTCTCAAATTTTCCCTAGAACCTAATAAAATCAGCCGAAAACTATCAAGGCTCTTGATATGGAAATCTTTGAAGATTTAGTCAAATCCTGAGAATTAAGGAATGTTCTTGATTTGGTAAACTTAAAGATAGAATCAAATCCCGAGAATGAAGGGATTTGAATTTAATTCGAAGATTGACCCAAATCTTTTCTAGTAAAACTTCAACAACCCGAAGAACACAAAGAACAGTCTATCTTCAAGATCCAAAATTCTTCAACCAAAACACGCACCCGTAAATCATCGGTAGAATCCTTGACGTCACCAATACCCGAGCCTAGAAAAGGTCTATAGGCTCTGATACCAATTGTAAGTCCCATAAACGGATCTTTCAATGTGATATCAATATACTCGATGATTAGGCGGAAACTAATCACCAAGCTGATTCTATGAGGCAATAACGAACACAAGCAAAACACACAAAGAAGCTTCAAAACACACGTATATTATACGTCGGGTGCTTAAGCCCTTAACTTACACGGTTGAATAATCAAAATGAATGAACAACCAACTAGCAACCCTACAAATGTAAACATACATCCTATATATAGACTACTAACCTAGGCCCAATACATGCAAAGCCCACCGAATCCCTTGATTTCGGTTTACATAGTGTAGCCCAACAATAAGCCCAATATACAAAGCATAAACCACAAATATGACCCAACAATATACAACCCTGTTTTGATAGGAATGTTAGGATCGGTTGTAATTGTAAGTGGAAGTAAACATGCTTGTACGTCACAACTTATCCTTTTAGGTTTGAAAGAAAATGTCAAAATATCATAAGTAAGTAATTTTGAAATCCAAACACACCTTCCAATAAATTGTGTAGTTTTTCAATACTGCTAAAAAGTTGTTGAAAGAATGTTTCGCTCAATTAATTTCCATTAAAACCTAACAATAGTATAAGGTATGGGATATTTCATCATACAGCGAAATTAACAAGCAAAGATAATCCAAATGTAGCATGAAATCTAACATGTATCATACATCGCAGTTTATGTCAAATAGTGATATTTATGTAAATCCCCTATCATGCGTTATAAATACTAAAAGAACAAAAATTAGACATGTGGTCACGAATTGAACCAAAATCATAGTACAAGTAGGACTCTCAAAATGATTCTTTTAATGCCTACCAAATTTCACAAATGTAACATCCTTAAATTTTAATAAATAATAGTGAAACATTATTATTTTATTATGTTGGAGAAAATTATTTATTTTGAATAAATAATTAATAGTTATGAGAATGAGTATAGAAATAAACATGGACTTGGGAAATGTTCATGGGCATAAGGTTCATTGGCTTGAGGTATAAATACCTCTTAAATCCTTAAACCTAGTCACTTTTCATTGACAACACACACAAACACTCCCTCTTTAAAGATTCAAGTTCCAAGATATTTCAATATCACCTTGTGCAAGATACAACAATCAAGAAGTCGTTATGTCTTATTTTGTACAAGAAATCCATCAAAGTAGCAAGATCTAACCTTGGTTCTTACATTCGGTTCAAGATCTAAGTTAGAAAGGGTAAGATCTCACTTAAAGGTTGTGTTTTACGTTAGATCTAGGGTTGTTTAGACCCTAGAATAGTATATCGGACCAAAGGGTTCATAAAGTACGAACCTTGGCCTCGGATAAACTAAAGGATATAGATCTCGCATTAGTCAGCTTAGAAAACGGTTAAAAAGGTGGTTGAAACGAACCCGGGTTGGTCTAAAATTTGGTAGAACCTTAGATCAGGTTACAAGGATGGATAAAGTTCCTAACTTAGCCTAGATCTAAGCTAGAAATAGAAATTTTAAAAATGAGATTCATTTGAAAATGAGACTCGTTTGAAAATGAGACGAGACACGTTTGAAAATGAGATGAGATGCGTGTCACACCCCAACCTACGACGAAACATGCCGGCGTGCGACATAATTTGTATCATAGATCAAAAGATACTAAATAAATTGCACGTGCCAATATCTAAATTATTTATTTCGTAAAGCATTCAAGTACACCAAAACATAATACTGTCTTAACGGAAATAACATCACAATTAAAAATAAAATCCATCTTTATTCGTCATGCAACCTAAGGTCCAATCTATTCTTTAACTTCTTTCTTCATTCCAAACAGCTACCTGCGTCATGTGTGAAAATAGATAGGTTTGTCAACATAAAGTTGAGCAAGTAATCACAGTTTTTGCATATAATAATATAGAAAATGTCAATTCCTTACGATAAACATGAATTACTACAACTAGCATAACAATAATAAATAAAGGCCATTTCCCTCGTCTAACGGGTCGAGTTACTTAGGCGGCGTCTGATCATACTAATAAGGATGAGGATGATATACCAACAACCATAACTCAAAAATAAACATGTATTCATATTCACACGTATCAACTAATCAAGTAATTGCATATCTACGCAAATAATGGAATTGTAGTAAAAATGATATTCTATTTAACTTGTGAACGCATAACGCCCCCAAAATGTACAACGGTAAAAAGGGGGATGTGAATTACTCACCTTAACAGGTTGAATGAGTGACGAGACGATGATAAAAAGTTAATATAAAAACGATCACGCTCCTCGAAATACGTCAACAAAAATTCCCTAATTGTTAACAATAGTATTAATTAATAAACGAAAAAAAAATTAGCATGACTTATAATGGATTTAAGATTTGATGGGGTTTTAAGCAAAAACTGATATTAACGAATTACTAGTTTAATTGTTATGGTTACTAATCGATTTAAATAGATTTGGAGTCTTTTATTAGTGTTTAAACTATTATTATATTAATTATTACTATTATTATTAGTAGTTTTATTATTATTTTGTATTTATGTTTGATAAATAAAAAAAGTAATCACTTATATGATATTTATCAATATTTATATTTATAAGTAAATGAAGATTAAAATAAACAATCAATATTAATTATTCATAAAAATATATAAAATATCAATCTACATATATTTTGATGAAAAACATAAATGTTAATTATTGATAAAATGTTATATATATATATATATATATATATATATATATATATTAACGAGAAAATTATTTAAACCTCTAAGCTAGTTCGGTTTAGTAAGTGTGTGAAAATATATCTATTACATAAAAGACCTATATATTGAATATATATATTAATCAAGAAATTGAGGGTTCATGACAAGAAAAACGTATGTTCAGGGTTCGGTTTCTTTAAATTAATGTTCCTTAAACATTATAATATCAATAAAATGATAAAAAGAAAAAAAATAAAAAAAAAATCCAAAAACCGGGCGTGGGGGAGGAGGGTTCCAACCCAGCGCCCAGGCCGGTTCCTAAGTTTTAAAGTTTCATGCACCTACCATCCAGGCAGGTGTCTAATTCGTTAATCATACCAAATGCGAACATATATATAAGTGTATTCACTTGTTCATATCTAAACCCGTAAACCCTAGAATTTCCAATCAGATTAGTTGATCAATGTGTGTTAAAAATGAATTGGGGTTAGCAATTTTTGATTAAAAATGACTAAATTCACATTATATTACCAGGAACAGTAATGAATTGAGGGAGATCGACAGTTTAGGGTTATGGCTCAACTTGAGATCAAACAGGTTCTTGACGGCTTCGTCAATTACAATTAGGTTAGGGTTTAGTGTCGGGAGGTTATGATGAGTGTGGGTGCATGTTTAACTGAAGCGAGGTCGAGTATTTATAATGTATTAAGGTCTGTTTAGCCGCGGTTCGTAATCAACGAAATTAGCTGTTAATTAATCAATATTTTCCACAATTACACTGTTAGTGTGATTCGTTTTTGGTTAGTAATTGATTTGGCAAGATCAAACATTGATTATACTCGAGAATTACATATCAAGAAAAGGTGGGGGTGGTTGTCGGCCGCCGGGAAAGAGGAGGAAGAGAGCATTTGATATTTTATTAATTTTCAAAATGGTCCTTGCATTTTGGGGTGGGTGCACAAGAGGATAAATTATTTGTTTAGGGTTGTTTTTGCACATATTTGATAGTTATTATCAATTGCTAGATAAATTAAATAAATAAAAAAATATATATACTAAATAATGCGGGATTTTATTCATAAAATTACCCGAGTACGAAACGGCTCGGGTAACGATTACAATTAGAAGAAACGAAAACCCGAAATGTTACAATTCGTTTGAAAATGAGACGAGACTCATTTGAAAACGAGACGAGACTCATTTACAAATAAGATGAGACTCGTCTAAAAATGGGATGAGACTCGTTTGAAAATGGGATGAGACTCGTTTGAAATGTGATGAGACTTGTTTAAAAATGGTATGAGATTCGTTTCACATCATGCGATGTGATTCGTTCCTAGCCATGCGATGCGATTCGTTCATGGCCATGCGATGCGATGCGATTCGTCCATAGCCATGTGATGCGATTCGTTCCTGGCCGTTCGATGTGATTCGTTCATGACCATGGAATGCGATTCGTGGGCATGCGAATGCAAACCGATGTGATTCGTTCATGACTATGGAATGCGATTCATGGTCATGCGAATGCGCTCCGATTCAAAACAGTAACCCGTTAGCTAAGTTAAACTAGTTCACTAACTAGGGTAGTATTGTTTAAATAGAAGGATAGTTCATCTATACTTATACTTTATATACAGTGAGTCGTGCGAAGTTGAGGAAATGTGTTACGATTAATTCAAATAGAAGCAAGACCCAGTAGGGATGAGCTTGGTACCGTACCCATACCGATCGGTACTACTACCGAAAATCCGGATCCTGAAAATCGCAAATTTTTTGTACCGGTACTGAAATGTTCGGTTCTGTATCGGTTCGGTACCGGTATTTAAGGTAAAATTCGGGAAATACCGGTACCGTACAGTACGGGTACCGGTACTATGCCGGTCCCAAAAACTCAAAACCTTGGTGCCGATTCGGTACCGATACCAATCGGTACCAATACCGAATTTGCTCATCCCTAGGACCCAGGTGAGTTTCTAGCCCGTTTCTCTGTTTATGTTTTCGGGGTTGTGTGTATACTCAATGTGGTAGTTTGATATTATATATTGCTTGTTTAGTAATGTAGTTGGCATGTAGAGCGTAGAATGTGTACACCTATTAAATTATTTATGTTGGTACGTTATATATATATTTATTATATATGTGGTACGTGTAAGCAGGTGTATGTATGGTATTCGAACTCTATGTCTGACATAGTAAGTTAGGATGGAAAATACCTCTAACTTCTGTTGGACATGGAGGTGGCATGTGATAGCATAGTTAAGGGCTGTGGACCTTATACGTGTTGTAGATATAAGTGTCAGCATAAGAAAGGACTGCGGAACTTATACGTGCTATACATGTAATGTGGTAGCATAGGGGAGGACTGCGGACCTCGTACGTGCTATGATATAGGTGACAACATAAGGAAGGGCGGTGGACCTTGTACGTGCTGTTAATGTATGATGGTATAGGGAAGGACCGAGGACCTTGTACGTACCATGAATGGTGAACACAGGTAAGGATTGCGGACCTTATGCGTGTTCATGACCTTTGAGTATAGGTATAAACGACGGACTATGTACATACTTTTGGTAGGTTAAGGTAAGTGTTGAACGTGAATGTGCTAAATATATATACATATGGTCGAATGTTAATAAAGTTTGTATGAATATATGAATGTGGACATGTTAAGAGTTGTATGTGTATCTTTGGATACGAACGTATGGATGTGTAACTATGACTTGTTGCCTGTTAAGACTAGAACTCACTCAGCGTAGCTGACTTTTAGTATGCACGTGGGCGAATAGATTGACACAACTAGCTTAAGGGAGACACATGGAATGGATTGGAGAGACTGACATCTATGAAGAAATGTCATGATGTTTTATTTATAATATTTGTGCTAAGACAATTTGAATGTTTAAGACAAGGATTAATGTTTTGTAATATATTGTTTAAAGTTTTAATATCACGCGAAAAGTTTTAATTCACTCTGATATTTAGAACTGTGTTTATAAGTAAATCCAACGTCCAATGGAGGGCACCGGGTCCAAGGCCTTACATTTTAATGCGTACCAATTTTCACAAATGCTACGGTCATGTATAGTTTTGTTGAAAATTTCACTTATCAAAAACAGACAGCTCACGTGATAGTTTTGTTGAAAATTTCACTTATAAAAAACAAACAATATATTTGGTGAATTTAATATCTATTAATATAAATGTTAGAGCATTCACGTTCTATCCGTCGTTATTTGTGAGGTAGAATTTTATAATGCATGGGTGGTTTAGGGTGTTGTGAGTAGAAGAGAGAGAAATTGCAGTGATTTTTCTATATATTTGAAAAACTACTGTTTACCCATATAATTTTTTAATATTTGTTAAAAGTTGTTGTGAATAGAGAAAAGAGAAAATGTAATTATAAAGATATGGAAAAATATTATTTAATTGAATATGAGAGAGAAAAGATAGTGATTTTTATAGTAATTTTGGATTTGAAGATAGAGCAAGAGATGCGAATGCTCTTTAGAGTATTCATATTCCCTCCGTCAATTTTTTTACCCTATAAAAGCATTAACAATTCGTTCATAAAAATTTAGTTAGTGGAATTTTTATAATACAGGGAGTGGTTTATGATGTTATGAGATGGTGAGATTGAAAATACAGTGAGTTTTTTGTATATTTGAAAAAGTTTATGTAGCACCATATAAATTTTTTAATATATTTTAAAAGTGGTTGTGAGTGAACAAGAGAAAAAATGTAATGATAAAGATATCAAAAATATTATTAAATTGAGAATGAGAGAAAATGTAATGTATTTTAATGTACTTTGGATTTGGAGATAGATCAAAGGATGGGAATGCTCTAATTTAACTAAAATTCATACTTTTCAAAGTTTAATACTTATTTTTAAAAATGTTACCACAACCCATTCATTATTTTTATCTTTATCTTACACATAAACCATTATTTTATTATATTTCTCGTTTTTATGAACTCACAACAATTTAAAAAATGATGAATAGAAATATGTTAATATATAAAAAATTGGTATAACAACTTTTTATAATTTAGGATTATGGTAAACAAACAGTGAACAGGATAAATTTAGTTTTTAGCTGATTTTTTTTAATTAGATGGGGAGAAGTTCATGAATAGGATGACAATGTTCTTTACGTCTCACTGCATTTTGTGCAAATAGTTTTTTTTCAACAAAAAGCATGGTTTACATGTAACAACAATCTATAGTTTTGAACCCACAATTTGTTTAGGACTTAATAAAATATTTGTTTATTTTGTTTAGAGATAAATTAACGCATTGAAAATGATCATAAATAAATATGGCAATTAGTCATAGCCCTTAACCCTTTCATGATAAATCATGTAATTTGTAATTTAATAAAAGAATAAAACTATTTAATAATAATAATAATAAGAATATAATCTTCGTTTGTTTTGTTTAGAATATGACTAGATGAGAAACATGACATGTTGTGAAATAAGTATTTTCCTAGCCTACGAAAAAAATGATTATAACCATCCATGTGACCCCCATGGGTCTATTACGAAAACACCCATAGATACCGCCGTACCGGGTAATCGTGTTTTAATAATAATAATAATAATAATAATAATAATAATAATAATAATATTATTATTATTATTATTATTATTATTATTATAATAAGAAAAGGAAAGGAAAATAAGACCAAGTTGCCAAACCGAAGTTGACCAATTCAATATGAAAGCTTCTTTTATTACAAGGTGAATATATTTGTTTTGCCACTACCTATTTCAATATTTTTCCTTCATCGGTGTACTTTGTTTAATAATAATAATAATAATAATAATTATTATTATTATTATTATTATTATTATTATTATTATTATAATGATGATGATATTTTAGCAATTGGGATTTCAAAGTTGTGAATGTAACGTTACACGGTGAGACGTGGACATGAAACACAAGCCACACATGGACTAACACTCAGCTACGAGTAAATATTCCACGCCGTCGTTTTGCTGCTGCCATTTTGACTTGACCTCATCACTCTGCATTCCACCATTCTCTTTATCCCCTTCGTTTTACATTTTTACATGTTAATAATATTAATAAAATAAGGATTCAACTCATGTTCTCATATTTATCAAACAAAACAATTGCGTATAGTAAAGTTATGTTGATTTTAGTATCATAATATAATATGTTTCTTATAAGACAATTAAATTTACTTGATTTTGAAGAAAAATAACAATAAATATTCATATGAGTTACGAATTATGAAGTAAACACTCATTTTTTATTGGGGAAAACACTATACAATAGTAATCAAGTTTCAAGTTTTTTTCAATTAAATCACTCATATTTTGTTTTGTTTCAATCAGGTTATTTAACTTTCAATTTGTCTCAATTAGATCACTTAAATTTCAATTTGTTTTGTAAAACGAGAGGGGCAACTACTATATTATCGTAAATGATACATTTACTAATAAAAAATAAAAAGTGTTGGCTTTAATGTCGTTTAAGTTGTTTATAAACATATAATATGAAGGTAAAAAAGATAGTATTAGAACATTTATTAAAAATTAAGTGACCTAATTAAGCTAAAATTGAAAGTTGAGTGACCTAATTGAGACAAAATTGAAAGTTAAGTGACCTAATTGAGACAAAATAAAATATGAGTGACTTAATTGGAATAAACTTGAAACTTGGATCCTATTCTAAAAAGTCGCCCTTTCTTATTATTATGTCATGCACTAGTGAAAGTTGGAGTTCAAGGAGCTAAAACCCCTTTGGTAGGGAGGGCAGCGCCCCAACCAGGGAATAGGAAAGAGCCTCATATAACTTACTGCCAATCAAGAAAGTTTGATCCATTCGTAGCAAATAATCGTTAGTTGTAACTACGTACTAATAAGTAGTAATTCGTCATTAGCGAAGTTGAGCATTACTAATTGTCTACTAGATCAAGGTTGCCAGTGGTAACTAAGCTACTATTGATAGAGTTTTCTGCAAAGCAGTTTCCAAAGATTTAACTTTATACATGTCATTTGTTCGTTGTGTTGGTTCGTCCCCAGTTTTTGTTTTATTTATCCGGTTGAATTTTAGATGATTACCACAAAATATTTAATGCGACATGACTGACAAGAGATCCACCCTACAACTACAAACTTCAAATCCTGCATTAGTTATAACTAAATGTGTGTGTATATTATATGTATATACCAATTGTACTTGTAAATATGATGTGACAATCTTATATATAAATACCAACAGTTGAGCATCATTCAAAGACATCCCAACCAACAAAATCAAGATATCTTCAAGTAATACTAATTAGTTAGGTAAGAAAGATGTCTTCCAATTCAAAACTAGTCTCAATTTTCATCATATTTATGCTATGTCTATCCACCAAAGCCTTGTCACAATGTGAAGATGAAACCAACAACCCTTGCAACAGCAAATCCAAAGCTTTACCCTTAAAGATCATTGGCATAGCAGCCATCCTCATGAGTAGCATCTCAGGTGTTTGCTTACCTCTAATCACTCGTTCCATCCCCGCCCTTAGCCCCGACCGCAGCCTTTTCGTGATCGTGAAAGCTTTTGCTTCGGGCATCATTTTGGCCACTGCATTTATGCATGTGTTGCCGGACTCTTTTGACATGTTGAGATCAAGCTGCTTGGCTGATAACCCGTGGCAAAAGTTCCCTTTCACGGGCTTTGTTGCTATGTTGTCCGCTATTTTCACGCTCATGGTGGACTCGATGGCTACAAGCGTGTATACAAAGAAGAACACTGTTGTAGCGGCTGAAGGCGGTCATGAGCCCATCGACCAGGAGATGGCTGTGACAGGTGGTGGTGGCATGCATTTTCATGGACACAATCATGGCCAAAAGGGCGCGATAGGGCAGCAACTTCTTCGTTATCGTGTGGTGGCCATGGTTAGCTAGTTCCATACAAATATTAATAATTCCTTTTTCAATATTTGTGAAGATTTAGTGATTTACGGTTATGGATTACTTGATCAGGTGCTTGAACTTGGAATAGTTGTTCACTCGATAGTGATCGGGCTTGGAGTTGGGGCGTCAAATGACGTATGCACGATTAAGCCGTTGGTGGCAGCTCTTTGTTTCCATCAAATGTTTGAAGGCATGGGCCTTGGTGGCTGCATTCTTCAGGTATTTTATATATTCTGCATTATTTAGTATATGATAGGATGCGAGGTCGGCTTACGGCTGATGCACGCACTCTTACCCTGTAAATCTACAAGATGCTGTTTCTATCCCACAAACTTCATATGTATGATAAAAAATTTTAATGAATATACGATAACAGGCTGAATATAAAAGACTGAAGAAAACAGTAATGATTTTTCTCTTCTCCGTAACGACTCCATTCGGGATTGCTCTTGGGATCGCGTTGTCAAAGACGTACAAAGAGAATAGCCCGAGCGCGTTAATCACAGTCGGGTTACTCGACGCTTCATCATCAGGATTACTTATCTACATGGCGCTAGTCGATCTTCTTGCAGCCGATTTCATGGGCCCCAAGCTTCAAGGAAACATTAAGCTACAAATGAAGTCTTATGTCGCGGTCTTGCTCGGTGCTGGTGGGATGTCTCTCATGGCAAAATGGGCTTAAAATTTGGTACTGGATGAAGAAAGATTCCATAATTTTGTCAGCATTTATACTTTTACTGATTGTAAATGACAAATAAGCTTCATTGCTGTAACAAGTTTTAATTTTGATTCTAGTTTCAATATCCAAAACACACATCCAAACATCCCCTAAGTTAACCAAAACACAAACCAACAATTACAACATTTGTTTGTTTAAAAATTATGAGTCTAAATTCTGACAAACAATTTCTACTTCACTGACTAAAAGAACATTCACAGCCCATAAATATGCCTCGTGGGTGATACTAATTACTAAATACTAAAATCATATGCACAAAAACAAAAATAAAAATAATAATAAAAAACAACAATTGCAACATTCGTTGGTTTATTAATAATTATTATCGTACTTGAGTGGTACTTTGTCTGGGTGTGATCAACGGAGATCCTGATGGTGTTGACCGCCGTTGATGATGTCCCACGGGTGACCTAGGGACCGGACTAGAACCCGTACGATGATCTTTTAATTCACTTTTGGTGGCTTGAAGCTCTTCTAGACTGGCTAAAACCTGAGACATTCGTGGTCGGGATTTAGGTTCTATGTTAAGACATTGTGAAGCAAGTGTGGCTGCAGTGAAGGCACTTTTTTGAGGGTACTGTCCTTCTAGTCTAGTATCCATAATCCTAAACAACTTTCGTTTGTCTCCTAAATACGGTTTTGTCCATTCGACAAGATCCTGCTCCACACCAATCTTGTCTTTATCGACAGCTCGACGTCCCGAGAGTAGCTCTAGCAAAACTACCCCGAAGCTGTACACATCACTCTTTGTAGTTAATCGACCTGTTTTGTCATAACACACGTGTTTAAACGTTTATGTGCTTTCATAATCATTTTAAAAACAAGTTTTGTTGTATTTAAAGTTAAAAGAGTAAGAACCTGTAGCAATGTATTCCGGTGCAGCATATCCCTGTGTACCCATTACTTGGGTCGACACATGGGTCCTATCGCCCGTGGGTCCTGCTTTCGCTAAACCAAAATCCGATAGTTTTGCATTAAAATCCTGTAGTGATCATGATGGGAATGAGCTATGACAGAAACGCAATATATTCATTCTCAAAGGGGGTGAACGGAAAATAATATAAGTGGCTAAAGCGTAATATGTTGGTAGTATAAGTAATAGATGATAAGGCTTGTTAGGGTTAGGATTAAGTTTGTTTAGATCTTTAAGGCTCCTGCGTGATGCATGGAGAGAGGGCATAGCCCTGGAATATCTTGTAACTTCCTCTTTACGTTTCAGTAATACAATCGTTCGTCTATATTGTTCCTATTTTCTTCCCTAAATCCAATCTATCACTATCAACTCATATCGATTCTTAACAGATCATCAAATAATTTGTTTATAACACAATATATCCAACATGTGCAATTTAAAAAAGTGTTTTTTTGTTATCATACCGCATCAAGAAGGATATTTGAAGCCTTGAAATCGCGATAAATAATTTGGTCTTTCGCATCATGAAGGAAAGCTAGGCCTCTTGCAGCACCTATTGCTACTTTGAGTCTTGTAGCCCATGGAAGCGGTTGAGGACCCCCTGTAAATCCAAACCAGATCATTTTAGAAGATGAATATTTATATATAATACAATACAATCATTAATTAAACAAACACTTAGAAATCTTACTTCTAAAAAGATGATTTTCCAAGCTTCCTTTAGGCATGTACTCGTACACCAAAAGCCTATTGTCACCCTCCGAGCAGTAACCAATCAGTTTTACCAAATTAGCATGGTGTAACTGCCCAAGATACGTTACTTCCGTCTGTAAAGCAAAAACATCAAACAATCACCAAAATTTCGAAACGGGAAAGAGTATGGAAAATACAGGTAACAGAAAGTATTTATACCAGCCATTCCTTGTGACCTTGAAACCCCTCGGTTTTAAGTTTTTTGACAGCAATGACAGTTCCAGATCCGGGCTTTGAGGCCAAATGGGTGGCTTCATCAATCCAGCCTTTGAAAACGTACCCGAATCCACCCTCGCCTAGAAGACTGTCAGGTCGGAAGTTTCGGGTGGCATTCTTTAACTCTATAAAAGAGAAGGGTTTCACATTTGGTGATGCTAATATTTCTCCCTCGGTTCTCGGTGTAGAGATACTTTCTATACTGCTGCTTCCACCACTGTAAGTCGAAATTGTCATGCTCGAAGGACCAGAAGACGAACTGGTTTTACTTTCCACTTTTGATATCCCTGTTAATAACAAAACCCGTAGCGTATTGTGTATTATTGATCAACTATTTATAAAAGTACAATATCTTTTCGCTATGGTAATGATATAACAATAAACTAGGCTTGGAAATTTTGACCCACCATCCCAAATTTGGTTGATACGGGTCTCTTTTTTTTTTTTTAAATTTAGTTTTCTCATAAAACAGCAATAGACGCGTAACCGGTGCCTGTACACGAATAACCTTGCGCAGGTACGCGCGTAACGCTGCATCGTATGCATAAACGGTGGCGGTGCGCGTGCAACTTGGCGTCGGTACTGGTACGTGCGAACGCGGCATCGAACATGTAACCAGTGCCGGAATGCGCATAACCCACATTAAACACGTGTAACTAACGTCGCGCTTAACAGGCGTTGGTTACTCGTGCAGAGACAGTTACACATCAAGCACTAGGGGTGAGCAAGATAAGGGTCGGACTCTTGAAACCCGGTTACCCGAGGGTATGTAATATGGGTAGGGTTAAGGTTCTTTAAATTTCACCTTAAAGAGTAAAAGGGTTTCAAGGGTCGGACCCTTATTCAAACCCTTGATCTGTTTACTAGTTTCTAGATATACATTAGATTTGCGATTCATCTGAAATTCAGGAGAGATTTGTATTTCGTATATGATTCATCCTAAATTTCCCAACCACCAAGAAAAGTAAAAATAAAGGGTCATACTACTTATTGGAAACAGATATACATGAACCACTGAATTTTCTCTATATTTAATTTGTGAATGTGAATATTATTTGCATCAGGTCAAAATAAACTTTCAAAGTTAGACTTTACTATGTTATTAAATGAAAGTATAGTTGTTTTAGGATTCATATATTTAAGTCATGTATGAGATATATACAACTAGTAAGTGCAGAAAATGATGTGTGATTACTGCCTTAAAGGGTAAAGGCTTGGACCCTTGAAACACTTAATTATACCCGACGTTTTTTTTTTAGAGGGTAGGGTCTCGGGTCCACGTTTCTTCCTAAAAGAGTAAAGGGTCCAGGTCGGATATTAGCTAAAAGTGTTGGGTCTTACTCTTTGAACAGTCCTATCAAGCACCAAATTAAACGCTTACCGGGGCCGGGTTACGCGTGTTACATGGCGTTGGACGCACGTTTCATGTTTTTGTATGCGTAACCCGCATTTAAGCACGTGTAACTTACGCCACGCTCGTAACTAGTGCCGAAAACCAGAACCAAAGCTGAATGTACCGTAGTTTCAAAGGAAACCATTTATTAAACAAACCCGAAACCTATTCCCACCCGAACCTGTTTAAATTAACTCTTTTTTGACTTGACCCGACCCGACCCAAATTTCAATTTCCGCAATTTGATTTCTTCAAATCCAAATTGGGGAAAACTGGTTGGACTCCAATTTGGTACCCAAATCAAAATCTCCAATACTATTAACATTTGGAGGAATAATTGCATCAATTTGAACTAAATAAAACAACTTACCAGATGCTCTGGAAGTAAGTGTTGCATCCACTTGAGCAGAAGAGGAATTCAAGCAGTTACCCATGAGGATGAAGATGATTTGTAAATTAATGAAGTCTTAAGGATCTGTGGCAGCAAAATGAAAAGAAATTGGTAGGAAGTTACAGACGAGACCAGCGATGTACTTTGTTCTAGGTTGACTAAGTACATGCCAACCACGATGGCTCTAGTATTTTATTTGTTTCTTTCACACGTTTCACATTTTAATATTACTATAATATAATAATGCTATGCTATCTAATTTCAAATCATCTTATTGTCAACAAATTTAACTTGTTTTCGCATGTAAAATACCTCCAAACCTGTTCATACCAACTTGGCCGGTTTCGCCACGTTATAAGCAATAAGTGTAACGGTTGTTTATATTACGTGCTAGGTACTTTGGAAAAATAGGAACGAAAGCGACGGACTAATGTAACCGGGTGAGAAGATTATAGATATCAAACTGATCATGTTTAATAGGGTGAAAACACATTTAAAGTGAAAGTCGATCTCATGGGAGAGGTAGCATGAAAGCCTTGGGTTTGCTTTAGATGATTTTGATTATTACTTGTATCTTACTTTTTGTCTTTACGATTTATTTGTGGATCTACTTTTTGGTCATTTGCGGTTATATTTCAAAGCTTCTTGTTGCGTATTTTTTTTAATTTATGTCTTTTGTTGCGTGTTCAAGAGAAAATCAATAACATTCGGTTTACGATCTAAACCAACAAGGTAAACCAAACATGTTTGATGTTTCATAGCGTAAACTAAACTGATCAAGATGTAAATACGAAGAAACATATTATAAATCTAAGTTTAATAAAAAACAAAAGGAGTATTTTTTATCTCATGTATATACATTTAACAACTATA
Organism: Bidens hawaiensis; assembly: GCF_021521415.1. NCBI lineage: Eukaryota > Viridiplantae > Streptophyta > Magnoliopsida > Asterales > Asteraceae > Bidens > Bidens hawaiensis. Next base: position 56,163 of record NW_027493385.1, on the reverse strand, counting down.
ATACTTAATGCACGTGGTATTTCTATTTACAATACGTATAGATTATTAAGTTAACCGATTCTGTGTTTTAGCCTTTTTTTTCTTACATTTTTTTTCTTGAACCCTATGTTTCTTTAGAGGTAAAATGTTTGGTATTTTTTGACTGTACTCCATTTTCAAATATCTAATATAACTACAATCTTTTTAAAAAAAGATCCACCCATACCACTAAAGCTGACTGTTTTTACTGGTTTGGTCAAGTTTCTTATAATACCATAGTTACCGGTTTGGCTGAAAAATCTAATCATACCGTAAGCATGTATACCAAGCTGTACAAGGTTAAATTATATGTGACTAAAATTTTAAGATATGGTTGTCAATGAATACGCATTAAGACCTTTGTAGTCTAGAAATAAACTCATTTTTCCTATGAACGCGTCCACATATATAAAATAAAACAATTAAATATTGATTGAATGCAAGAAAAATCACTTGAGAGCTGGCCTACTTATAAAAACAATATTTGAGTTGACCACGTTGATTTACTTTCACGCGAGATGTTTCGTTTTTTTTTTTCTTTTAAATTCATTTCTTATGACACCTATGATACTTCTGACTTCGTAAAAGATTAAAACTCTTAAAGTTAACGTCACGTTTATTTTTCTGCACTCAAATCATTTTTTTTACAGTTTCTTAGTTATTATTCATATTATATTTTTCCCTCAACCGTGGTTTAATGATTAAAGGCAAGATAAAGTATCAATTTGGTTTTTCGTACAATCTATTTTTATTTGATAATTTATCACAATTTAATAAAGACTAAGCATTACGCTTTCATGGTCCTTACTCCTAAACGTTGGACAACTTCAACGAAGATGCATGCGTTTTTCAATATAGCTTCTTGCATTCGGACTGCTTGAGCCCACAAACTGTTCTCAGTTAACACAAATCTACCCATTTGACCTTTCGAGTAAGTGACGGACCTATAAAAAAAATTCAAAGGCATCCTAATTTTTTTATTTTATTTTATTTTTTTCATATCAACGAAGGATTTTGTTATATGAAAGTGACGAATCTTAAAGGTTTGTGGTATACGATACATATAAATTGCACTTCGCCAGAAAAGTTAAGGGATATCATGGGCACTCCTTGACCCCACGTAGACCTGGCACTTATTGTAATACGAGTTGCTAAATTTTGGTTCTATAACTCGACTTGATAACGGTGCTCTCCACTTGACCAAGTGGCAATCAGATAATCACCATTTCATAAGGTAGTCTAGTCTAGTAGGATCAGGCCATGTCTTATAAGAATAAGATCAGTGAATCATATGGAGATGGTTTATTGGTTGAGGTTTCATCACCGGAGAAATAACACTTGTTAATCTGCCTTGCTTGTGGTGCGCGCATATAATGTATATATGTGTGAACCCTCGGGTGGGCAAAAGTTAAATTGCACTAATTTTGACGTTATTTTATTAATCTCTTGAAAATAACGTTAAAAGTGGCGGAAGGTTAATCAGGCATCATGTGGTGGCGTTGATAGAGGAAGACAAGGGTACATGCACCATCAGCCGGTGTCCCGATGGTTGAGTGTTATGTGCCTTATGTCCAAGGCTTAATGCAAAACTACTATCGAGCCAGGGGCCTCACCGGAAGCAGTCTCTCTATTCTTACGGGATAGAGGTAAGACTGTCTACATCTTACCCTCCTCAGACCCTTCCATAGCTTTGCTATTGGTGGGATATACTGAGTACGATGATGATGATGATGATGATGATGACACTTGTTAAATTTTAAATCCACGTTAGTTCGAAGCAATGCGAATTGGCCTAGCTATTATGTACCAAAATCCGCATTTGAAGCATTAAGGGAAGTTTCCTCACATATGCAAGTAATGTAGTGTTTATATCAAATTTCTTAAGTTGTATATCATATCAACATTAGACGTGAAGCATGTTGTGTATTAAAAATGTACGGCAAATACAACAAACAAACAAACAATCTGGGCTAACAAGAATATGCTTTATATCTCGTGAGTGTGTAAGTTACCGTAAAAAATCAAATTGATGTCTTATACTACTATGTGCTCTAGCATCTCTAATGGGAGGTTTATAAGGTGCTTGAAATCTATGTAGAGAAGAGAGGAGGGAAGCTTTGTGAGATAAAAGTAAGAGAGACGAAAGAGAAATCTGTGTGTGTGTGTGAGAGAGAGAGAGAGAATGTGATATGGTCGTGATATGGATGTATTTGGAAATAAAAACACATCCATCATTGTAAATATTGTAAGGCTAACCGGTATACATCGGTGGAGACCATTCACGCATCCTCGTGGCACCCCCCCCCCCTTCTCTTCACGTCATGTGGCTCATTTCCAACTTGTTTTGGGGCCAGACCGTTCCAACGGCTAGTTTTTTTTTAAAAACAAAATCAATTAATTATACATATATAAATCATTTCCAATCCAAAACAACATACCAGATTAACCAAAACACTTTCTATTTCTCTACTCTTCTACACACTCTCTTTTACAACTCTAAAAAAGGATCCCAACTCTAACCCGGTCCCGAAGGCAACACAAGGGTCAGTTTTAGCTTATGATGATGAGTCAAGTATAGCGCATACCTCGCTTCACAATGTCGCTCAAGTCAACCCTTTAAATCGAAGAAGATGTTCAAGAGGTGGTGCCGGAAACCTAAGTCAAACCCGTAAAAAAGAAGTTGAAAATGCGGGCCATTAAAGAAACTGTTAAACCGTTAGCTAGAGAGAAAGCTTTCAAGTGGAATTCGGTCGAAGAAGTTGCTTTGGCAAAAGCTTGAGGTTAGTGAAAGCAAAAAATGCGTCAAAGGGTATTGTTTTTTATTATTTAATTTTTTTAACGATCTCAATAATTTGAATTTGTTTAAAATAGTTTTATATTTTAGTTTATTTATATGTTACTAAGTAATGCGCACTTGGGACCGTGTTTTAGAGAGGCCGCCATGATCAAGTTTCATCAAATTTTACAAGAACCGACTTATCGATTACATGGTTCCCTAAACGGAAAGTTGAGGGAGATGAGAAGAAAGTTAGATTGATTTAACAAGCTTTACCTCAACGTCAAGAGCAATCCAAAGAGTGGTATTAATGATGCTTTACAAGTTGGCAGACGAACGATATATTTCCAAACGTAAGTCTTTATTATTAAAATTTAATTATTTTATTTTTATTATTAAACTGAATTTTTCATCATTCAAATTTAAATTCCACTATTAAATTAAATATCCTATTAATTAATTTAATTTTTATCATTAAATTGACTTTTTGATTGAGTCTCCATAGAAATCCATGTATAACTCAATCACTCACTTTATTTATTGGCATTTTCACGATTATTGTTGAAATTTCATTTTTATTAAGTTTCTTTATTTAGTTAAAATTAAACGGTGGTTCGTAAATACTTCAACTCCCTTCTTTGATTTACGATACATCTTGAGAATTTTGAACTTTTAATGATAACTTCGTTAGTGTTAGAATAGTCATGGTGATTCATGCATTTCTAGTGTTGTGTTTCTCTTATTTTATTGTATTATTTCACATCTCATTTTCACTTTCACTATTAATTTAATATTCGCTGATAAATCATGAATAATCCAATTTAATTATTTCATAATATTTATAACGATTTTGTGGAAATAGGAAGATTCCTCGTAATTCATGGATTCTTCAATTACCCACCTTATATTATATCTAATTTTAAGGATTTAATTGGAATATGATTATCTCGGTGATTCGGGAATATCTGCTTCCCAATTTAATCTATTAACGATTTGTTGAATACGTATATTTTCGCATTTCCATTAATATATCAATTACTATTTACCAATTATTATAGTACTTTAAATTTTGTAATTTGAATTATCTCATCTCAAATTCACAACTTGAAAAGCTATAATTTCATATCAATTTCTCTTTAAATCTCATAAGTTTCTCAACTAATCAAACTCGATTCATCAAAATCTTCGTTAACTTTGTTTAAATTCATACTCTCGGTATTAAGAATTTCATTCCTAATGATTACGATATTTAAAGATTTCATATGTCATTGCTCATTTTAAGATTTGTTGTTAATTAAACTTTTGCGTATTTCATTTCATGAATCAAGTTTCTTATATCTATCAAGTTAACTTCTTATAATATTCTACTCCTAACTTAGTCTCGTTCATCATGATTCATTTCAAATGTGTGCTTCAAGAAATCGATTTCAATCTTCAAAATTTATATTTTTGCAATAAAATATGTTTTAGAAAGTACACTACTTTATTAATCAACTCGAACATTCATTTTTAGAAATGTTTCATACATTGATTATCTTTTGGATTTATATTTAAATTAATCAAAATTTTAGTTTTCAATGTCTTATAAACCACGTGATGGGACGAATTTTGCGGACCATCCGACGATAAGAGTAATTATGGTCGCGAACATAATTATCCAAGTCCTCGCATGGAAATCATAATGCGTACAATTGTGTGTCATAATCTAGAACCTAAAGTAGTTTGAGTAATGATGCAAATGTTTAAATGATAAGGACATGGTGGATGCGCCGCTGGTACATCCTATATATAAGTGTCCTTATCGGATTGTCATTTGGAGCGTTGCTTCAATTATTAGAAGTTCTGTGTTATGGTATTTTTTTAAAAATTTTAATTATTTTTCAAAACGATTATGTTTAGTTTTCCGTAATTTCGGACGAAATTTCCTAAAGTAGGGGAGACTGTAACATCTCAGATTTTTCATATTCGTATTCGATTACATATAACCCGATTCGGGAACGTTATTCGGATCCTAATTATTAATCAAATCAAACATTAATAAGTATTCCTTTATGTATTTTCATTTCATATTCTTTATGTTTTCAAAGTTGTGAATTTATGGTTTAAACTTTAAAATATTCAATATTTAACCATTAATAAAGTTCAGGGACTAATATTGTCAAAAAATGAATTGTTTTCCCTCTTAAACCGGAGCGTCGCGCGGTGGTGGTGGCTAGGGCCGCCGCACGCCACCTCCACTCCACTGTTTTGATTGTTTTGATTAACTTGTTTTCTAGTTCGTTTTTGACACAAAATTGTTTATTTTTGGACTACATCGAGTGTTTTAAGCCCCAAGAAATCTCACATAGACTAAATACTTGTCCATATACATTAACCCTTCCTCAAGAATTAATTTTACTGCTTATAATGTTGATTTAGTCATTAAAACTTGATTCGGTTTCTTAAACGAGCAAACTAACTGAATATGGTTCGTTTTTATGTATCTTATATAAACAAGACATATTTTCCTCTGTCACAACTTCCCTAAACCCTAATTATATTACTATCAGCCATCACCCACCTCCATTCTTCATAAACTTCTTTGTTTTTGCCATATTACTTGAAGAAACAAGCTTTAGTGTTTAACTTTGCGGTGATATTAACCTTTGACCTCATCTTTCGATCGATTCATATACTTTCCAGGTAAGTTGTTCATTGTAAATCATTCATATATATATTCCCTAGTCAATAATCTTCAAGCAATTTCTGAGATTGAAGGGTATTGACGGGTCAAATTGATTAAAACCCGCTAAAGGGCATGATAGTCAACAAGTTTGACTACTCGTTTTCTCATGCTTCTGGTAAGAACTGACGTTCATTTCAGAAGACTTTTATTCTGGTAACGAAATTTTAAGGCTATTGACCAAAATCCAACTTCCGACTCGCTGTTTAGATTATAGTTAGTACCGACTCGCTTAAACGTTTAAATTATCATAACCGGAGTTCTAGACGTCCGTTTGGAACGATTCCAGTGGCAACGAGTTAGGTTTTACTCATGTTTTCTTATCTCAAAGTTTCAGGTCAGTTGGTTTATTTCAATCGACGCATTAGAAGACGATCCATTTAATTCTTAATTCGTTTATCACCTTTTTTATTCACTTGCCTACATTTTAAGGTGAGTTTTATCATTCCCCTATTTTACTGAATTTTCATAAGTTTTGGGGACATATGCGTATTAACCGTATTTCGTATTATCTATTTATCTCAAATTAGCAAACAAATGATTGTGTGTATTTCGATCAAATGTTATTTGTTACTTGTTTATGTGCTTATGTGTTTATATTCAATCATTTTCTGGAGAGGTCCATCAGAAGTCTAGCAAGTCAGTATGATCATATGCCGTCGTAGTAACCAAAGCCCATTCGCATGGCAATGGTAAACCGACAATCACAGTTAGTCATTGTAGCCAATGCCCATTTCGCAAGGCAACGGTTAAATGACACACTATCATGTTTATGATTTGATTGTTTATTACCGCATTTATTTTATTTTTTTGCTCATTTATTTATATTATTATTATATCATGCAAAACTGGTCATAATCTCACTCAACATGTGTTGTTGACAAACTCTATTTATTTTCTACGCGTATGCAGATTATTGTTTGACTTGAAGTTTGACGTGAAGGACATCTAGAAAAGACTTTAGGGAAAATAAATGAAGACTATTATTAATTCTATCATGTTTGGAATATTTATTTTGGATTATTTGTTTGCCTTTGAATGTTTGTGCACTTTATATGAAATAATTAATTTAATTGGATATTGTCACATTTCTATTTATGATAGTATCTTTGAGCTGTGAGCAATCGGCTCACGCCCTGGTTAGGGTGTGACATGATGCTGAGTCGGTGAAGAGGACAAAACCATCTGAAAGTAGAGAGTTTAGCATGGGTGGTTCAGGATGCCAGTTGTAACCATGATCTTAATATGAAATTTAGCGATGATGATCCGGTAGAACCAGAACGCTCGATTGGGAGGGACAAGGCAAAGGGAACAGGGTCGTTCACAAACACAATCGAAGACTCGAAATTGGTTTGTTATAAAGGATGAGTTTGCAAAGTTTTATGAGTTGCAAATTGAGAAAATGAAAATGAAACAAAAAATAAGTGAAGAGGCAGCCGAGATTGAACGAGAAAAATCTGTTGAAGAAGTTTGAGTGGAGGGAGAGGCAGAGCGGAAAGATTTCAATCTCTTAACACGAGATCTTAGCCATCTTCATGGAGAAGAACTCCAGTTGGCGTTGTCATTGAAACGAAAAATTGGCAAAAAAAATATAACATAAATTTATAGTTTTTTGGTTATTTATGTTTAGTTTTTATTAGGTTTTATTTTCTAGTTTTATAGTTTATAATTTACATTTTTTTAATTAATGTAATCCTTTTAACTTTTTAAATATTTATTTTAAATATATACATTGTATTAAATACAAAATAAAGATAGAAAATGGAGAATGACCCATATAAGTGGTTTAAGGATGAGGTTGTGACGTGTGCGAACATATATATATAATTTGAATAAAAGTTTCACACAAATTGAGGTTTTAAAATGATTTTCACCTACAACCAAATCACACATGAAAGGCAAGTATACTTATCGTTTGTAGCAGAGTGTCAATTCATGGACACAGCTAACTTTTGATACTAAATCTTTGTAAACGATTAAACCGAACAAGCAATATAAATGGGTTTTCAAATTACTAAACTAGCATACAACAACAAGAAAGAAAATAAAATATAACTAACAAACAATCCAAACAAAGCTACTTAGATTATGCATCCACTTAAACTTAGTGACAAAATGACAATGATAGTGGCAAACATCATGAATCAACCATCAATATCAAATTCCAATCAAGGCAACCTAATACTAACAGTAAAACATCATGATGGGTGTTCATCAAATTAATAACCATAGATTAGTAAGTTTGTCAAAACTACCTAATCTCGTAATTAAAGAAAAGCTAGCATGAAAACAACACCCTAACCACCTAAAATCATGTAAAATAGACAATGTCCAAGAAAACAAGTTAAACACATTAATCTTTTAAATAGTAAAATATGAACTAAGGATTATGACCATAATCTCTAGCAAACATTAACTAATTCAAAGAATCATGTTATCATGTAAGGCCCCGGTACCGGTAACCCTACTTTCGTGTTGGATTTACTCATAAACACAGTTCTAAATATCAGAGTTAATTAAAAACTTTACGCGGAATATAAAACTTTCATAAAACATTACATATCAATTCATAATCATGTCTTAAAACATTCCTCTTGTCTTTCAAAATCAAAACATAACTTATAAAACATATCAGATCTTCAGATGCCAGGCTTTAGTCTTCTGCCATGTGTCCTCCACTCAAGCCAGCTGTCTCATCCTACTCACCTGCGTGCATACTAAAAGTCAGCTACGCTGAGTGAGTTCTAGTTAATCATACAATACCATACAATACCTTATTACATACATACGTACTTAACCTCATAACTTTCTTTCATACACACATAAGTACTCATACCTTCATTCTTACTTACATACTTTCCTTCTTACTTACATACTTTCTTTACATTCATAATCATACGTTTTTAAGAGCCTTACGCCCTATAACCTCACAGATATTATAAGGGTCTGGTCCCTAACATCACAGATATTATAAGGGTCTGGTCCCTAACATCACAGATATTATGAGGGTCTGGTCCCTATCCTCACAGATATTGTAAGGGTCTGGTCCCTAACATCACAGATATTATAAGGGTCTGGTCCCTAACATCACAGATATTATAAGGGTCTGGTCCCTTGTTTTCGAATATTAGTAGGGTTCGATTCCCTCTTCGTTACCATACAATCATACATCATACCTCGAGTATTATTAGGGCTCGGTACCCTTTTCGTAACCATACAACCATACAACCGTCATTTCCTTCTTTTATTAACTTTATTACGTTCATACACATAAACATACATATCATACTTGCCATATTTATAACGTTACAACCTGACAGTACGTGCAATATCCGAAGATCGTTCACGAACCATCAAGCAATCATTCATACATATCACATATATCACATATGGCTTTATAATGTTACAACCTGACAGTACGTGCAATATCCGAAGATCGTTCACGAACCATCAAGCAATCATTCATACATATCACATATATCACCTATGGCATACACTTATCACTTAGGATAAATGTATTAACAACACATCAAGTATGCACACAGCCCCGAAAACATAACAAGGAATGGGGCTAGAAACTCACCTGAATCCTGTTACGCTCGCCGTTGATCGTAATTCCTTTCTTTAACTGGGCTTGGCTAACTGTATAATATTTACACATATCAATTAACTACTACTACTCGTTTTGTATTTCCATCTATATATGACCCACAACGAACGGGGGTCCGGGGGCAGCGCCCCTGGCAGCGGGGTTCTAGGGGCGGCAGCCCCTAGCAGGGTCCAAGGGGCAGAGCCCCTGGCTGGGGTTAAGCTGCCAGGTCAGCTTGGAAAAATTTTATTTTCGATAACTGCCTTACCACATTTTCCATTAGGTTTTTAATTTATTTTATAATAGAACTTCACTTCAGGCGAAGTTAAACCTTAGGCGAACTTGGCTTCAGGCGAAGTTAAACCTTAGGCGAACTTGGCTTCAGGCGAAGTTAAACCTTAGGCGAACTTGGCTTCAGGCGAAGTTATACCTTAGGCGAACTTGGCCGTAGGCGAAGTTATCCTTAGGCGAACTTGGCCGTAGGCGAAGTTATACCTTAGGCGAACTTGGCTTCAGGCGAAGTTAAACCTTAGGCGAACTTGGCTTCAGGCGAAGTTATACCTTAGGCGAACTTGGCCGTAGGCGAAGTTATCCTTAGGCGAACTTGGCCGTATGCGAAGTTATCCTTAGGCGAAGTTACGCTTGAAGGCGAAGTTACGCTTGAAGGCGAAGTTCATCAGGCGAACTTAATCTTGCAGGCGAAGTTATCGCGCTGCAGATCTGTTTGCCCATAACTCCTTCGTTTCTTAGCCAAATAACTCGATTTTGGTACCCACGGAATCGTATGATCGGCGCCTACAAATCCCAACCATCAAACCGGCCTAAAATCGACGTTTTAGGGGTCCGATTTGGGCAGTTTGGGTTTCGGGTCCGGTTAACCCATCCAATCCTAACCATTTACAGTAATAATAGATTTGTTGGATTGTTCTTACCTTACCAACTCAGATCTATCAACAAAATCTCGGGTTTCGGCTTCGAATCTTGATCGGTTAGTATGTGTGTGTTTTGAGGAGTGTGTGGAGTGTGTGTGGAGTTTGGTGAGAAATGAGATATTTTGGGATTTTGGGGGTATTTATATCCCTGAAATCCCATTCTCATTTATCCTATCTCAATTAATCCAAGTCCATGACCCGCTCCTACTCGATATTAATAATTAAAAACGCGAAATCACTATCATAACTTTCTTTATTCAACATTATAAATTTTAGGATGTTACATATCACCATACAATTTTCCAATATTAAGTAATAGGTTTCATGCTTGTTAAAACTCATAACCAAGTTAATTTTCATTAGTCATTTCTAACTTGATGATATAAACAAAGAGTGTACGCACAAACTAAGTTCATAAACAAATACTCAACACATAGTTTTCCAACATATTATGGTTAAGCATCTATCAAACTAACAAGACTAGGAATTATAACAAGCATTCAACCATTAAACTCTATTCAAGAACATGTCATAAACTTAAAGAACACCAACTTGCCAAAATCATGCATAGATAAATATCACATAAGAAAAAACTTCAACATAATCTAAGTAACAAGAGTATTTAGCCCATAAAGCTTGATACAACAATCAAAATCAAAATAATCTAACAAATCATGTTCAAGAACAAAAGAAATGCAAACTAGGATGAATGATGACTGAATACTTGAAAGGATGATCAAACAATGATGGAAGCCTTGAATTCTCCCTAGACATAAGACAATTTTCCAGCAATTTTAGAGAATTCCCCTAAGGCTCCACAACAAAAATGAAGATAATAGAGGTGTATATATGCTGTCTGGACGACGGTCGTGCCAAATGTTGCACGGTCGTGCCAAATTGTGGAAAATTAACGCCTTGCTTTAATCTGATCAAAAAGTCAGATTTCTCTGTTCTGGCATGGTCACCCGCACAGGCTTGCACGGTCGTGCCAATTTGAAATATCTCGGCACTTGATCCTACACTGGCTTGCACTGGCAAATTTCCTGGTAAGCACAGCTGTGCCAGGTCTGGCACGACCGTGCGGGCTTGGCAGATTTTGGGGTTTTGTCCAAGAAACGCCCTTTTTCATGTTTTCTTTGTCAGGCGGGCGCCCGGACCTGCAAATTCACAAATAACTCAAAAAAGTATCAAAAACAATGAATTTGCATGGAGTTCGACTTAAATATGAGGATAATTCAATGCAATAAGATGTACACTTTGTGTTGCATCAGGTTGCATGAAAGAAAAATTGGCGTGATGCACACGTGACCAATGAAAAGAAATGACTCAAATAAGCCATACTTCTTAACCTATATACCAATATTAAAAACAAAAGACCAAAACTACAAAATAATAAAACTTTAATACAACAAATAGTAATTTTTTACATAAAGGACATCAAAAATATGTTAAAAGGGTATTTTATTCACCAAAAATGCTAACGAATAATCCCCGTTATCTGAGGTAATTCATACGCTCGTAATCGTAGAAAACGTCTGGTAGCTCAAACCCATCATCTTCTATTACAGAAAAACTCCGTCATCCGAATGCCCAGTGCGGTAAACACAGTTAGGATCAAATTCGAACTTGAAATCTTGCCGTCTATAGTCTAAGTTTTCACTACCATGTAAGGTAAAGCTTATTGCCCATTGAAGAGTATTTAATATTCAAAATTAAAAAATAAATTAAATGTAATATTTTTCAATATCAAAAAGACTGGGATTTATTGCTATTTTTTTAAACAACCACTGAATCTTCCAAATAGGCTATTGGCTAAATTCACCATATCGAGATACACTCGTTTTTTGATCCGGAAAAAACCCTCACCTAAGGCCAACGCTCGTGAACACTCACCCAAAGGTACGACAATGCGGTCAGATATAACACGTTCAGTTCAAGGATCCAACTAGTGAAAGCCATCTACTCACCTATTCTCCCATCATCACCCTGGTGCCTTTGAAACTAAATGTTGTGGGCAGGAATCGAACCTGGGTGAGATAGAACACAAGTCTCTTCCTTACCACTAGCTCATTGGCGGGATTTTCGGCTATTACCAAATATTTGATATCTTGAATTCTTGATGACTAAATTACGCTTAAATAGTGAAAATTCCCAAACTAGCCATTTTTTACCAACGTTTTCCAATTATAGCCCAACACCAAAAAACAATAGCCAAATTATTCTTTCAGATCTGACGGAAACAGTTCTAGATCCGACATAATTTTTACCCTACCCCGACACACCACGTAGCATGTTAATCCGTTGGATCCGACATATTGAGTTTCCGCCCGACCGTTTAGCAGGACAAACAGTCAGAGTAAAAGACAGTCAGCTTCGATGGAAACAGTTTCTGAATAGTCTGAGTCGATTATCTTTTATAATATAAAAATCGTCGGACGTCTTACACAACATCTACTATTAAAATCTACTTCTAAGGTTTAACACGGGTCTGCTCATATCCATTTCAGTGTAGTGAACAACATGAGATTTCAAAGAGGAAATCGTGTTGAGGTGTTCAATACCGGAGATGTATTCATGGGTTCGTACTATATGTGCGACATAGTATCTACCATTAGCAGTAACGAATACATTGTTTCTTAGAGGACTCTGGTTAGAAGTGACGGGAGCAGCCCTCTTAGAGAGATTATATCGATTGAGAGCATACGTCCATTGCCACTGGATATACAGGTTAACAATTTCAGTAATGGAGATGAGGTGGATACGCATGAAAATGATGGGTGGTGGACTGGTAAGATTATTGGTAGAGAGGGATCGAACTACCTGGTGGATTTCGAATACACCGGTCAACAAATTGTATACCCAAAAGAAAGTTTGAGACTTCATCAAAACTGGAATTCACTGATGGTGTTTGGTCTTATTCCAAACAGTAATATTATTGTTTCTTTTGAAATGTAATGTCCATGTTATCAATGAAATGTAATGCCTTTCAAAGTTTTTATCAATAAAATGGTAGCGTTTATGTTATCTTTATAAGTTATGATGATACTTTATACAATTTATTCATCAAAATTATAAATTTTAAACATCAAATAATCTTAACAAAATAAAAAAAAATTCTCAACAAAATAAATATGCAAATAAATAAACAATACAAGCATAATTTATACATATAAAAAAAACTTTATTCCGACGGAATAAAAGACAATCGGCTCCGACCGTTCAGAAAATGTTTCGGTCGGAACCGACTGTCTTTATCTCCGATAGCTCGTCCTGCTAAACGGTCGGCCGGAAACTTAAAACTGTCACACCTCGACCAAAGGCGGCGGAACATGCCGAGGTGTAACGATTGTCCATAAGCACATTACACTAATTAAAGTGACAGTATTTAATAAACTCATTTCATTTCACAACATCGAAAATGTCACGTAACAATTATCCATAAAATAACCATAAACAAGATATCACAAAATATGGCAAATTGATATTGTTCATTTTTACTAATATCCTAAGGTCTTTGATGTCGTTTTCTTCACAATCATAAATCAACCAAGATGCAAACCTGCAACATTTCATAAAATAAAGTTTGTCAACACAAAGGTCGGTGAGCAATTCATAAGTTTAATCATATTAGTATATAATAAATATAGCCACAAAACTTGCATACGAAACGATAAATAAAAGTGGTAATTTGGATAAATAGATATCGCTAAACACATTAGCGACACCTAGCTATAAGGGGATGCCAAATAGTCTAGGATTTTATAGTTATCGTTAATTGCATTACGTTAACGACACCTTGCTATAAGGGGATGCCAAATAGTCTAGGATTTTATAGTTCCACCAACCAAAAGCGATAAACACATAGGCATATAAGCATAGAACACCAAATCGAGCAATTATTTAGGTAAAGTATACAACTACGTTTGTGGTTTAAGATTCAAATATAAAGCATTTTGTTGAATAAGTATGAAATGTCACCCCCAAAATAAAAGATGGAAAATGGGGTATGAAGTACTCACCTTCAAGTAGTAAACTTGAAAGATGATAATTTGGAGATTTGTCGGAACGACGAGTTTAACGCACAATGCCTAAAAAGAAAAGAAGTCTTGAATTTAGAAAGGTTGTCTTGAAGGTCTTTAAACAAAATAAATGTTGAGAAATGTAAATAATTAAAGTTCAAGGTTTAAAATGTGACTATTTAAGAATTTATAATAATAACCCTTTAAAAATGTAAGTTTGCTCGAAACCGGGTTAAAGTATCTAACCTTAATATTTACTCAACCTATGTTAAGTAATAAGGTGGGTAAAATGCAAGAATGCAAATCCCTTTGGAATAAAGATACTAAAACGGGTTTTTTTTATCGAGTGTTCGGGTTGTCGGTTCGGGTCTTGATAATTGGTCAAACCCAAAGTCAACTTTCCAAAATATTGAATGTTATGAGATAACTCAATAAAATTTAATAAGACTTAACCAAGTATGTAGTTCCATTGTTTTAGAACTAACAACGCACGTTAAGCGAGTGTTCGGTTTTGTCGGTCCAAACTTTGTTATGAGATCAAGTTTGATCCAACATTTCCAAGTACTTAAGAAAATATTTAAAAATCAATTTGTAACTATTTTTAAAGAAATATACAAGTCTTGATGGCTAAAAAAAAACACACTTGTGTGTCTTAAGCGAGCAAGAATCGGTTTGGTTCGGTTTCCATCTTACAACAAGTTCATAGACGGTTTCCACATGTCCAAACACTAAATAACTTGTATAATAATGTACAAATAAAAAAATACCAAAAGTTAACAATAAAGTCTTTAAACAAAAGTTCGGTTCTCGGTTCGGATCGTGTTTCGGGTTAAGACCGAGGTAAGATTCTACAAACCCATAACCATAGAATTTGTAAAAATGATTTTAGAAACTTAGATCTAACACTAAGTATGTTTAAACAAACAAAACTAGTAACAAAGTTCGGTTTACGGTTTAGAGCTATTTACGGTTAAACCGAAGCATAGACTCTTAAAAACCCATAACCATGGAACTTGTAAACATTACCAGCAAACTAAAATAAGCAAGATTAATATGTATGAACAAGTTATATAGATGTATATATATCAAGGACACGAAGTCCTCCATGAAGCCTTGCCTTATGGGGTCCGAAACTCACCGACCGGGATCGGAGAAGTAACTACCAAAGGTAAACAAGGGGTGTATATTATATATATGTTGCACAACCATAAACAAGTATTAATAAGGCTACATAAACTAATTAAGATGAAAGACCAAAATCCTTCAAGAACACTTAAGAAGATAACCTTGAATCTTTGATGTTTGAGAGAGTTTTTTTTTTTTTGGAGTTGTAGCAAGGGAAAATGAAGAGGAAAGGTGGTGTAAATATAGGGTAATGTGGGTGGTCAAATATGGGTGTGAGACACAAGAGTTTTCATGCAAAATGGATCAAGACAAACACACAAAACAACAAAAAAAAATAATTAAATAAATAATAAATAAATAAAAATAAAAATAGGATGTTTTCAAGACCCAACAAGTGTGAAACAATATTGTAACATAAATCCATTATTTTGATTATAACATAAGCTTCGGTTTACAAATCGGGTCGGTTTACATAATAAACAAATACAAAAACGAATACAAAAAAGACCTGAAATTGACGAATGTCACAAAAACGTCGGACCCGAAGGATTAACATGCTACGTGGTGCATCGTGGTAGGTAGTGGCAGAGCCACATGTGTTTCATCGGGTTCAGCCAAACCCGGTCAGTTTTCGGTTTAATATAACTTATAGGTACAATTTAATGAGCGAATCATTCTTTTCTGGCAAGCGAACCTAACATCATTTAAAAAAAAAGTATTCGAACGTGATTACGAAAAAAATGGTTAAAAAGGTTTTTTAGTAATGAATAATATTTATAAAATAAAAAAACTAAAAAAATTAATAACAAACATTATTAATCGGCCAATAATAACCCACACATGTTATATAGGTTATAAAAAAGCCCTAAATTATAAATAATATGGATTAATAAAGCTTACGCGATTAATATTAAACATAATACTAAAATAAAAATTAAATAGAAAAATAGACAAAAATAACGACCGGACAATTTTTTTTATATCAACTAGGTCCAGACTATAGTCTCTTTCGTCAGTTCAAGCCAAAAACAACGATGATGTTATGATAGTGATATTGTGTTTTATTTATTTGGCCGTATGACCGACCCGGCCATCTGGCCCAGAAACTTTGACGTTGAAAAAAGATCGAGCACCTAAAAATTTCGAACCCCTAAGAGAAAATTTCTGGTTCCGCCACCGGTGGCAGGGTAAAAATTCTGTCAAATCAGGAACGGTTTTCGTCGGATCCGATAGAATAATTTAGCTCCTTTGGAATTTCTGTTGGTCTTGGGCTATAATTGGAAAAGGTCTGTCTGGCTAGTTTGGGAATTTTCCCACTTAAATAGCGTCACAATGACAAAAAAACACACACCGACAAACAGAAAGACACAATGACGAAAAAAAGACACAACAACGTAATTTTTTTTTATTTTTATATAACAAAATCATACTCATGTTAAAGATAAAAAAATGCTTGTTATTATGGTGCATTTTTTTAAAAAAATATATAATATGAAAATTTTATAAACGTTTTAAAATGATTGAAGAATTAACATTTGACTTGCATGTGGAGAGAAAAAATGTGTACTATTACTTTTATATCATTTTTTCTTTGGTCTCCACTTGACACATGCCAATTAATTATGGCTTCTCATACTTCTCATTTTTGTTGGCCTTTTTAAAATAACTAACACTGAATTTAATGTAATATTTTCCGATATAAAAATACTGGGATTTAGTGCTATTACAAAATATATGAGTTTTTTTTCCCAAAGTAGTGGCGGTAGAAAAATATTTACCATTATGGTGTCACTTAAACACTATTTACCAAAATAGTGTTGATGAAAAAAAAACATTTATCATTTTGGTGTTTTTCATTTATTTTGTATTCACTTTTTTACTTTTAAGATTAGTGCGTTTCTATTAGTTAATCTATTATTTATTTCTGTTTCATATTTCTTAAACAATATTTATCTATCTAATAATTTATTATTTATATTTTTTTATATCAATCAATCTTTTAAATTTTTAAGTAACTCGTTCCAAATATTTTCTTGTTTGAATTTTTTTCATTTTCAATATTTATCTTTTGTCTTTTTGTTTATATGTATTTGTTTTATGGATATTTTTTTTTATTTTGATTTTGGTTTGGTATGAAAACGAACTTAATCAACACCTATCGAGTTCGTGTTGAATAACCACCGCACCGCCTACGTTTTACATCATTTTCTTATATATTTTTATATCCAATCAATCTAAAATTTTATTTTTATTTTTTATCACTCAACCTTTTATATATATATATATATATATATATATATATATATATATATATATATATATATGTTTTGCTAACTCGTTCTAACTCTTTTCTTGTGATTAAAAAAGAAATTCTTAATTAAATATTACCTGCTTAAATGAACTTGCTAAAAAAAAGAAAAACAACAAAAATCAATAAAACCAAGACGTTAGTAAAACACAGGTGTTGCAGTGACTATTAAGTCAAGTTCGGTCAGTATCGGTTAGGTTCGTTAGGACACCGGAACTAAACTAAAAAAAATTCGTAAAATGATCATATTTAATATGAAAAAACAAAAAAAATCGCTTAAGCCCGGATGTTGGCAAAACAAATGAGTCGCAGCAACTACTCAACACGAATTTTTATAAGTATGTATTAGGTTTGCTACGGTACCGGATCTAAACCAAAAGTATAACTTTGTAAAATGAACATATTAAAAAGAAAATCAATTGAAATAAGTAAAACTCGCGCGTTGTTAAAACGCAGATGTTGCGACGACTATTCAACACGACATGATTGTTGTCAATTAGGTTCGTTACGGTACCAACCAAACCAAACCCAAAATACAAAATTCATAAAATGAATGTATTTAAACAAAATGACAAATAAGAAAAGAAATAAAGAAAATATTTAGAATTTGTTGCTGTAAAAAATAAGAAAAAGGTTGATTGATAAAAAAAATATATAAAAAAAGTTATTAGTTTATCGAATAAAAATGTATAAGAAATATGTAACAAAAATCTAACTGACTATATCTTATCTTACTCTACTAGTAAACAAAAATAAAAATGATGATGTGTCATAACCACATTAAATCCTAATTTCTAATCTCTATTCTTCTTAATCCATAATATCTATGAGTCATGGGTTAAAATCATTGGGTTATAAAATAGTCAATTTTCCATTCTAATCTTATAATATTTCATCTTATTCATACTAGCTATCAATGGGTTATGAGCCAAAACCATATTGGCAATTGAGTTATAAAATAGTCACAAAATTAAAAATAAAATATTGAATGAAGATCAAACAAGCAAAAATGTCCTGTTTTTTTATGAATATTATATGTTTCATTATTCAAGGTAACTTACAGACGTGGTTAAAATTTGTTTATATTTGATGACTATTTGAATATTTATGATAAAATAACAAATGTTGCATATAAATAGATTTTATCAAATTTATAAATTTGATATTACAGACTTCTCATTGTTTATACAATACATTTCATTTCTGTTTTACCTTTAATTTTGCTCATTTAGTTCATATAGCAAAACTTATTTTTTTTATTATTTGACAAATCCCGTGTAATACACGGGTTCAAAAGCTAGTTAAAGCAATACATATCTACATGGCTTTTAACTAAGCTATCCATATAAGATTCCACCTCAATACCTTGCTTTTAAAATGCTTATACCTTACCAACTCAACTATAATGAATTAATGTTAACCTTATTTTTTCTTAATTGGTATAGATTCACAAGATATGTTATCATGTATATTATTAAAGTTAACTTTTTTGTTTTATTTTTTTAACCACCCGTGTATCACATGGGCTCTATACTAGTAAATAATATATCAACTAATAAAAAAATGTAAAACCCCGAATCCCGGGAATCCTACAGTTGGTAATCACGTCCACAAATTCACAAAAATTTAAAACCAAACGATTCGTTTTATTTAAAACAAGTTTAGAGTAAATAACAACGGAAAAAGTGTAAGTATTTAAAAATCCCAAATACAGGTACAAGTGTCCAAAAATCAAATATAAATAAAATATATGTTTTATTTGAAATCCTCGACTAGAAATGCCTTCAACCTCCTGAGTAGCATCCAGCACGTCCAAGCGGTAGCATTCACTTCTTAACCTGAAAGTCAATCTAACATACACACAAAGTCAGCTTGAGCTGAGTGAGTTCAAGTTTTCATAAACGACATTCATTAAAAATTTAAATTCCATGAGTATAGAATGTAGGGGAAAATCATGAGTCCATAAAATCACAAATAGCTTTTCTTAACCAAATCATAAGTAAATAAAACATTAAACATCTTTTCACGCAGCACGGGCCTCCTCACCCCGGGTCTTCCCCGAGTAATAAATTTGACCCAGCCGCGGTTTAACAAAACAGTTAAAATCATGCAACACGAGCCTCCTTACCCCGGGTCATCCCCAAGTAATATATTTGACTTGGTCACAGTTTAATAAAACAAAATCACGCAACACGAGCCTCCTCACCGCGGGTCATCCCCAAGTAATATATTTGACTCGGTCGCGGTTTAACATACCAAACACGTGATACGGGCCTCCTCACCCCGGGTCTTCCTCAAGTAATATATTTGACCCGACCACGGTTTATAGAACGGCGGACCTCCTCACCCCCGGGTCTTCCCCAAGTAATATATTTGACCCGTCGGGTCATAAACGTGCAACACGGGCCTCCTCACCCCAGGTCCTCCCCGAGTAATATATTTGACCCGGTCACAGTTTACCATCACATACACATTCACATACACATATACAAACATCTAATTCAAACATCCAACCAACAATATCACCACATACAATCCATAAATAATGGATAATCTAGGCATTCAATACTAAGCCTAATAGCAACCTCGAGGCTTAAAGCCCAAGTAAAATGTATAACCTTAAGGGATATATGACCTTAAACGAGTCTAAAATATCCTAAGGCATAAAATATAATTTGCACATGTCTTCATAAAGGCACAACCACAAACAAGATCATACAATACCAAACCAATAGTTTAAACAAATTAAAATCGGTTAAAATCATAATAAGGTGTGTATGCTAGCCCAAAACGTAAAAAGATTAAAAAGGGCATCATGAACTCACATGAAACGATCCAATCAAATAACAATAGGTATGAGAACTTCAAAGCCAATCCACAGTTTACAAGCCTGTCGGATTGCACACAAAGATTACTAACTAAACGTACCGACTCGCTTATCCTACAAGACGTTCTGACATGATTTGATTGACCTAAAGCCTTGCCATTACCAAATTCAATTACATCAGCCCCCGAGGCCATGTATTTACCAAAACCACCCTTAGTTAATCCCGGGGACAAAGGGTTCCCAATTTACCCCCGAAAGTTGTTGACTTTATTGAATACGCGCGTTAACGGGTTGTTTATGCACTTAGATACCGACTCAGCCCTGTGTGGACCAAATTTAGTAAAATCACAGCCAACCAAGTCCACACGACGCTACACGAGTTGGATGGGTCGGTAATTCGTAAGCACGATGCACAAATTACCAATAAACGCGAATTTGCGCCGTACCGACCCGTTTGAGTAACCGGAAACCAATTCAGCTCCAATAACATAAAAATATAGTTTTTCACAGCCAACAAATCATACCGAGGCTACAACATCCGAATTGGTTGTTAATTCCCTCAAACAACGCGCTAGACGCAACAATTGACAAACTAGACAACCGAAACCTAGTTTTCACCTTATCAACAGTTGACCAATCTAACGAATGCCAAAACTCATGATACTAAAGTATATTACACTAGACATACCTAAGAAGATGACGGCGCACGGACTTCAATTATAACAGCCCCGAAAGATGCGAGAAAGGGCAGCTACCGGT
Source organism: Bidens hawaiensis (assembly GCF_021521415.1). Classification (NCBI taxonomy): domain Eukaryota; kingdom Viridiplantae; phylum Streptophyta; class Magnoliopsida; order Asterales; family Asteraceae; genus Bidens; species Bidens hawaiensis. Next base: position 35,088 of record NW_027493385.1, on the reverse strand, counting down.
TAAGCCTAAAACGAACTTATCGATCAATAACGAATATAACATGCAGATTTTAGCATGCAAAGATGTATTTTATTACATAGGAAAACCATGGAATTAAATTATTAAATTTTTATCAGAGTTGCATAAATATCTTAAGTTTATAAAAATATTTTTATTATATTTTTCTAGTGGAAACAAAAATCATAAAAATTCCTCCAACACAGAAAGGTATGTGCAGCTATTTTAATGCGCAACAAAATGTTTTTATTTTTATAAAATTCATTACCCAGCCAAATTAAACGATTCTAATTGGGTTTGGTTCCTAACTCAAAATATTAACTTCCAGAAGTGGAAACAACCAATTTAGACTTGTCAAAAAAGGGTTATGGTGTCGGGAAGACAGACCAGAATCCGTCATCCCGCATCAGCTTTGACACTCGATCTTATAAAATCATAAAAAGTATTCAAATCTCGTCCAAAATTACGTATTATACCTTTCTGGAAACTAGACTCAAAGTAGAATATCATGGAAAGGAGAATAGATAAAAAACAATGGATTATCATCAAGTTACAGGCCCTACAATAAACGAGTACGAATTTGTCAGAAATTGTTATAATCAAAACTCAACCCTAACGAACAATAAGCGCGTTAATATGATCAATTAAGGTGAAAAAGAGTTGTAGACACTTAATACCGACCTGGAATTGAACTTTGGATGGCCGGAGATGGGCTGGTCTTGGACGAAAATCGAGAAGAGAGGGGGAGGGGGCGCCGATCAGCCTAGATGGTTAGGGTTAGGGTTTAGTGTTTTTTTTTATATAAAATATAATAACAAAATGACATTTTGGCCCCTCCACTTTACTAATCGTTGAACTTCTAAGAAAAGTTAAGTAAAACACATTTACGAGGGTGGCAAGGAGCTCTCGAAAGAATGTCGGGTGAAGCCCAAAAAGTGCACACAACACTACAAGGTTAAACCTTTTGTCAGAAATTTACGGACGTTACAAAAAACTAGATTAAAAAGTAAAGAGTACTTACAAAAATAAATAGAAAACACAAAATAAATAATATATCAACTAATAAAAAAACTAGATTAAAAAGTAAAGAGTAAATACAAAAATAAATAGAAAACCCAAAATGGAAAAGAAACTCAAAATATCTTAAATTCTTGACGACTAAATTAGGCTTAAATAACGTCACATGCGGTTCCCTCAGCCAATAACATCACTTCTGTAAGTCAACAACCCAATCAGAGTGTTCCACGTGGACAAACCACGTAGCTTCTGTAACATGCTCACACCGTTTTAAGTTTTCAGTCATCTCATAGCATCCATTATTATTATTTCAATCTCTTATTCAGACAAAACAGTTACCGGATAAGTGATACTATCGCCGGATCTGAACACTCCGGCGCCGATGGAAGCACATGGCGTCAGTTTCCGTCGTGTTCTGGAGCTCACATTCTGCGTCACCGGTATTTGGTCCGCTTATATCTATCAAGGCGTTCTTCAGGAGACTGTGTAAGCAATTTTTGCTTTTATCTATTCATTTCATGTATAATAAGTTGCTTATTTGAAAATGTGTCTCAGCATTTCAATTCGCAGTGAAATTAATTGTTAGTGATTATTTATAATTTAGGATTAATGAATCTGTGGCTGTTTTTGGAGGTTATTAAGTTTAATTAAATTGGTAATGCATTAGGTTTCACTCAATTGGTACAGTTTTATTATGTTACTCTGAATTAAGATTACAATTGATTGGTGTGAGTTTTTTAGGTTATTACAGCATTTTGCAGCTCAAACTTAGGGTTTTTTTAGGTTAGGATAATAGGCCGTCTGTTTGAAAGCAGGTTTAGATAACCTAAGATGAAAATGTGAAGCTCTGAAGCTAATTAGGTCAGAACTTGATAACTTGTTCTATGATCTCTTGACACTTTCTTTTAAGTGGCAATGATAATAAGGCTTTAATGATAATCGAGACTTGAGCGGTCTCGTAGTCATTGCACCCTTAATTCATTTATTATGATGTCCAACAAAGAAAGTGATATTCCGAGCTTGTTTTATATTGCCAATTACAATGAAAATTTCTTTGATATCTTTTTAATTACTCTGTTGAGCTTGTTATGGTATTTAACTTGCTATTATTAATAATGTTATAATAAATGAAATCTCAGGTCTACTAAACGATTCGGCCCTGACAAGGAGAGGTTTGAACACCTGGCATTTTTGAACTTGGCACAAAGTTCTGTTTGTTTAATATGGTCATTTATAAGTAAGTATTTCTTTTGTGTGTGTGTGTGTGTTTATATATCCTTTTCTATCATCTAGGATTTCATTTATGAATATTTTTGTGACATATTTGCTTGACGAACAGTGATAAAGCTGTGGCCCGGTAAGGGTACTGGTCGCGCTCCATGGTGGAGTTACTGGAGTGCAGGCATTACTAATACCATCGGTCCTGCTATGGGAATTGAAGCATTAAAATACATCAGTTATCCTGCTCAGGTATTGCATTATGTTTTCATTCTAATTGCGCAAAGTTTAATGTTGTAAACAACTATGCACAAGCTAGTTTCTCATTTGTTTATCATTTGCAGGTCCTTGCAAAATCTTCAAAAATGATTCCAGGTTAGTTCTGGCTTTGTATTTTACCTTTTTATAGTGATGCTAACGTGGAAACTATTGTGTTTAAAATCTGTATTATTCTATATTGTTGCAGTGATGCTAATGGGGACACTAGTTTATGGTATAAGATACACTTTCCCAGAATACATTTGCACTCTCCTTGTTGCTGGTGGGGTGTCTGCATTTGCACTTACAAAGGTAAACATATAATGTGACCATAAAATATTGTGGTCAAAGGGCTTGTTTTTGCACGAATTTACAATTTTTTCGCGTTGTATGCAGTCTAGCTCAAAGGCAATAAGTAAGTTGGCTCATCCTAATGCTCCACTCGGATACGGTCTTTGTTTCCTAAATCTAGCATTCGATGGTTTCACAAACGCAACACAAGATTCAATCTCTGCAAGGTATTTGATCATTTGATCAATGGCTATAAAGCTTTCCGTGACATGTGTCAGCAATCTAACTCATCTGAAATTGCATCTCTTTTTACTGTCTAGGTATCCTAAAACGGGCGCGTGGGATATAATGCTCGGGATGAATTTATGGGGTACAATTTACAACTTTGTGTTTATGTTCGGTTGGCCACAAGCGAGCGGTTACCAAGCGGTTGAGTTCTGCAAGAACCACCCTGAAGCGGGATGGGATATACTGTACTACTGTTTATGTGGTGCAATTGGTCAAAATTTCATATTTTTTACCATTAGCAGGTTTGGTTCTTTAACTAACACCACCATTACAACTACCAGGAAGTTTGTGAGTATTGTGGTGTCATCAGTGGTTAGTGGTAACGCGTTATCTAGAAAGCAATGGGGTAGTGTGGCTATGGTGTTTAGCGGATTGTCATACCAGATTTACCTTAAATGGCAGAAAGCGCAGAGAAAGAAGAGGAAGACTGTGTGAGACTGTGAATTGTGAAGTGTGTTTTTATACACATAATGGTTATAACTATAATGTACTTTGATATAGGGAATGCTTAGCTTGAAAGGTGATCTTTATGTGTGACTTTTTGGAAACAGTTAATGATGAAATCAAAAACTCATATATGAAAAAACTGACTAAAAATGTTGAACCGTGTCCAACTACAAGTTGATTCTGGTGATTTTTTTAGTCTTGTCAAGTGTTAGTAGTTCGGGTTATCCTAAACTAGTATTTGTTAAACACTTAAAACATGTCTATGACTATGAAATTACTAATATACAATACTAACTAATATAGAATCTTTGATGACACTGATTAATACTTTCTTGTGTATACATGCCCGCCGGATGCGTGCTAGTAAGATCATCGTCAGTTCCACATTTTAGATGGGTGACTATGTTTGTATGTGTAGGACTGTAGGTTAAGAAGACATCAGTTTCACGTTTTAGATGGCAATTATGTTTGCCTGGGAAGAAAGAGTATTTTAAGTCTTGCTATATTTTCTTTTTCAAGTTCCTTCATCTATTTTTAACCGTTGTTAACTTATACGACGTTAAGCAACTTAGACAAAACACAGTTTTTAAAGGATCCTTTCCCATATAAGATATATATTTGTGTCACGATTTTACTCGTAATTACGGATTTTTCTTAGGAAAATAAGCAATATCTATTCGTGTTACTTGAAGATTTTTTATAGATTACATAGATTATGTGGATTCTTAAGATTGTATGTGAATAGTTATGTGTATAGTTGTTTTTTTTGAGAATGCCGACTTTCTTGTAATTAGGTTATCGCACTCTTTAAATTTGGAGAGCCCGGTTGCCCAAATCTGGCCAGACTATGTTGTCTTAATCGGGTCCACGCTTCTTTTCAGAGTTTGGCTTGGACATTCCCCCAGGAAAACCATACAGCTGACTGCCACATAACAGTTGTGCCACCACATGAACAGAACTCTCTGGCGTAACATATGGTTGGACGAAAACCCAGGTGGGCTTGGGGTTCAAACCGGCAACTTTTACACAAGGCCTAGCTCAAATCCTGCATTGTCAACTAGGATACAGTCCGTTAATACATGGGTGGTTAAAAAAATACAACAAAAAAGTTAAATTTAATAATAGACATAATAACATACTTTATGGATTCATAAAATATAAATAATGATAAATAAAATTTTATAATTCATAAATATATAAGAGAAAATTACTGTTTGCGTCCATATGGTTTTAGGGCGGAGACACAATGAGTCCCCGAAATTTTTTTTGAACTGGTTAAGTCCCCGTGGTTTAAGAAGCGAACAAATTGATTCACTGTGGTTTCATAAACGAACAATTTGAGTCCCTGTGGTTTCAGTAAAATGAAAGTTTACCCTGAAAGTTAAGTAGCGGTAGGGACTCAAATGGTTTTGAAACCACAGGGACTCAACCAGTTCAAAAAAATTTTCAGGGACTCATTATGCCTTCGTCTTAAAACCACAGGGACACAAACAGTAATTTTCTCAATATATAAAAACCTCATTTAATACAGCATTTAAAGTTATATTTGTAACTTTGTTAGTAATTATATAAATGATAATATTATTAAAATTAAATAGCTTATTAGGTTTAAATTATAATTTTGGAAATTGTTAAGCTGGAATCCTATGTGGATAGCTTAGTTAATGTCATGTGGAAACTTAGTATTACTTTAATATAGCAGTTAGATATACCCGATATACCCAAATGAACACAATGAGAATCAAACTTGAGTCTCAATTGGAAAACCCAAACCTCCTACCACTAGACCATAAACAAAGGATTATATGTATAGTTGTTGCAATATATATGTGATGACATGCTATGATATTATTTATTTCAAAGTGCTAGAGAAATGTGTTCATTCTCAAATTGTGGTGGCTTAAGTCTCGTATAGTTAGAAGGAAAATTAGAAAGTGTATGAGCTAGCTATTTTAACAGAAGGAAAAACTAATAATATTATCTGGCATATACAAATTAACTTTTTGTTTGATTTCATTTTTCTTTATATTAAACATCAAGTTGAGTCACTCTCGTCTCTCCCTACAACTTACACTACCTATAGAAAAATGTGTCAAAATAAAACTACTTGTTAGTTGTTTCTATAAATGGGCATAAACTCTCATATGGGCTAAGGCCCATCACTATGGGGTTTATTAGGCTCATATTAATAATTACATGGCTTGTGTATCAGAACTGCAAAGGGATGAGCAAGAAAGGGCTCGAACTAAGAACCAGAACCGAATTTGTGTATCAGTACTGCAAAGGGATTGTAGGGTTGGTTCTCGGGTTTCACATCTTGTCCCAAGCAAATGCTGGTTCGGTTCCAATTCTGAACCGCTAAAGAATGAAATAACCGCTAAGAACCGTTCGTAATTTTTTTTTTTTAAAAACCTAGACTTTGTAGGAGAAGAGTCTTAACAAAAAAAAGAAAACTATGATCACGATATCTTTAAAGAAAAACTAAGATCACATCACCAACCCTATATACAATTCCAAATCACCGTCTATCTTCATAATTTGTGTTCTAAAAACTTAGATGTTTATAGGAGAAGAGAAGGTCACGATATCTTAAAAAAAACTAAGGTCACGATATTTTTAAAGAAAACTAAGATAAGATTGTTGGAAAAATTTTTGTGTAAATAAAATATTTTTAATTTTGAATTCTTTTATGTTATATGATTAGTTGAAACACCTTTAATTTAGTCAACACCATTCAACATGCCATTAAGTTTTGGTCAAAACTTAAATGCATTGGTTAATGTTGATTGGGGTGTTTCAATTTTTTCATTAATAATGGTTGAATGGCTTCAACTTTCTACTAGTATAAATACCAAGGGAGCTCCTTGGTTGTAGACACAAAAACACAAACACACAAAATAACACATTCTCTCTTGTGTTTTCTCCAACTTTCTCCCTAAAGAATACCAACATTCTTGATCATCTTCATCATTTTCTTTAAGGTACTATTCGGGTGCTAGAGCCCTCCCCGGCAGTACATACTGCTTAGGCCTTTGTACCCTGGGAAATAAAACGGGGAGAGGCCCGGAATTTGTTTTAAGGGCCCCGTGTAAAACACGATCCTTGGCTACAAAGACCACGACACCATTCTTCTTTTACACCTTTCTTGCATTATTTTATTTCAATTGTATTGTAATTTCGATTTTTTCCGGTGTAATTCGTATTGTAATTTACTTGCTTTCCTAGATAGATTTGATTCCTTGTATTGTAATCATTTTATTAAAAGTGTTTTATTTTTATACGCGAACGGATTCCTACAATCTTAAAACAATTTTTTTTTTAAAAAATCACCGTTCATGTATTCAAAACATTTTCGTGTGACTCAAACTAGTTTTGTTTCACGCGGTTGTGTTTTTAATTTTTTTTTTCATTTCTATTCAAAGGAGCGACTTTGTAGAAACAGAAACCGGTTACAATTCGGATTTTTTAAACGCTAAACTCTTGGAAAAACCCATTGTTTGGTCCCTTCAAAGTTGGACTTAGAACACCTTCGGTGGGTTAAATCGAGAGTTCGGATTAAAAAGTTTTGCGTAACTTTAATTTAGTGGGAGCGACCACTATTTAACATTTCTGAAAAACTAACTTAGCATAGTTTATTTTTCAGAAAAAAAATGACATCATCATAATCGAGTAACGTTATTTTAAGAATCTGAGGATCTTGAATTCTTAGAACAATCTATTATTTTCAAGTAATAACAATATGAGGATCTTGGATTATCGTAATGGTTAAAAATATATGTCTATTTGAAAAACTTTCGTTATAATTTTTCACATAAATTATGTATGCATAAAAATGAGTTGACTTAACTATTGGAGTACAATATATAATCCAAAAATGAATGTTTTGATTAAACACATTCGAGTTTATGGGTTTTGGTTATGTTTCGTTAAGTCGAATCATATATAAAAATATATAAATGTTTCAAAATGCATTTTGAATCACTTGATTTTTTTAATAAGTATGTTAGAAAAAGATATTTTTTTGAAAAACCTATATAATAAAACATTTGTCAACGTTTTATCTTTCTAACGAGCGTGTTAGAAATTATTATTTGCTAAATAATATTGGTTTCAAATGTTTTGGAAAATGCATTTTCTAATGTGCGTCTTAGAAAAGATATTTTCTAAACCATAAAGGGTTTGCGTATGTTTAGTTTTAACAAACATTTAGAAAATATCATTACTTTTAAATAATAAAGGCTTATACACTTTTACTTTCTAATGAGCGTGTTAAAAATTGTGTATTTTCTTAACCAACATTGGTTAAAATGTTTTGTAAACGTTTGACATTCTAACATGCGCGTTGGAAACATGTTAATGTTATAAAATAAATGAACGTTTTGTGTAAACGTCAACGGTTTTAACATGAGTGTTAAATACGTATTATTTTATAAATCGAAGCCTTAAAATATTTGTCTAAATATTTAACTTTTCTAACGAGCGTGTTAGAAACGGTTTATTATAAACTAAAGTTTTAAAACGTTGATATCTAAACGTTAATTTTTTAATGAGCATATTAGAAATGGCTAATTTATATTAACCAAAGTTTAGAAACGTTTTATCTAAGCATTTAATTTTCTAACGAGCGGGTTAGAAGTGGTTTATTTTATAAATCGAACGCCTAGAAATGGTTTTGTCTAAATATATTATATTTTCTAACGAGCGTTTTGGAAAGGATTATATTTGTATAAGACATCTTATTTTCTAACGAGCGTGTTAGAAATAGTTTATTTTATAAACCAAAGGCCTTGAAAATCGTTTTGTCTAAAGCAATTGAAAGTAATGCACCAAATAAGAGCACTAATTAGTAAGCAACAACATGAGCATTTGTAATTAGAAACATAGAACGACATAGACATTTCATCGAATACATTGTGAGCATAAATGACATACAACCAACAACAATCATATGCCCGAACATATTGTGAGCACAACGAAAAAAACTTAAACCAAATAAGATTCATGGTGCAACAATGATGAAAGACTTGTAGATGTGTGTCCTTGAACATGTTAGAGCGCTTAATCATCATCCACCTTGTTTATGAACATTACCTAGGGCAAAACAACCCCACAAGTTAATATTATAACATATAAGAATCATGGTATAAAGGTATGCATCAAAACGAAATCAAACACGACAAAAAGTAGCTAAAAGAAATAGATAGGGCATAGCCTACGCCCCTGGGCTTTAAGCTTTAAAACGGACAGTGGTGTAGGGTAGAGGTGTAAAAAGAATCGGTTTGGGACCGGTTTCAGGCAAACCAAACCAAACCGGTTTAGGTTTAAACCTCATTTTATTTATCTTAAAACTCTCATTCAACCCTGGATGTCTCAGACCTGTTTCTAATCAACATGATCACAACCCAATAAAGTTAATCATGATACAAAGTAACAACTTAACTAAAGTTCAACATAAAAACAATTACAATATAGGAACTAGTTATCAATAATCCATTTAAACAACTTAACGGGTCAAAATCATGTTATTCTAGCTCTTTGATCTAATAATCTTATAACACACATGTCACACATTTTTCAACTATTATTGGACTATTGTTCAATTGTTGGGTCACTTAATTCAGGATAAACAGTTCATTAATATCATATACAACACTTTCTGTCCAGCTGTGTTCACCGACATATTTGATCCACCAATCGACCTTATTTTTCTAGTTCAAAAATTCTGCATAAGCTTTCCAAGCATATAAAGAACACCCAAAACGAACACTCAGTTTATTTTATATGATTTTTGCAAAATCAGAATAAAATCTGTCAAAAGTTGCGAAAATCATAGTTGGGATTCTCATTTCCACCCAATCCTTCAATTGTAGCCCTTTTTCGTGGTTAAAACTCATATTAAACTCTTATAAAGGATTAGGATCAGATAATATAATGAATAGATAATGGATTGTAAAACACTATCAAATTACAAGCAATTAACTCCAAATTATTAGGTTTCCAAAAGCCCCAATTTTGACATATGAACCCTAGAACTCAATTTTTACTAAGATAAATATAAATAATCAAATTAAGGAGTTTCATACACATGCAAACTTGTTGCAAGAAGTTTCTAAGCAAATTAGTACAATAACTCTTCCAAATTTGTTCAAATCCCATAACCCACCTACAGCTTATGAAAAAACTAAAGGAGATGGTATAAGAATTTCTTACCTTATGTGTTCTTCACCAAGATGATAGGAATAAAAAATCAATTATTGAATAATAATCAATTGAATCAGAAATAGATATTGTACTTGGTTAGGGACGAGGATAGAATCGATGGAGCAGAAATAGCGTGGTGTTCGGGTCCGGCTGCGAGGTCTGGTGGCGGTCGATGGTGCAGAAGTGAAGAGTGACGATTGAAGATTGGTGATGAAGAAGGGGAGAGCAGATGATGAAGAGGTGAACAAGGGTATTTGTGTTTCTGAATGGTTCAGCAAGAGTTTAAAGCTGAGCGATTCAGAGGTAGGCTGGATCACTAAGAGGTTCCATTTTAACAAACCAAACATACATGCATCTGTCCGAATGGGACCATTAAGAGCTAAACAAACAGCCCCTAAGCATTTATATTCTCTAACGAGCGTGTTAGAAACAATTATATTTGTATAAGAAATCGGTTAATATTCTAACGAGCATGTTAGAAGGGTTTGATTTTGTAAATCAAAATTATAAAAATGTTTCGTATAAACATTTATTTTATTTTTAATGAGCGTGCTAGAAACGATTTAAAGGCTTTAATACGTTTTGTTTAAATCGTTTAATTTTCTAACAAGCGTGTTAGACGAAGTTTATTGTATAAACCAAAGGGTCTTAAAAAATGGTTTTGTCAAATCGGTTAATATTCTAACGAGCAGGTTAGAAGTTGCATAAATATTATAACGAGCGTGTTACATAATAATTTTTATTAACCCAAAGGCGTTAGAACAGTTTTAAACAACTTGATGTTGTTGTGAACAAATTAAATTGTTCAGATGTAACTACGTTCGTGTAGTTAATAGTTATTCAATGTGGGAATACCACTGAGGGAGAACCTCAAATGAGTGATGTTGTGATTGGATAGAGCTCTTGTGCGGGGGAGCCTAATTGCATCACTTGAAGACATCATGGGAACGATTTCGGAGATGTACGAAATCATGTGGACATTGGGTGTGGATATTTCTTATTGTTTGAAGCATATATTCTGTTATGAAAAATGATTCAAAATTAAGAACTATCTTCTTGCTAAGAGAACCATGATACTTATTGATGGTCGTTGGACGTCAATAGGAAAATGTAGAACTGGGTTATCTGCATTAGGTATCCTAATTTTGAGAGTTAAGTTATATGTTCCCAAACGTCTCAAAAGGGTATAATATTTTCTAGTAAGCTTACTAGAGATGAATACTCGTTGAACTATAGAATTTTATTGATTTACTTTCAAATATTGTTTGGGTTCAATATCTTTGGATAACCCATACATAGAAATTAATCAAATATATTACAACGAATAGTGAAAGCAGATATTTGCACAAAGATAATTTGTGAGTTGTCACCACGATTAAATGTCAATGATGAGGCATCACACACCATGTGATGAGTGTATTAACATAGATACAAGATATGTTGAGAGTATCAACATTGTGAAGATTCACATTTGTGAATTATAACATATGAAAGAAATATATGTTATTATTGTAAATGACTTTAATAAACCGTGTGTGATTTATTATAGGAGACTTACAATAACGATGTATTTGTAGTTGCGTCTACCACCATCAATGTTGTTTGAACTATGTGGAGGATTTATCCTTCATTTTGGGAGAGTATCCCAATACATGGTTTCAACAAAACAAACAACGAAAATGTATACATTACTTTAGGCACATGCAATTGTCTTGTTTGATTGTCAATATACTTGACTATATTTCAAACTTTAGTGATCTTATACGGGTAACATTCATTACGTTGAATGTGTTCACCAAACTAACTCGTTTTAACACTCATGTTTGAAGTTCTTATGAGTAAATGGTAAAGCTTTTGGAGAACAAAAGTATATATCTTAATTTGACTAATAAAGTTAAGTATGTGTGCGTAACTTTAACTTTTGAGACTTTCCTAATACCAAGGTGTTGGGATGATGAATAAAGTCTCATTAATTTTTCTAAACCAAGATATGAATGTTGGCAAGAGATAGTGCGGTATCTCTTGAGGCTGTGAAGAATCAGAACGATGCATCTGTTGTTCACATGCTAAAGTATTGTAGTCTAAAGCATGCTAGACCAGTACTTGTTAATTTATATGCTCCGCGGAGATTAAATTAACTTAGAAAGCATTCATAATATGGGTACACACAAGAAGGAATTCTTATATGGTCTAAACCATAAGTATAACTTCATAAGTTAAAACGGGATAACTAGATCATGAGTAGAACTCATACGCTAGTAAATGTGGGAAGCTCACACTAAGGCATATTTGCCTAAACTGGATCAAAGTGCAAGCAATGTAGAAGATGAGCCATTTAAGAAACAACCCATTATGGTATGTTGAAATGGTCTTTGAGAATGTTTTCTCAATCCTCGCGTGAAAGGGAGAACCTTTCATTACCCCTTTTAGTGATTGGATAAGTTTATCCAATAAGACTTAAATGTGGGGGTAACTTGCAATTTGATATGAATGTGGAATGTTTGGCAATAAGGATGTTGGTAATCCAATTAAATATTGCAAACATGTGACCAAGTGGAGTACACAAGGTTATAAAAAGTCTATCTAGAATATTAGACTTGGATGCCAATTGGTAACATTCAGAATCTTGGTAGATTTCTGATATAGTTTACCAAAGGCATGATGGAAACGTGTTGAGCCTTGAAGAGCGTTTCATGTAATTCTAAAGACTAAACGATGTAACTAGATCCAGGTAGAGATTATGAGTTACAGTCTTAGGAATGACAAATGGCAAGAATAACTTGTGAGTTAATAACACGTTAAAACAACTTATCTCAATTACAAATAATCGTTGTTGACTTTACAAAGTCAAAGATAATGTCTATGGATCCAACAACCCGAGAGTTGATGAGATATCAAGTTGTGAAATGAGACTAAAGCCCATGAAAAAAGATATATGGAGGTAACCTAACCTAGTTGACTGGAGATCCCAAGATCTAGGTTCAATAGGACAACTAATTTAGATATCTAAGGGTGGTCACTATGGGGGCAAGCTGATATATATGTTTATATAGAAGCTAGTATATTTTATAATATATACCCCCTAAACTATATGGGTGTTTAAATATGTCATAGTCTATTCCTACGATAAGTAGTGACAATTTTTGAGGCTAAGCATGTAACTCCCGATAATTTTTGGTTCAAAAATTTAAAAATTGTAAAGTATGTATATTTCTCGAGAGTTATCCGGCATTCCTCGATGACCTTATCATCCTTCCGGTACGTTAAATTATTGAACTTTTCAACCTAGATGTTACTTCTTTAAAACTGGAGGGGCTAGAGTGTAAAATTTTTATAACATAAACAAACCGTTGAATTGAATCTAAGAAACTTGCATGTATGGACTGATCACAATGTGAAAATGAATGAGTTTTGTTTTCACATGTGGGGGATTGTTGGAAATTTGTGTGGAAATGAATGAGTTTTATTTTCACATGTGGAGGATTGTTGGAAAATTTTTTATGTAAATAAATTTTTTTTAATTTTGAATTCTTTTATGTTATATGTTAGTTGAAACACCTTTGATTTAGTCAAGACCAGTCAACATGTCATTAAGTTTTGGTCAAAACTTAAATGCATTAGTTAATGTTGATTGGAGTGTTTCAATTTTTTCATTAATAATGGTTGAATGGCTTCAACTTTCTACTAGTATAATACCAAGGGAGCTCCTTGGTTGTAGACACAAAAACACAAACACACAAAATAAAACATTCTCTCTTGTGTTTTCTCCAACTTTCTTCCTAAAGAATTCCAACATTCTTGATCATCTTCATCATTTTCTTTAAGGTACTATTCGGGTGCTAGAGCCCTCCCCGGCAGTACATAATGCTTAGGCATTTGTACCCTGGGAAACAAAATGGGGAGAGACCTGGAATTTGTTTTAAGGGCCTTGTGTAAAACATGATCCTCGGCTACAAAGACCACGACACCATTCTTCTTCTACACCTTTCTTGCGTTATTTTATTTCAATTGTATTGTAATTTCGATTTTTTCCGGTGTAATTCGTATTGTAATTTACTTGCTTTCCTAGATAGAGTTGATTCCTTGTATTGTAATCATTTTATTAAAAGCGTTCTATTTTTATACGCGAACAGATTCCTACAAAGATCACATCACCAGCCCTATATACAATTCCAACTCACGACCTATTTTCACAATTTGTGTTCCAAAATTATTCATATGTTCCCTTTCCTTCACCGAAAGTTATATTCAAGTATATTTTTTTATTAACTTTTGCTTCTTTAAATACATGTATATGAGTTTGTCTACTATCATACTTGAGTCCTCACATGACTATGAGAAACAAAGGTGTTTAGTCTATTGTAACATTGCCAATTGCTGAATTAAATTAAGCAACATGCATTAAGATGTTCTAGATCAGACTAGAATTTCATGTGATTTTGTAGTTATTGATGCTATAGCAGAACCGACTAGAGAGAACCTATTTTAGCTATAGTGGAATCTCAACGGTTTACTACAATAGGGTCCGACTCCGGTTCTATTTTTCAATCATTTTCGGTTCTGATTCCGGTTCGATTCTAGCGGTTCCAAACCGTTGCATAATCGGTTTTGTTTACTTTAAACACCTATAGAATTGAAAACAAACTTACTAAGTTAGAGGTGTACAAATCCAGAACCTGGGTCGACAACATAGATGGTTTATGTAGAAATTTGTTCAGTTCCAAAGTCTGAACCTACCCATCAGGTTGACATCGTTTATAATATTTTTTGTCCAGAAACCTGTTTGGAGCTGGGTTTGAGAACCTGCTATAATCGTTAATCGATACTAATCGTTGTATAACGGTTGTATAGCCATTTTAGTTATTGTTATTTTTTTGGGTGTTTTTTTACCATTTAGTCCATTGTGTTGGTATAAATAGGTATCGGATGATTTAGTTTAATCACAACTCTATAAAGACACTCTCTATTCTCAAAGACACTAAAACACGCAATTTATTCTCAAAGACGATAAAAACACGTTGTTAGATGATTTCTGAAAGTTTGACAATCTTCCTTTCCTTTGATGTTGGTTCTTCATTAAGTAACACCATTGTACAAGTTCAATACAAACCAAAAACAAAATGATAAATTCGGTTGTCCTATTCAAAACTTTTTTTTTACATCAAATGTTATTATATTTATAAATAAAAAAGAGGCCTTATAGCAAGATGCTAGAGACAAGAATAAAATAAACTAAAAACAAAATGATAAACGATATATAAGACGATTAACGAAATTAAAGTTATGCCATTTCTCTCATTCCAAGCTTGCAGAGTTAGCTATGTTTTTGATCCATTGAAATTCAACGTAATTACTCAACTGGTTTCTAAATGAGTGTTTATGTTTATTTTCTAGTTGTTCTAAAATAAACATTCGCCGGGTCTCAATCATGTCCACTTGACGGTTTATGGGTTTGCGAGTAGAATTGATGAACCTAAACTTGACCCATGTTTTTATACATGTCCAAAACATCAACCCTAATTCGTAGTTCGCACACACTTAAAATTGTGTAACCCAAACGTAACCCATTTAACCCACAAATCACACGTTCAATAATAATCAAGTTATAGACAAGCTACTTAGATTATTTAGTTGTAATAAAATGGATTAAACAATTAGTGGGTCCACGTGCTTAATTAAACAGGCTATAATGTATCCCTTCTCTGTTTTAAAGGCGAAGTGTTCAAATCCTATAAGTTATAGGTGGTTTATAATAATATTAAGAAGTAGATTTGTATGCTATTTAAGAAAAAAATAGTAGGAAAAGCCTAATGTTTTTTGGTTTTAGTCCAAATAGGAATTTTTACATATATCCTGAATACCCTGATTCAAGGCCAAAGAATTTCCTACCACTACCATATAGTATTCCATCTCTACCCAGTGATAAATAAAGTATCTAAATGCTCCATAGAAATCCATCGTTATTCCTTTCCTCCACCGAGAAAGGTTCATTCCTCCTGTCCGGCTCGATATGAACAAGGTAGGCTGGTAGGTGGGTAGGCTTCTATCCGACTAGTAGGACATGCAGTTCTCCCCTTAGCCTTAGGGCAGGCAAGCATGTCGCAGTGAATATGTACCCGGGCCCTGTACACACCGCCCGTCACACCCTGGGAATAGGTTTCGCCCGAAGCATCGAACCAATGATCACCCATGGCTTCTGTGTACTCCCCTTTCTAAGCCACTTGATTACATATTTCCCAACATTAAAATCTTAATTACATATTTCCTCTTTTGAAATGCAATTATCGTTTTACCCTTGTATCTACATCAGAAGAGAACGACGCCTCCTGCTTCCATTCACGCCACCGTCACCTCCCGCGTCTCCCTCCGTGACCTCCGGCGTTCCTGCTGCATCGGTGACCGCCGACGTTTATTTATTGTAACCCGCAAACCCTAATTTTTCCATGTTTTAATCTGAGGTGGAGTTTTTGAAACTAGAGAGGTTTGTTTGTTGACGTTCCGTAAAAAAAGGGTATCTTATATGCTACATATATTCATGATTCATCTTGTTATAATCTATCATTGCAATCCTAATTCGTCTTATTATACTTTCATGAAAAAATCTCTGGTGCTGTTTGTGGTTATGTATTTTTCTTTTTTTCTTCAATGTAATACATGTATCTATATTTATACTTATGAATCGCTTCATGTTACAAAAAAAATTGACAATTAAGTTTGGCTGACTAATGTTATTCTCTGGTATTGTTTCATTAATTCATTCTTTTTCCAATATTGATTCAAGATATGAATTAACAAATATGTTTAAAAAAATAACAATAAGTGTGGTTGACCAATGTGTACTATTTGGTTCAAGGTCTAATTTAAAGTTGGAGGAACAATTTGGATATGAAAGGTTTCAGATTAAGTAGAAAGAAAAGAATATATGAATTTTAACATGCAATATAGACCATGATTACCTTTAGTGACTGTAATTAGAGCAAAGGGCGCCACAATAAGCCTTTCGCTTTAGTCGTTTTCAAACCGACAAACATAAAACCAAGGTGATTAATGATTTCACTAGTTTAGACTTATAATTTGATTTTAGATTTGGTTAACTTTTTATGATAGATAATAAAGAAAACCAGGATCCAAGTTGGAATGAAGAGTTCCAGTTTATGTTAGACGAACGTTTGAGGACGTTATTCATATCGAAGTAATAAGCAAACGGAAGCATAAGATTGGATTTTGTTCATCAAAGGTAGACTATGTCTTTTAAGAACAAATGTTTAAATGCTTGATTCATTAATTTTTTAAAGGACTATTATAATGTGCAGGAGGCTTTGGGCATGTTGATATTAATCTTGTGGATGCTGTTTGTAATAATTGGATTAAGGAGAAGTATACCATCTTATTAACTCGTGAAATGGGATGATACATGCTGACATAAAGTAGAATGCAACATGATGTCCAGTTGCAGATTTAATTGCACATATGAGTTCTTTCTTAAATGGTTTGACAAATGTTGCATATAGATTCTTTTGGCTTTGACAAAGATACTATATGATGTAAACACCATTGTTTTAAAGTATAGATTTATGAATCAAAATGGTGCTAAAGAACAAGAGTGTTTTAGATGGTTTGTTCTATTAATTTATTTATATATGTAATAGTTTGTTGTATTTATCTACCTATTCTAATAAAGTAAAATAAATGTGGACACTTGTCATGTTTTGGTTAATTCTCATAATTTTTTCCCTCCAAAACTAATATACCTTGACATATGTAATAAATCAATAATTATTCACTTTCCTTTTACACTATATTTATATAATATCTATATATTTTTGTAAATATAAATATTAATATATTATTTTACTATATATTTCAAAGTACTTGGTGAATTCCAAAAATAAAAAACATATAATGTTTTTCAAATGAAAATTGTTTCGGGTTTTTTGTGGAACTTAAATTTGATTTTATGGGTCAAAATTTGATTTTTCGGCTAATTCTCATAATTTTTTCCCTCCAAAACTAATATACCCTGACATATGTAATAAATCAATAATTATTCACTTTCCTTTTACACTATATTTATATAATATCTATATATTTTTGTAAATATAAATATTAATATATTATTTTACTATATATTTCAAAGTACTTGGTGAATTCCAAAAATAAAAAACATATAATGTTTTTCAAATGAAAATTATTTCGGGTTTTTTGTGGAACTTAAATTTGATTTTATGGGTCAAAAGTTGGTGAATAGATTGTCTGGTATAAGTTAACTACATTTAGGTCAAAATTTGTTACGGGTCAAAAATGAAAATTTTGAGTATTTTTAAAAGTTTGAGAATGCAAAATAGATTTATCGTAAATTTTGTTATGGGTTCAAAGTGTTGACTTTAAAATGTCAAAAGTATGAAAGTTAGAATTTTAAACATGATTCAGGTTTCAAATTTATTTTTAAGGTTATTTTTTGAAATAATCAAAAGGTTCGGGATTTGACAAACTGACTATTTTCCCATTAACTATTAAAATTTAAGAAAAGATTGCAAACACTTTCGTAATGCCACCCCCATCCCTATAAATGCTTCTAGCTTTTATCAAATATGAAATATTTATGTTAACATTAATTTTTCCTTCAATTGTGATCAGAATGTTTTATGGGAAGTATGTCATGCAAAACTATGCTCAAATGAAATAAAATATTCACAAAATTGAATGGGTTAACATGTTATTTTTTATGTTGTCATTATGACAAAGTCAAAAAGCCCTCTAAAACTTATCAAAATATTTTTCATAGTGTAACTCAGAAAAACATAGTTCTTGAAGAACATCCATTGTTACAATTTAGTGTTCTACTTTCATTTGATGTGTGGTAAATTGATAAATATATCAATAAAGGTAACGCTCCTTTTGTATTTAGGCCAAGTGGTTAGAACTACTATCGTATAACCAAAATTTTTTCAATTATACATATATGACACCGATAATGAATTTTTCAATAGGAAGAAGCATTCTCGGGTACGTTTTTGCATGGACATTTTTTTATTAAGTTCATTTAAAAAAATCATTTTGTGATATAAATAAAATCAATTTATGTACACATTGTATAGATATAAGCATAAATGTAATACATTTTTTTCATATATGTTCTGTAATTATTTGTTTTACTTATAATTTTATAATTTGAATTATCTCGTGTGTGACACGGGCTCTAAAACTAGTTTATTTATATATGTAATTGATGTTATTAGAAATGGGATATATGTAAATAGTTTCTTAATTATTTTATTAAGGGTAAAATAGTCATTTAATTAGTTATTTTTAATGAAATGAAGAGATATGTAATATATGTATTTAAGGAGGGGAAATAAATAATTAAGTTATAAGGGTTAGGTAAATATATAATAAGAAAACTTATAAATAGAATATACGTAAATGCCCTTTAGAAATAAATATAACGAGCCATAATAAAAATATACTGATCATATAACATGTCATGCACGTGGCCACTAAGTTTTAGTTGAACTAAATCGTATTAAATGTCATTATTTTTAATTTATTAAGCATTTGGAAATCCATTAGAAAATGTTTAAAAGACATTTGCCAAGGTTTCATGCCATGTTCCGATAGCATATTTATACCATCTTCACATGATCCGAGAAAGAATCTAAATTTAAAAATTATTTAGCTCAGATAAAACAATATAATATAAATATAATTAATCACGATTTACTAGTTTGATCTTCATTTATATTTTATGCAACACTTAAGATCAAATTAGATTTGAAAATAATTGCACAATTCCCGATTTGTGAAAATATAATGTCACGTGCAAAGAAAGATTGTCAGCTAATGTATTAAGTATATTTATATATGTATGTATGCATGAAATTGCTGGTTGTAAGTTGTAACAGTTAAGACAGTTTGCAAAGTAATTCTATAGGTTTTCATTGTTGTCACTTTATTATTTTAAAAATAATCCTTGTAGTTGTTCTTTGACATTAATGCCAATGCACTGCATACATATATAAACACTTCGGGCCTCCTTATTAGTAAAGGGGCTAAAAAGGATTTTTTCTCATGCCACTACTAGGAAATCAGTTATTCAGCAAAAATAGAAGTAATGGAGCGTTTTAATAACTGTTAATTAAGATTAGTATTTATAACATGTTCTGCATCTAATTTCATGTCGATGTTATTAATATAAAATTAGGGTTTCTTTAACCTTGTGTTTGGAGAATTGCCATTTCGAATTGGCTAATCGGAGATCAAGCCTATCTCGAATGTGGTTAGTTATGTTAGTTTCATTACTTTAGATTTCCAGATTCTATCATTTGGTTCCATTGCCGGAAAATCGAATGACACATACAACCCGGAATCTAGCAGATCAATAGCAACCATTGTAGCACAATTAGACGCCATTCTTTCATCTCTGAGGGACGATGTTGAAGAAATCAAAGTTCGGGTGAGAGGAGATGGCTGTAACAGTGAAGAATCAAACGGTAATATGAAGAATATGGTGGCGGAGAAACCGCAGGGGCCCGAGCATGACCATCTTCACGTACCACCTCTAGGCATGGCCAATGAAGAAACCCTTGATGACAGCCCTATTGTTGACGAAGTGTAAGTCCCATGGAGGATCTTTCAATATGATATCAACTGATCTTAATGTTGGTGTGGAAATCTAACACAAGATGATACAAGAGTAAGTATAAAGAACACAAAATATTGCTTCAAAACACACGTTATAATTAACGTCGGGTGCTTAAGCACAATGTTTACAATACTCGTCTAATGTATCTATGATACTAGACGGCTAAAATCACACACACGTCCAACCACCTAAACCCTATACAAGATATCTATAAATAGGGTAGCTAACATACCAGCCCAACAAAAGCCCAAAGCCCACCGAGAACCATAAGGTTCTCGGCTTACATAATACACCTAACCTAAGCCCAAAAACACAAGCATAAACCACAAAATATAGCCCAACCTTCTCCCCCTTGGTTTACTGCTTGATCAAAACTGCTTCTGCTGTAGACGATCAGCGTGCATCTATATCTTCATTTAGGCCTTTCGGCGTATGTACTATGGCTTCTAAATAAACACTTGGAGGTTTAGTGTCTTATTTAGGGCCTTTATTTAAAACCTGGCTAGCAATCCAGCACAGGTCATGCTACTATCCGTATATAATAGATAAACATGATGTTCGTCATCACGAATAGCAGCAAATATTAGCCTTGATTGACACAGAAAAGTCAAACACGATGTATCTTTGGTAGAACCAAAAAATCCTCGATCATGGTTTGACCGAGAATTCTTCACAGCATCTTTGAGCCGAAGATCTCTTTGATTGATCAGAAGAATCTGGTCAGTCCATATCGAAAACTTGAGAACACTATTCATTGTCATCTCCATATTACCAATCACCATTGAAGACCAAACCTGTAACTGTAACATGATAACTAACACAACATTCAGTAACTTCATAAAGAGAAAAACGAACAAGCTTACCGAACTCATGAACCGATTGTATCTAATATTCCAATTAATCATCACAGTAAATCTTTCATCCATACTGATTATATAAGCACTCAAGTAAGATTTACTGTACCTTGCAAAGATTTCGCTCGAAAATTTTGAGGGAACAAGAAAAGACCTGATGGCGGTGAGTAGATGAGAGAGAACTTGATGGATATGATGTGGGAAGATTTTAGAAGTTATTAGAAGACACACAAATCAGGAGTAATAAATCAAAGGTAATGAGTGCCTTTTAAACTCCCAAGACGCCTCCATTTGAGCAGTAAACACAAATGAGCCGAGAACAGATAGACCGAGAACATGTGTAGAACCGAGAACATGTATAACCGAGAACAGTTATTTTGAACTAACCGAGAACGGTTATTCTTAAACACAAAATATATCTCAGTACATTTTGAAAAAAAATAACCCGATTCATGTGAAAACGATTTCTTAAAACATTTGTTTCGACACGAGTAAACATGAGGTAAAAAACAAAATTAAAAAATAGGAAGATTAAAATAAAACTTAAACTAAAACAAAATTTACCTATCCAGTCTTTAGAAAATCACCATATATTGGGATCAAATTTCAGCTATTTAAAAACGAACCACCTTTTTATGAAAAGATCCGAACATTAAATCATATTGATTAATGTACTTTCACAATGATTCATTTTCAGCATTATTGTGACATAGTGAAAAGGTTGATAGCAGGTAAATTTTTCATGATTTTCATTGCGTCAGTGATATGATTATATTCGATTAGGCATAAAGTTTACATGGACATCACTTATGGACCTCTGATGCCCCTTATCTATTCTCAAGGCGTATTTGGCTTTCCCCAGATCACCCCAATTTGACTCCAACCTCCTAGTACTTGATCAAAATACTTTTCTCTATACAAAATGATTTTAAGCTTTAAGGTTGAACGTTGGACTTACATGCCATCCGGACTTACAAGCCTTACATTCAGGATGTTTAGGACTTATTTGAATGCCCCACCCCTGTAGTTTCCTAGGACCCCTTTAAGCTTTTAGAAAACAATTTTATGATAAGATTTTTTTATTTTTTTTAACACAAATGAAATATAATCTTTTTGGCGATCAAGACACTAACGGGCTCATGTATGACTGGGTAATTGCTTTTCTGCCTATCATTCGGAGAGATGTATCTAGGGACATACAAATATCTTCAAAATAACTCTCCACAATAAGTTTAGCAGATTTAGTTTATATCACTTCGAACTTTTAATTATCATGGAAAGCTACCATACACATCAATGACTAATCAAAACCCTTTTTAGCCTAATAACTTCACACGATAGGCACTCAAAATCACTCAATCTATCATTTCTCAAAGGTTGGATCAATTTTCATTTGAAAATACTTTAAGCTTCTGAAAAGCTTTTAGCTGAATACTAATATCACTTCCCAGATGATACCCCAAAGACGATTTAAACTCAATCACCCCAGCTGCCTTCAGTTTTCAGATGAATGACTATCCTATGTGTCTACAGGTAGACGATAGGACCAAACACATAATAAAATGTGTCCTTCAAACTTTAGGCGGCCGACATAACTTTCAGTGAGGGAATTTAAAGGGATAGTTAAATCAAAACTAATTTTTTTTATGAATGTTCAGTCGCCCCGGTCACTTTCAGTCCTAAGGTTAATGGCTATCCCTAGAGTCAAACATTGATGACGGGACCAAACATATGAAATATGTCCGTTGAACTTGAGTGACCGGCATGATTTTAAGCAAGGAAACAAAATTTTTATTTTTAAATTTTTAACTAGACACACATACACACACACTCTTTTTGTATTTTTCTTTTTCTCCCCCTAAATTTGTACAGAAATTATGACATGAAGAAAAAAATTTATGTACACAATTTACACCTAAAAAATACTCAGTCATCAAAACACAGCATCTTAAGAAATCCCACAAGCACATTAAATCTGACTATTCGGACCGGTTTTGTAAATAGGTCCGCCACATTATTATTAGTGTGGACATGTTCAAGTTGAATCAGTTTCCGGTCGTAACAATCATGAATAAAATGGACCTTGATGTCAATGTGCTTGGTTTTGGAATGCTGAACGGGATTTTTAACAATTGCAATAGCAGCATCATTATCACAAAATATGGGAGTGTTAAGAAATTCCAAACCGTAATCCAGCAATTGATGTTGCATCCAGATAACCTGTGAACTGCAAGCTGACGCAGCAACATACTCCGCCTCGGCAGTCGAAGTGGACACCGTTTTTTTTTTCTTGCACTGCCATGAAATGAGACGATCTCCTAGAAACTGGCAGCCGGCAGATGTGGATTTCCTGTCAATGTCATCTCCACCATAATTGCTATTAGCAAAAGCATAAAGATCAAATTCTGAGTTTTTGGGATACCAAAGACCTAACTTCGGTTGTCCCTTCAGATATCTAAATATACGTTTAACAACAATTAAATGAGAGAGTTTAGGATTAGCCTGGAAGCGAGCACATTGACAGACTGTAAACATGATGTCTGGACGACTGGCGGTGAGATACATCAGAGACCCGATCATCGATCGATAGTACGTTTGATCTACGGGACTCCCTTCAGGATCAGACGTCAGAAGAGGCCTTTCTGCCATTGGAATGGCGGCACTCTTGGAATCTTGAAATTCAAATTTTGCAAGCATATCTTCAACGTACTTTCCTTGATGCAGTAAAATTCCCGTCGAGCTCTGACGAACCTGCAATCCTAGAAATGTTGTCATCTCCCCCAACGATCTCATCTCGAACCTCTTCTTCATAACCTCTTCAAACTCTGAACACAGCGCAGCACTGGTAGAACCGAAAATAATGTCATCCACATAAATCTGCACCAGAATCAAATCTTTCCCGACTGTTTTAAGGAACAAAGTTTGATCAATGGTCCCCCCTTCATAACCAAGTCCCAGAAGATGTGCCGTCAACGTAGCATACCATGCCCGAGGGGCTTGGTGAAGACCATTAGTGCTTTATCCAACTTGTAGACATGATTAGGATTCTTAGGGTCTACAAACCCCGATGGCTGATCCACGTAAATCTCTTCCTTAACTTCACCATACAAAAACGCGGTCTTAACATCCATCTCATATACCGTGAACCCCATAAAAGACGCATAGGCCAGAAAAATTCGAATGGCCTCAAGTCTAGCTACAGGAGCATAGACTTCGGTGTAATCTAACCCTTCAACCTGACGAAAACCATGAACAACTAACCGTGCCTTGTTTCTAACAATAACTCCCGTGTCATCTTGCTTGTTTCGGAAAACCCATCTTGTATCTAGTGCTTTCTTTCCCTCTGGCAGTTTGACTAACTTCCACACTTTCAATTTATCGAACTGATTCAACTCTTCGTGCATGGCATCCACCCAACTTGGTTCTTGAAGAGCCATTTCCACATACTTCGGCTCAATCTGAGAGATGAAGCAAGAAAACAAACAACTGTTTATGTGTTCTATCTGACTTCTGGTGGACACACCTGCTTCAAGAGAGTCGATAACATTCTCAGTAGGATGATTTCGTTGGGTTATTGTCGGAATTGACTGTTCGGGAACATTTCCAACAGGAGATAAGTTAGATAGATTTTCACCGACATCAGTGAGTGGATTCTTCCATTCAGAAGCTGCCGTACTATGTGAGTACGAAGTGTTGGCAACGTATTCATTCGGAATAACATTGGGAAACAAAGTGCTCCCAAATATTTGATGAATAGGACTCTCCCCCTCAATTGCTGAATCATTTACTGAAGAGTTTGGAATATGCACGATTTCTGTAACTTCTTTCGATTGGCTGACGGACGCAGGTGATTTGTCATCAAGTGGTTCTGCGACATCATCATCCAACAGAGGAGATATGTAAGATACTGCATGTGACCCTTCTCTCTCAGTATCTGCAGTCGTACCACCTGAAGTTTCTGTGTTGATGACCGGAACTACATTGAATGGCTTGAAGAGTTCATTGTAGTCGAACAGCCAGTCCGAACCAACACGTGCATCAGTCTCGTTTTCTTCCAACCAACGAACATCATAAGATTCATGAATCTGTTTAGTTGACTTATTGTAGATTCTGTAGACTGTGTGACCAACATACCCAACAAAGTAACAATCATCAGCTTTGGCACCAAACTTCGGAGTAGATTCAAGATTCAGTATAGTACACGGACAACCAAAGGCTCTGAAGTGTGCAACAGTAGGCTTATGACCATGAACGATCTCATACGGAGTTTTCATTTTTGATTTGTTGATTATCACCCGATTCTGAACAGAGCCGTGTTGATGGCTTCAGCCCAGAAGAACAGAGGCAATTTAGAGTCACACAGCATGGTCCTTGCTACCTCGATAAGAGTCCTGTTTCTCCTTTCAGCCACACCATTCTGTTGTGGTGTCCGAGCTGAGTTGTACTGACGAAGCACCCCCTTTTCTGAACAAAAATAATTCAATGAAGCATTTTTGAACTCCGTACCATTGTCACAACGAATTCCTTTCAGCTTCAGATTCAGCTGATTTTCCATCAGCACCACGAACCTCTTGATCAGCTCTGCAGTTTCACTCTTATTTGACAAGAAAAATACCCAAGTAAAACGTGAGTAATCATCAGTGATAACCAAACAATAAGAGCTGCGAGAAAGACTTAAGACATGAATTGGACCAAAAAGATCCATATGCAATAGCTGAAAAACTGATGAGATGGTATTAATCAGTTTTGGCTTGTGAGATTTTCTATGATGCTTGCCCAGAGCACAGGCCACACATTTTTCAAAGGTAACAAAATCTTTAACGGGTAATCTACGTACCAAATCATTTTTAGCAAGACGATTCAGATTTTTCATATTAGCATGACCTAGACGACGATGCCAAAGCATTGCATTATGTTCAGACACTTTTGAGAACAAATAGGTTATTTCATCAGGAACATTTTTGTTCATGTCGATCACGTAAGCATTATCTTTTCTTTGTGATCGAACAAGAATCTAGTCTTCAGGTATAATGATACCCGGTTTCAAAATCAAACACTCCCTTTTAGTAAAATGAGTTGAAAACCCTTTATCACAGATTTGTGACACGCTCAACAAACTATGCTTTAGCTCTGGAACAAAATTAACATTCTCAAATTTCAAAACACTGTTACTTACAGTACCCTTCTGTGTGATCTTCCCTTTTTCTCCACCCGCAAAGGACACATACCCACCATTAAAAGTTTGAATGTCGTGTAGCTGGTAAATGTCTCCTGTCATGTGCCTGGAACAGCCACTATCAACATACCAAGGTCTGATGATATTCCTCCATAGCTGCTCCTGCACAAAGAGCAGGATTAATTAGATTTTGGCACCCAGTCCATAGTGACACTGGGTACTCCTGACTCGTCCACCCTGGTTACGGGCTGCCATGACATATCTTCTCGATTATCTAAAATAGAAGAAGAAACCTTCTTTACCGGAGACTTAGGCATCCGTTTATATTTACCATTGAAATATTTAATGTTGTTTGTACGAATGGATGGTTCAATCTCTGGTTTGCGTGTAGAGGGAACAAATGAATTTTTTCTCCCGACAGGCCGAGGCTTAGAAATCGAGTTCGTTTTTGAAGTAGAAACATAGTTTCTATTCCTTTTACTAGACATGTTAGGCTTGGTCTGATGAGGACTAAACCTACCAGTTTTGTTCCTGTTCCAATCACCGTCAGAAGGATTTGCCTTGTGATACCAAATATTTCGTCGATAGGTATCACGAGGCATATTCCTTTGGAAAAATCCATAGTAAGGCACATATAGACGATATGGACAGTTTCTAGCAATATGACCAGGAACCCCGCAGTTAAAACAAGTTTGACGTTTTACATAAAAATCATTATGGTGAACCTTTTCTCTTGACCTATTGTGTGGGTCAGTACGTTTAGCTTGATATTTATCGTTTGACACATTTTTCGGTTCGACCCCCTTTAGTTCATTTGAGCATCCCTCTTTAATGAACTTGGGTGGTGAGCAGTTTTTAGTTAAAATTTTATTTTTAGTTTTCTTATCAAAACCCACATAATCAGATTTCACAATTTTAACAGAATCAACCACACAATTGTCTTTGCCCTTAACACCAGAGCCCACACAAACCATCGACATAACATAATTCAAAATAGGCAGTTTTAAAGAAACATCAGAGTTAATGTCTTTATTAAACGAAACACAAGAGTCATCATCCTCATCAGTCCAATCCTTAACAACTACTTTCTCTGCACATGAAGTAAACACGTTAGAATCATTCACTCCTGAAGTGGATACATCTGTATTCACAAGATCAAACTTGTCATTCTTATCTTGTTTACCGTACTTCATGCCCTGTACATTTTCTTCCTGTTCTTTGGTGACAGGAAGTTGAACATAGTTGTTATTGTAAGGTGGGGGTACCTGACTATAACCTATACCCCTACCTTCGTTTTCTTTCCATCATAGCTGATTATCAATCATTGAGCTAACTATTTTACTGGAACCCTCGAATTTTTTAAAATCAAGCTCAGCTCTTTCAAATTTAGCAGTTAAATTCAAAATATCAATTTTGGAGACTTCCAGTTTTGTGGTTAATTCAGC
Source organism: Bidens hawaiensis (assembly GCF_021521415.1). Lineage (NCBI taxonomy): Eukaryota > Viridiplantae > Streptophyta > Magnoliopsida > Asterales > Asteraceae > Bidens > Bidens hawaiensis. Next base: position 7,254 of record NW_027493385.1, on the reverse strand, counting down.
AATCTCCTGCTTGGCATCTAGATGGTGACAACACTTTATGCTGAATTCAGATTTAAGCTTAGAAAAATCCTTTTGATTTGTTTCAATTTTATCTAAAAAGGCTTTTTCATTTTTCTTAAGTTTAAAGTTTTCAGATTTCACTCTCTCCATATCTCTAAGCAAGTTATCATTGTGGAGTTTGTATAAATTAATTTTATCAACACAATCTTGAGAGCATGGTTGAAAATTTACCTCAGATGTGCTGGAAGAAGTGAAGGCCATGAACGCAAATTGAAGTTCCCTGATCTGCTCCTCAGTAACATGTTCTTCCTCAGTATTCTCAACATGAGCATAATTGGCAGTCTGATTGCCAATGTTGAGAGCAGCTATCAGATCATCCCAAGAAAATTGTTGAGTAACCAAACGTCTTTCACCATTTCCCGAGCTCCCCCCAACTTCTCCTCTAATATTTCCCACTGGAACCAGCGCCCTTTCAGTGTTTCCTTCCTTTACTGGGTTGGTACATTCACGAGCAAAATGACCCGGCTCCTGACAGTTGTAGCAACTCAGAGTATCCTTGTTAAAACCCACCTTCTGGTTGTTTGGCATGTTCCAATTGTTCCTTCCCGTTCTCTGAGTGAACTTCTTGGCCCGAAACACTGCCATGGCGATTTGCCAAGAGATATCCATTTCTTCAACATCATCTGGATGGATTTGATCAAGCTCAGCAGCAACTACAGGTTGAACCAAATCTCCAGCCAGGAATGCATTGTAGCAGTTCATGAATCCCGCCATTAAAGCTATGTTCTCTTGAGTTTCCTTTGGGATAGAGGGAATCTGACTGGAATTCTGATTGGGAGCAGCACTAGATGATTGAGGTTGACCACTTTGAGCAGTTTTAGTAAAGAAAACTGGAGCTGGTTGAGATGGGATGGAGGACGGTTGACTCTGAGTGGACTTGAACATTTGGAAGTTTCCTTGAGGTGGAAGTTGCTGAGTGTCTTTAAATATAGACAAGCTGTCTTGTGAGATAAGGGCATTGTTGGAAGCGACATTGTAACCAGCAGCACTGTAGGAGTTTGCATGGTTTATTGCACGTTGCTTGTCATCCATGTCACATGCCTTAATGGTGGCCATCATCTCAGAGATAGACATCCTGTTGAGATCTTTTGTCTTCTTGATAACCGCAACATTCATATCCCAGCTTTTGGGCAATGAGTTCACTAACTTGTTGTTTATCTCATATGTTGCCAGATAGATGCTTGCGGATCTCATCTCAGTCACAAGAGCAATGAATCTTTGAAGTTGTGTTTCCAGCGATTCTCCCAACAAATGATTGAACATATTGAGTTTCTGTCGCAGCAAATCTTGGCGACTTCTCTTCATGTCTTCATTTCCTTCATACACTTCAATTAACGCCTCCCACAACTCCTTAGCAGATTGAAGTTCTCTAAAACTTAAAGCAATCTCAGGTGAGAGAGCCATAGTTAAGGTTGATAGGGCCTTTTCTCCTCTTCAACTTTAGCAAAATCATCATCATCATACATTGCAATAGGCTTCACAACAACTTCAGTTGAATTCTCACGTTGATACGTGATGATTTGAGGTCCCCTACCTATGCTTCTCCAGATCTTAGCATCTTTCATCTTAACATACTTCTCGAATCGAAATTTCCACTCACTGAATCCCTCATGTGACAGTAGACGAGGCACACGGGTGGTCGTCCCCATTATGGAACCTAGTTCTTAATGGAGTGAAGCATTTGATGACACATTACTGTTGGTTAACCGTTCCATTTTATAAAAAATTTATTAAACAGGTCCAACTAGGTTCTCGGTTCGGCATCTGACCGAAAACAAGCTTTAACCGAATACTACAAATGTTGACCGAAAACTGCAAGATTTGACCGATAATCACCGAGAATACTATTTCTTGACCGAAGACACTGATGTTACGCTGAAAACCCTTGTTTAGAAGCCGTGAACTGAATTATGGAATAAGATTGGCAACCAACTGAATTCCGTGAATTACGGGATTCAAATTTGTTTCCAGATTAGCCAAATCTCTATCCAAAATAAATCTCTTTTCTTCTCCGATTGGTAAACTCGCCGGAGAATCACCAAACCCCGCCAAACGAATAACTCTTGAATCCGTTGATATCACAATAACGAGCCTGAATAGGTCTAAGCCTCTGATACCAATTGTAAGTCCCGTGGAGGATCTTTCAATACGATATCAACTGATCTTAATGTTGGTGCGGAAATCCAACACAAGATGATACAAGAGTAAGTATAAAGAACACAAAATATTGCTTCAAAACACACATTATGATTAACGTCGGGTACTTAAGCACAATGTTTACAATACTTGTCTAATGTATCTATGATACTAGACGGCCAAAATCACACACACGTCCAACCACCTAAACCCTATACAAGATATCTATAAATAGGGTAGCCACCATACCAGCCCAACAAAAGCCTAAAGCCAACCGAGAACCATAAGGTTCTCGGCTTACATAGTACACCTAACCTAAGCCCAAAAACACAATCATAAACCACAAAATATAGCCCAACACGAAGATCAATCTGAACATGTTTTGGATGTTCAATTGAAGATCGATGATCTGTTTAAGCATTTCTGGGGCTGTCAATTGAAGACCAGAGATGGTGTTATTGAAGACGGTATTCAATTGAAGATAAAAGATGGGGTTCAATTGAAGATGGAAGATGTTGTTCAGTTAAAGTTTGGAGATGGTATTCAAGAGCACCGTGAACTGAAAAGTGGGGATGAATTTGCAAATTCAGGTTCCCACGTGACCATGATGAAATTTGCACAGGCTCAAGTCCCAGTAACACCTTTAGCTTTCCTGTCGATTACTAAAGATTGGAAAATTTATGTTCAACTTCATTCAGTTAGAGACGGTTGCTGGGTCCAAGAAATCGGCGAAGCTACAACAGAATGACTTATTGCTTGGTACAACAGTCAACAATTATTGGATTGTCAACTTGAGGACCAGTCGATTTTCCGGGCCGTAAGTATTGATAGGAAACCAGTTATTCAGCAAAAATAGGAGTAGTGGAACGGTTTAATAACTGTTAATCAAGATTAGTATTTATAACATGTTCTGCATTTAATTTCATGTTGATGTTATTAATATAAAATTAGGGTTTTTTAACCTTGTGTTTGGAGAATTTCCATCTCGAATTGGCTAATCGAAGATCAAGCCTATCTCGAATATGGCTAGTTATGTTAGTTTCATTACTTTAGATTTCCATATTCTATCAGCCAACCCTAACATCACATAGACAAAATGACTTTTTCCCTTTTGATACCTAGCGTTGAAGCACTTGTAATGTTTAAATATGTTTTACATTTATTAAACAAAAAAAAAAGAAAAAAAAAACAAAAAAGAGCTATGATTGGTCACATGACCAACCCATTCACCCCAAACGTCGTCATGGGAAAAACATGCAGGCCAAAACATCATCAAAAACACCCTTGTGTAGTGGTGTTTGGATATTTTGAGCTAAAAAAGGGCTACGAAACATCCCCATTACGGATATCTGACAATGATCAAGCCCCATATGTACCTAGAAACATCTCTTCAACGGTGCTTGTCCGATCGATCTTACCTGTGCTGGATTGGGATCTCCAATGAGACAATATAAACTAGAGTCTAAAATGAATAGCCAATGAAACCGAAATATGTTTAAAACTATAATGAATTTTATAAAAATTATACATAGAGCTTATTTCGTGTTAAATAGATAAAAGAAAAAGGCATCATAAACTTTATAGCTCAATCCACCGGACCCTAGCCAATTTACTTTCTCCTTTGCTACTTATATTCTCGGATGTCGCTATGTTTTCCGCGCAATGACCATTCGGTAGTCGGTAATGGCCACATGATCGATTAAGCGAACAACTATTCGTAAGTAACAATAATTATAATGAACGAAATTGTATTATTGATTTGCAATTGAAACGGATGATTACAATGATGGTAGCCGGAGGTATTTATACCCACCGGCGGTTACTCCGGCAAGGGTTGCGACGGCTCGTATATATGACGCAACCTTTCGTTTATACTCTTATCTAATTACAATAATACACACAAACTATATACTAATTACACTTTGTACCCTAACTACACTAACAGAACATTTTAACAGAGTTTATCTATTCTATAATAAAGTAACGAAATATTTAACGAAACTTTAACGAGATTGATGATTAACCAACAATCATCCCCTTGATCTCGATCTTCAACACAACTTGCTTTGTATTCATAGTAGTGTAGTTAAACTATGTATGAGATGAGCCTCCGGGTCTTTCTCTCTTTCTTTGTTTCTCCATTTTGGGCATTCATATGCGAAGTGACCATATTTATTACATTCATAGCACTTGAGATCACTTTTGTCTTTGTTTCCGCGAATCTCATTTCCACGTCCTCTTTCTTCTTCAAAAGGTTCTCTTCCTTGATCTTTGTCTTGGTGTCTATTACCACGACCTTTTCCACGACGCCAATTCTTAAGATGATTACTAGCCATTAAGAGCTTTCTTTCGTTATCATCTTCTGGTTCGTCTTTACTTTTAAGGCGTTCTTCAAAAGCTATTATTCTTCCTGCTGCTTCTTCAAATGGCATTTTGTCAATTTCCAAATATTGCTTGATAGATGCCACGATTGGTAGAAACTTCTTTGGAACTGAATTGAGCAATTTCCTTACAAGTATCTTATCTTTAGATTAGAACCAAAACTTTCAAATTTGGCTTTTATGTTTCCAATTTTCCAAAGAAATCACTCACGGTTTCATTTTCTTTCATCTTTAGTGTCTCTAACTCGCTCCTTAATGTTTGGTGAAGGAGGAAGTTAATTATCAATAAAAAATAGTCTAGGTTCATCCAAGACTTGCAAAAAAGAGTCAAAGGACGGAAATTTAGAGAGGATGAGAAGAAGGCGGTTGACTCGTCTTGAAGAACACCAATAATTATAAACAATTAAATAACACAATCAAATACTCAATAAATGCGAAGATTTTACTAATAATCAGAAAAGTATCAAAATTTTAAAATGGTTCGGGGTTTTTTTAAAAATGACGAATGTCACAAATAAATTAATAATTATTTATATTAAACAATTAACCTTTCTTAATTTTTGGTCAATATAAACGTACTTCTTTTGCAAACGTACTCTCCCAGACCGTTTCCAAATTTTTTTTCTCAATTCTAGTCTCCAAAACACAATGTCTATCTACTGCTGGTTCTCTATATCGTCGGTCAAATAACTCCACTCCGTTTGCGATTTGCATGCTCGTTCTCTTTCTGCGTCTTTGGATTTCACAATCTGCGATTCTGTAACAGTCTACAACAAACGTGCTGATCTAATTGTTCATTCGATTGGTGATTCAAATAACACCCAGTGATCGTGTTCTTCTTCTATGAATTTGCAATCTGTAAGTTAAAATCGTTCTTGTTTTTTAACCACTGATTAGGGTTCCGATTTTGGGGTTTTTAGAGCCTCACTTTGATAACAATTGACGGCCACAGGATCAATTAAACGAACAACAATTCGTAAGTAACAATAATTATAATGCACGAAATTGTATTATTGATTTGTAATTGAAACGCATGATTACAATGATGGTAGCCGGAGGTATTTATACCCACCGGCGGTTACTCCGGAAAGGGTTGCGACGGTTCGTATATATGACGCAATCTTTCGTTTATATTCTAACTAATTACAATAATACACACAAACTATCTACTAATTACACTATGTACCCTAACTACACTAACAGAACATTCTAACGGAGTTTATCAATTCTATAGTGAACTAATGAAATATTTAACGAAACTTTAACGAGATCGATGATTAACCAACAGTCGGCCATGCCACTATTGCTGAAGATACCTCTATGTCTTGAATTAAGTGTTCTCTTCTCCATCAAGCAATGCATGCCTTAACCTACCGCATTCGAACAAAGAAGAAATAGTAGCTAAAAAGAATAAAAACATTAGTATGCCATATTTGATCGCCCACGCTACCCTATTGCCCGAGACAACTTTTGTCACTATAGTTGTGCTTTGTAGTTGGTGCCTATCATTTCCTCTTCTTTTATTCTTGTAAGCAACTCACACTGCTACGTTGTTTGTAAGCATATTGACCAACGCATGAACATATTTAAAATTTTAAACGACAAAAGGGCGTAAAATAAAAATTTCGAATTATTGTCATGAAAACCATCCTATGAACCATCCTATTTGTGCTAACGAAAGGTTTTCTGCCGTTACTTATTTGCTGATTTCATGCTAATTAAGGAAAAGTACATAAAATGATACCTGAATTTAATATGTATACTATATACAAAGTCATAATGGTTATACTAAAACAATGAAAAATAAATATTGATATGAAATAAAAGTTTATATTGTGTGAGTGAATCTAGAAACATTGAAAGAGAAGAGACATGTTAAGTTGGAGATTGGTGTATGTGTTAACAGAAAGAAGAAAGAGATGGGTGAGAGTGGGTCCCTTAATTGTGTTGGATGGTAGGGAGTGGGTGACAGTACCTCACATGAACTTGCCGGAAGGAATCTATTTTCTTTTTAACTACTGTTCTTATTTTCAATCCTACATATAAATTTTCTTTCCTTTTTCATATTTTCCCATAATTTTAATACAGTTCACAATCTCTTTGATAAAGTTAAATCTACTAGACACACAAATAATTTTATAAAATTAATACTATAGAAAATAAAATCATAAAAGAATGCTCTTCAAGTTTACAAAACCAAGGTCAAGTATCGTGCAAACTTGATTGAATCATGATATGTAAAAACGTCCAAGCAAGAACCAATTTTTGGAGCGGCAAGAGAGGGGAGTTTCAGAATATTAAGCAAAGCACCAACTCCTTGAAAGGACCAAATTTCAAGAAAAAGATTAGACCACAAACAAATATGGATTGTTTGAACCATGGACCCAATGGTACGAATAAAAAAACTATCCATATTCAAGGTATCATGTTAATTATAAGCTATATTCTTATAATTGCTTCAAATCAATCAAATTCAAAAGCATCAAGATATCCAATAATATGCTAAATTTAATTGGTTCTAACAAATTTAGAAGAAAGTGTGGGAAAAGGTTTGAGGGAAAGCTAGCTAGCTCTAACATCCATAAAGTGACAACATAAAAAAGTGATAGCTAGGAGGTACAAAAACTGAAGGAGTGGGATGATGCTAATGCCCCAAATTTCTTGTCAAAAATGGCAG